>NC_143580.1:119268887-119868887 GCF_048544385.1 Mastigoproctus giganteus | reverse complement strand
AATATTTGTAATGTGCTTGTACCAAGAGAGATTAGAAGTCAGGGTAATCCCCAAAAGAGATGTATCATTTTGCCTAGAAATTGGAGTGTCACCAAAGATAAGCATAGGAGCAGAAGAATCCTTTTTGCAGGATACAAGAGTGAGTTTTAGAAGAATTAAAATCAACTAAGTTGTCTTTGCTCCACTGGAGAATTACCTGGAGATCAGCATTTAAGGAATTGGTAGTGGATATTTGAGAAGTTGAAGCTGATTGAGCAGGGCAAGGTTTTCCAAAATGGAAAGTGGAATGCAATGTGCTATCATTGGCAAAATTATGGATAGAATTTCCAGTCAATGGAAGAAGGTCAATAATGTACAAGAGGAAAAGAGTGGGGGAAATAACTGAACCTTGGGGGACACCAGCATTAGTGGAGAAATTAGAAGACAGAGAGCCATCACCCTCAGTGAGCGATCAGAGAGAAAACTGGATAACCAATTACAAAAAACAGTTCACAAACCATAAGATGGAAGCTTGTTTAGAAGACCTTTATGCCAAACATGATCGGAAGCTTTTGAGATGTGAAGAGTCACTGCTTGTGTTTCATCAAACTTTTCCATTGAATTTGTCCATAAATGGGTAACATAAGCCAGAATATCACCAGTGGATCGACACTGACGGAATCCATACTTGTGATCGTTGATCAGGTGGAAGGATTCTAGGTAGTTTAAGACTTGGCAGTTAATTGATTTCTCCATTACTTTAGAAAGAGAAGTAATTGCAATGGGACAATAACTGGATGGGAGGGACTTGTCACCCTTTTCAGGAACTGGCTGGATATGAGCAAATTTCCAAGCAAAAGGAAAAACAGTGGCAAAGAACAGGAATAAGTTCAGGAGCACAGGTTTTGAGAACAAGTGGAGAAATACCATCAGGACCTGGAGCTTTCTTACCATAGATTAGTCAAAATCCTTCTGACATCCTTTTGACGGAAGACTGGAGGCATTGAATGGAGCATGCTGGGAGGTATTTTACCAAGATCATTAATACATGAGTTGGAAGAGAAATGGGATACTAGCAGGTCAGCTTTATCCTTGGCAGAAGTGACAACAGAACCATCTGGTTTTGACACAGGTGGGAGCAGAGATGGGAAAAAGTTGTGGCCAATAGCTTTGGCAAGAGACCAGAATGCTCAGCTACCATTAGGGCAAGAAACAAGTTTTCTACTCTTAGCCTGTTCAAAATCTAGTTTGGACTGATTAATGACTGCTTTACAATTGTTGTGAGCTTTGGTGAAGAAACAAGCCAATTATGATATACAACATTCTTCTCTTGAACAGCCTTAGCACATTTATTGGAAATCCAAGGAATTCTTAGATAAAGAATAAGATTTTAGAGTAGAGCATGGAATAAAGGATTCCATTCCTACAACAATAATTTCACTGACACGAACTGAGCAAACACTGACATCAGAAGTTTTGAAACAGTAGTCTGACCGAGGAAAAGAAATCTCGCAGGTCATCCTATTTTGCATTCTTGTAATGCCAAACAATACGAGGTTGGGAATAGCCATGAGATAAAGGCTCCATTGGAGAAGAGACAATCACCAAGTTGTGATCTGAGGTACCTAAAGGACCACTCACTACGACCGTATACTTAGATGGGTTGTTTGTGAGAAAAAGATCAAGCGTGTTGGCTGTATGATTAGGATTGTCTGGTATTCTTGTAGTTAAATGAACAATCTGCGTGAGGTCGTTAGAAATTGCAAAAGCCTCAGCATCTTGACCAGCTGGGTCGGTGTGACTAGAAAACGGAAGCCAGCTGGAGTTGTGAACATTAAAATCACCTCACTGTTAGGAAAGTTGGACTGGAGAAAGTCATGTTGAAAAGAGAAGAAGTCAAAAAGCTCCAAATGAGTAGTGTAGTTGGGAGAACGATAGAGACAACATATGAATTTGACACTGTGAAGTAGAGAGATTTTAAGCCAGAGAAGATCAAAGAGAGGAGATTCCAAATTGCCTCGTCTCTGACAGGGAATATCAGAATGGATATATGCACAAGTACCACCTTTGAGGCAAAAGGAATCATACAGTGAATAATTTGGGCAACTCAGATGAGCAGTAGTTGAATCAACCGATAACTGAGATTCTGTCAGAATAAGTACGTGGGGTTTGGCAGATGGCAAGTGGAAATGGACATCGTTGAGACCACGTATAGTTGTGAAATGAACTAGGAAGTATTTGGGAGGTTTAGATCTTTTCGCAGATAAGCTTACTCTATTAGTTTGACAATTCATGGTGTATTCAATAGTAAGAAAAAGTGGGGGGGAGGACATTCTGTAGGAAGTAATGAAATTTTTGGATATGTCGTACACTGGGAAGAATATACCCAGATCCTTGACATAATGTGGCCTCGACAATGCTCCCCCCTCACATACACATTACTCAGACTTCCTCCAGATTGTACACTAGCTGATCCGGAAGCCTCCTAAAGAGTTACCAATAGGTTCGGTCCGGTGTACTAACTAGCGGCTGGACCGCAAACACTGTTTTAGAGCTATACCCCTTGAAATATAAGGAAGATTGGATCTCACCATGATGTTCATCATAACCTCAAAAGTCATCAGACATACTGCATAATGGAAGAGATGGGGAAAGGTTGAACAGAACATAGCTCTGAAGACTAAACATGGGTTCTACCACTTCAAGCCTCCAATAAGCAAAGTAGTATTGCACTGGTTGATAAGAGTCATCTACCACTGAGTAATGCCTGGTAACACAGAGGGGCGGCATTCCTCCATGTGGTGTGGGTGCCACACCTCGACCCCTGCTTACGTTGGTTCATACCTGGATGGTCACCCAACCCACAGTGTGCTTGTGCATGGAGGTTTCACCCAGGATTACCAACAGTCCCACCATCGTGAAGGTGCAAGCAGAGGATTTGGCTGTCACAGACTGTCTGGATTTTGCCGAAATTGTGTCTAACTACTACTACACCACCACCACCATTGGATCTAAAGTCATCAAGATATTTATATCCTTGGAATTATGTCATTCTTTTATCAATGGATGTAAACTAGTTCTTTATCCTTGGATTTATTTACTATTCTTACTACACCCTTTCACCTGTGAATTTACACCTGAAACTACCTTTGGATTTAAGACATTCTATAAATTATAATAATGATTACTGATATCACTTCAATATTGCTCTACTCCATTTTGGACTACAGATTACAGATTATAATTATTAATCTAATTTTTCTCTATCTCAGAACATTGTGATTCTTCACATATTTCCTTCTTTCTATGCTTAGATACATTAGCAGTTACTCCCTTATATGAGATTATACAACTTTAATTGTCAGCTTAATACACTGTAGCCTTATCACTTGGTCTACCGTCTATTAATTTAAGTGCATTCTTTTTACCACCACTCTGTTCAATATTTTTATTTATCTATGAACTGTTATATGTTTAATGACTTTATGAAGGTAAAGTCCTACTAATCTAACTGCCTTTCTTTTTTCCAATGCTAATCTTATGTATCTCCATGCATTTTTAATATAAATACGACAATACAGATCACTACTTTCTCATCTTTTTAAATTTCTTTACAGCTCACTATTAACTCCGTTACACTGCTATAAATTGCTTCATCATATAGATTTGTTACTGATGTGATTAAGATTTACATGCATTCATCTACTCTACTAAATATGTCAGCTTCATTTCCCCACCTTTTTCCCTTCTGCTTTATTTTTTCTGCCAGCTTACTTCTGCTACGCATTACTTGAAAACTCCAGGTATTGTTCGCTTTCTTATTATACTTTCAGTTTCATTTTAGGTTTGTATCTCGGCATGTTTCGACTTACATATTTTTATGCCTGCCTTTTCCTCGCAATACTAGCATTTGGTATTAGCTTCCTTTTATACTAACGCTTATAAAGCCAGAGCCCTTACTATAAGGTTGGGCTTCACAACCCCAGCTAGCTTAGTGTGATTTAATAACTTTTTCTTTGCTTTTTATCTTTCTGTTACCTATTTCTACCTTTCTTCCGGTTCGTAAAACTATTAGTGTATACAAGGGTGAGACAAATGTTCATACTATCCTACTTCTATCACTATTTTTCGTCTTCATTTATTTAAATACTCCTTTTTCCCTCCCCTATCCTCAATTTAATACCTCACCCTATACCGTCATGTGCTTGTTCCAAAATTATTGTATTCCAATCTCCACAAAATTACAACTTTTAAATCCTACACTAAATTCTACATATTTATACAAAACACTTAACCATATTTTATTCTAACTTGATCCCTATTTTTACCTTAATAATTGACACTGCATTGGGGCCTTGTATAAGAATATGCTAATTACATTTTTTTTTGCTTTTTGGCCTTTCACCTTTCTTCTACTACTATTGTCCATAGTAGAATAGAAACATAGTTCCTGATATATGGTCAGGTGTTGTCCCCTGATGAAATACCTGACCATGTATCAATATTTGCTTCAGCTGACATCAGATTCTGCACATTTGCTTTCCCTGTATTCAACCTTTATCTAAATATGTTTCCTCTCATATCTGATGACAGCTGTACCACTTTTTATTTTTTCTATTTTACTGTATTAATTTTACTTTACAGTTCACCCACCTTCTATTGGCTTTGTAATTCAGCATAACTTTTAGGATATTAATATTCTTTCACATATCTACTATACTTCCTTTTCTACTATCCTCACCCTTCTAGTTACTGGCACTTTGTGTAATTTTCACATCCATTTATGCGTATTTTATTCAATATATTAATACAAACTTATATATACTTTTGCATCCTTTAATGCTGCTTTGTGCTTTTAGATGCATCTGTCATCCCAGATTTATTAATCTTTCATCAACTGAAACTTTCATCCACTAACTTTTTTAAAAAAATTACATTTAATATATTATTATATATCTTTTGGCCTTATGGCCCACTTAGTACTTTTATGCCAATGTTGTTTGGTTTTTAGGAGCATTAGCAACTAAGGCCATACTGCCCAGGGGATATGCGGTGGTCATTCCCTGACCTTTCTGCATCCTCCATATTTGGTGGATCACGGGCTCGAACCCCGGTCTAATGAAGAAGCGTGTGCTACGCACTGCTGCTCCTGCCCAAGTGGCTATGGGGGGCCTTATGCCAATGTTTTAATACTCTGAGTACCAATTATACTCCTACAGTACTAATTATATATATATATATATATATATATATATATATATATATATATATATATATACACAAATTTGTATATATATATATATGTATATATATATATACACACCTAAACCTCTTTTTATGTGAATTTTTTTTACGCGAATTGGGATATCAAAAATAATTTTTTTTTACGCAATTTTTTATTCACGCGACCAACCTAAAGTCTAAGTTAGGAAAAAATTTGTAATTCAAGAATATTCTGAGAATTTTGTAGAATTCTCAGAATTCTACAAAATAAGAAATCTACTTGTAGATTTCTTAATTGAAACCTTGTTTCAATTAAGAAAATTCTAAATTCCCTGAATTACACAACTGACTGCGCATAAACAAAAAAAAAAAAAAAAAAAAAGCAGTTGTTTGCAGTTGGAATTTGGTTTCTCGTATCAACTTAGAAAATTCTTACGAATTTCATTTATTGGGAATTCCTCGAATTACATAACTGACTGCGCATAAAAAAGCAGTTCTTAGCAATTTGAATTTGGTGTTCGAGTAGACAACACAGTTACCGCGAAATTATCATCATACACAAGAGATGTTGTTCTAGAAAAGGCCGAAAAAGCTTTAGTGATGTGGATAGAAGATAATGTACAAAAAAGAATGCCAGTTGACAGAAATTCCATCAAGCAATCAGGCATTGAGATTTTATGAACAGATTAAAAAACTGCAGCCCGATACTTCATCTCAATCGAGGAAAAAATATGAATTTCACGATGGGTGGCTGGCTAAGTTTATTAAAAGACATGCTCTTCATAATATAAAAATTAAAGGTGAAACGGCTTCTGCTGATGAAACAGCTGCTAAAGCATTTCCACAAAAAATTGCTAAAATAATTGAAGATGGAGGTTACGCTCGTGAACAAGTTTGGAATATGGATGAAACTGGCCTTTTCTGGAAAAAAATGCCAAACAGAACTTATGTATCAAAAATGCAAAAAATTCTGTTGGTGGGTTCAAGGCAGCAAAGAATTGCATAACACTCCTATTTTGTTCAAATGCTTTAGGAGATCGGATGTTAAAACCACTGCTCATAAATCGATCACTAAGGCCACGGCCAATGAAAGGCGTAGATTTTCAAAAATTGCAGTTCATTGGATGAATGACCATTGATATTTTCACTGAGTGGTTCCACAAACATTTTGTGCCAGAAGTTAGACGCTATTTGAATGACAAGTGTCTCGAATTTAAAGTGCTTTTGATTCTTGATAATGCACCCGGTCATCCTGCCATAGAACACCCAAATGTGCAATTTTGTTTTCTGCAGCCCAATACCACATCATTGCTACAACCTCTAGATCAGGGTATAATTGTGACTTTTAAAACATTATGTCAGACAAACATTTCAGTTCATTTTGAACAAGTTAAATGATGATGAAACACTGTCAGTTATGGATTGTATTGATCAGGTTCGGTTTTTGTTATCTGAATCGAGAACAGAAACTATGAATGCATGCTGGAATGCTATTTGGTCCACACGTGTTAAAGAGAATGCCCCTGTTCCCTTCAATTATACTGCAGAATCCCCCAATATAACAAGTTTGGCATGTGAAATTGGCAGAGAAGGATTCGATGATTTTACGTCAGCAGATATCGAAGAATTGTTAATTGATAAACCTCTTAGCAAAGACGAAATAGTGGAGATTGTTTCTGAGACTCCTGAAAGTGAAGAAGTTAATGATAATGATCAAGATAATCCTACTTTTACTGCTGATATAATTAAAGAAGGTCTTAAACTGGCTAGTAATTTAGGCAATTATTTTGCCCGACATGATCCAAATGAAGAACGTGCTGGGAAGTTTTCATGTGAGCTTAAGTTGTTAATGTCTTCATACAGAGAATTATATCACGACTTATCTAAAGCATCAACACAGCAATTAATAACTGAGTTCATGCCTAAAACTACTGAAACAACCAGTGGTACTTTTGTTCAAGACATGACAAGAAGAATTCCAAAAGTCGAGGTGGAAGTCGGTGACGATAATACCATATCTAGTAGTTCTTGTGATATTAGTCTCACGGAAACTAAAGCTTTCGCGTTTATTGTCAGAAACTGATAGCGAATAACATAATTTTTTTATAGAATCCTTAGCAAACAACTGAAATGAATGTTTTGTTTTTTTAGAGTTATTAAAATGCATTATATGGATGTGTTCTCCATGAAATGTAAATAAAAATCTTATGATCCTAACGAATTTAATGTTTGTTTTTTTCATTATTTTGCTTATATTTCAGATTTGGAACCAATCTTCACTTTCTATGGAGTCAGTAGTTCTTTTTACATGTAATTTTTAGGAATGTATCTATCGCATAAAAAGAGATTTAGGTGTGTGTGTATATATATATATATATATATATAATTAGGGCTGCCAGGGCAGGTCATGGGGTGTTGTCAATGATATACAAGAATTTTGCTAGCAGGGTTTTTTTTTTTTTTTTTTTTTTGATTTGGTAGTTGTTGGCGCATCGGCTTCTGTGGCCATATTGCACCTCCCAAGGTTTTTGCAGTACTTTGATCCAAGCCCGAGGCGGGAATCGAACCCGCGACCTATGGGTTGCCGGGCAGGTACTTTACCCGGTCGGCTTGCTAGCAGGGAAAAGGAGGTGATTGTCCCTCTGTATAAGGCAATGGTCAGGCTGCCTCATTTTTGGAAGGATGTAGATTTGCTTGAGCGTGTACAGAGAAGGGCAACAAGATTGGTGAGGGGAATGAAGGGATCCTCTTACCAGGAGAGGTTTAAGTTCTGCAAATTGCAGCAGCTGGAGACTAGGCACCTGCGAGATGATTTGATTGAGGTGTATAAGGCCTTGAATGGGTTGAGCATGCTGAATTCTGATGGGATTCTTCCACTTGTCCAGATTACTAACCTAAGGGGTTAGTAATCTGAACAAGTGGAAATTTGCCTTTAGCCAGCGGGTGGTTAATTGCTGTAACAAATTTCCATCTGTCGTTGTGGAAGTTGATAGGTTAAATAAATTTAAGGAGGAACTGGACAAATATTTAGAGGGGATTGTTTTGTAATTTTTTTTTTTTTTTTGCTGATGCTGCATAAGCTCATACCACTTGCTTTCTTGCATCACATGCTACTACTATATATATAAACTGGACAGGGAAAGCAACAGGAAACTACCCTCTAAAGATCTGGCAGTTACGTAATCATTGTAGCACAACAGGATGGTGATGTTGGGCCCGGCGTCATCAACCCAGGTCATCAACTTGCAAAATCGGGACATAGAACTTACGAAAAATCTTGAAATGTAGAAAGCTAGTGTCAAAAAAGAAATGCACAGGAATGGTATTGATGTGCTTGGAGTGGTAGGGACAAGATGGAGTGAAGTGAATTTGTAAGTGGATACTATAAAGTTGTACACTCTGAAAATGGTGGCAGATGGGGGTGGGGGGCTACTACTACTTTCAAGTGTGGCAATAATCATGACAAGAAGATTCATGAGAGCACTAGTAGATGTGGAATCGTTGGGACTTACCATGGTGACAGATTTGTGGAAAATTCTGTTGGTAATTATACAAGTTTATATGTCAACCTCAAATGGTGCTGAAGAATTAGTTGAGGAGACATATGAACAGTTGGAGGAATTAATACAGAAAACCAGATTGAGACGTGATAATTATGGGGAATTGGAATGCAGTGGTTTGAGAGAGAAGGAAAGAAAAGGCTGTGGGGAACTTTGGTCTAGGTGTGAGAAATGCAAGAGGTCAAAGCTTAGTGGAGTTTTGTACAAAAGAGAAAGGGGTAGCAGATACGTGGTTTAAGGAACCACTCCGTAGAAGATATACGAGGGCGGTTCAATAAAGAATTGCCCTCACCTACTTCCACATATAGCAGAGTCATGATATTTTGTGTGTAGTAGCATCATACATATCTCTGTACTAAAGGTGTAAAATTTTAGACCTGTGTCTTAATTTGTTTTTCTCTTACAGAGCTGAACATGTGACGAAGATGAAACCAGAGCTGTAATCCGGTATCTGTTCTTGAAGGGGAAATCTAAAGAAATCCATGAGGAGATGACTGCTGTATATAAGGATGAAGCCCCATCCTAAGGCATTGTGAAGCTGGTATAGACAGTTTAGGTGTAGTCGGACAACAGTAGAATCTGAGCCCATTCCAGGTTGTCCCCATCGATGACAGCACAATCAGAAAAGTGGAGTCATTAATCATGAAAGATCGCAGGGTATCTGTGCATGAATTGTCCCAGGAGGTGAAGATTAGTGTGGGCTCTGTTGAAACAGTCCTTCATGACCAACTCCATTTAAAGAAATTGAATGCAAGATGGATTCCCCAATTAACTGGTTTCCAGAAGGCTGATCGACAACAGAACTCACAAGAGTTGTTAGAACTGTGCCAACAAAATGAAGACTTTTTCTCTCATCTAATCACTTGGGATGAAAGTTTGATACACCATTTAGACTCTGAAAATAAAAAGCAGTCAATGGAATGCCGACATCATGGTTCCCCACGTCAGCAGGAAATGTCTTGCTGAAGTGTTTTGGGATGAGAAAGGCATAATAATGACTTATTACCTGCCAAAAGGTAGAACAATTACAGGTACCTATTATGCCAACTTACTCACAATATTATGGGAGAAAATCAAAACATGTAGGCATGGCATGCTGTCCAAAGGTGTGAGAATGCTTCAAGACAATGCCCCAGTTCACACTTCTGAAATTGCAACAACACAAGTGACCACTTGTGGATATGAAATACTGCCCCATCCAGCCTACTCACCTGCTCTTGCACCATTGGATTTCTTGTGTCCTTCCCTCAAATCATTTCTTTGGGGGAAACCAACTTCCCTAACGACGAGACACTTATTTCTGAAACAGAGTCATGGTTCAAAGACCAACCTCACTACTTCTACAAAAACAGTATCCGTAACCTCATCCATCAATGGGAAAAATGTGTAAATATACACGGTGGCTATGTAGAGAAGGACTAAAACTTGTGCCAAGAATCAACAGGCTAGCACCTCTCCAGCTAGGTCAGGGTGATTCTTTATTGAACCACCCTGGTGACTCATAAATGTGCCAAATTGATTACATCTTAGTTAAACAAAGGTACCATAACCAAGTACAGAAAGCAATGTCCTATCCAGGAGCGAATGGAGATTCAGACCACTCACTCATGAAGATGGAATATAAATTGAAGTGCCCGAATAAAAGGAAATTATTCATGAGATGGAATACTGAGAAATTTAGAGGGAGAGGGTGCAAAATATGTGTTTCAATATCTGACCAATGTTATTGCTACTGAGGAGACTACGAACAATCTAGCACAAAATTGGTCTTTATTCAAGGATATGACTTGTAAAGCTGCATTGGAGGCTCTGGGGAAGAGTGAAAAAATTAGGAGGAAGCCTTGGATCGCAGATATTTTACTGCAATAAATGGATGAAAGGAGGAGACTGAAAGGCCAAAAAAATGATGATCAAAGGAACTACTGAAGAATGAAATTAATAGGGAATGTAGGAAGGTAAAAGAGCAGTGGTGGGCAAAGAACTGTCAAAGAAAAGGCCAAAAAAATGATGATCAAAGGAACTACTGAAGAATAAAATTAATAGGGAATGTAGGAAGGTAAAAGAGCAGTGGTGGGCAAAGAACTGTCAAGAGATTGAAATGCTCGAACAACAAGGTCAGGTAGACTTGGCGCATAGAAAAATCAGAGTTAACGAGAAAAGGTAGCGGAATTCAAATGAGAGTAATGCAGGATGAAAAGGGAATGACAGTACCAAATTTCGAAGAACAAAAGGTTAGATGGAGGAGATGTTGAAAAACTTTATGAAGATTCAAGCACATAAACATGTAGGAATATGGCACTAGAAGAACAAGAAAACATGGAGGGGGAAATATCTAAAGTTGAATTCAACACAGCCTTAGTCTCTTAGTAATAAGAGAGCACCAGGAATTGACAACATACCTGCAGAGCTTTTAAAATATGGCAGAGAAACTCTGATGAAAGCCTTATTTGAACTGATAAAGAAGATATACAGAGATGAGTCTTGGCCAGAGGAATTCTGCACACCAATCATAATCTCCATACCCAAGAAGATGACACCAACAGTATGCCAAGACTACAGAACTAAAAGTCCTTCTTACCCATGCATCCAATGTTCTGCTGAAAGTTATCAAAGTCTGCATGGAGAGTCATATTGAACAATTTCTGGATGACTCAAAGTGCTGTTTTCACAGAGGCCGATCAACGAGAGATGCTATTGGAACATTGAGAGAGAAAATGTATAACATGGGAAGAAACCTCTGTTTTGTTTATTACAAGAACACATTTTATACAGTAAACTGGAGAGAACTGTTCCCATTGCTTGAGAAAATTGTATGCAAGAAGATTTTTGGACTGATCTATGACTTATATAGAAGACAAAATGTGGTGATAAGAGTGAGGGGAGAACAGACAGCAAAAGCTAAAAAGAGAATAAGACAGGGATGCTTACTTTCACCTGGATTGTTCAATGCTTTTGCCGAAGTGATAATAAAGGAGGCGCATGGGAATAAGAAGTGGGGGGGGGTCAAAATAGGTGAAAGTATGTCAGGCCATACTAGCAGGTTGCCCTGCTATGCTGCAAAAAATGATCAGAAGACTAAATAAGAAGGTGCTGAAGTATGGAATGAAGATAAATAAGACAATGATGAAAAAAGGTCAATTCCCTTCTGAATTGAGATCAATGGAGTAAGAATAGAATAGGTACATCACTAAGTATCTGGGACAATTATTTTAACAGGACATTTCATGTCAAACTGAGATTCAATCCAGAATTGCAACAGCAAAACAATCTTTCAAGAATAAACTGTCATTGATTACACAGAAGATGTCACAGGAAATTAGGAAGAAGATAATAATGACATATATCTGGTCAGTGGCACTATTGCAGCAGTATTAGGATGTGTAGAAGAACAAAGGAAAAGTCTAGGTAGAATAAGATCAACTACTAAACTCAAATGGGTAGGTCATGTGATTTTCGGTGGAGGAAAAATGCCCTAGGGGAAGACCAAAAAACACCTTCATTGGGACATTGCTGGATGAAGCAGGACTTTGAAATTTTAGAAACTAATACAAATGAAAGACAAAGGTGGAGACAGCTCATCAGAGGAACTGACCAGTCACAAGACTGAATTAGTGATGTTGAGTATTGGTGGGAAGGAAGAAAGAAAGCTTATGCAGCATCAGCCAAAAATAAAATAAAAATCTCATCTGCACATCCCCTATAACATTTGTCTTATTTTTCCTTAAATTTATTCATATTGCTCACTTTCACACATGTATCCTGCAGCAATCCTTTTTAATTTATGTCTTCACGTGTGTGATTGTTATTTGAGAACAGTAAGATGCTAATGGCATCTTACTCTCTCTTGGACTCTTCTTTCTCAGCATTACTTTTCTTCTAAAGAAATCTTAAATCCACTGTGTCACAGAATTTTGTTTCTGCATCTGCAGCATGTCCCCAAAACCTCTCAAGCTTCTAGACTTCATTCTGAAGAGGGCAGCCAGATTAATTAATGACCCATCTTTTTAACCATCTGTCTATTCAGTTTCTGTTGCTTATAAATACTCCTGGGGACACTGTTCTTTTGAATTGGCATCTGTAATTTCCCTACTCTCTTTCAAATCAGGAATCTGTGGTTATCAGAGATTCCTGATTCAACTTCAGTGTCAGGACCAAACATTTCCCTCTTCCTCATTTATTCCTTCTACTTCAGTTTTCTTACAACCTTACTTCTCAGAAATTACAGTCTACCTGTCTTTTCAGCCTTCAATTCATTCATCATGCTAAGTGCTCTATAGGTTCTAATTACTTCCATGTTCAGGACCTTTATTTAAAAAAGAAAAAAAACATCTGTAGCACTTATCATACAGGATAAAATATAATAAAACATTGTCCCATCTGTTTGGCATCTACAGTTCATTTGTATAATTGGCCATATATATACCATACTCTGGTAATGCTTGAAAAATGAATTTAATTCATTCTGCTGATTCTTCATTCAATCAGTTGTCATTGGTGAATTGAAATGGAATCATACTTTTGCCTTGTTCTTGTATCACATGAGATTTAGATCAGAATTGGAATGGGCCAGGTTAATTAGTTTATTTTTCATTTGCATGTGTGCCTAGTTTAGAACAGAGGGTTCAGTTCTTCAGAGATAGCCAAGATGTCAATATATAACACAACATTAAGGGGTTTTTGGCATAAGGAATGTTCCCAAGAAGCAGTCCATACTATGATAATATATATTTATCAACCAAGACTTCAGCATCTTCGTTGTAAATCATTAGTTCTCTCATGCATACATAGTACATTTAAGAACTGACAACTAGTTTGTAACATATCAATTTTAGTAATAAGCAGGACCATTCTGGTTCTGTTCTTTGGTTTTTATTAGAAAATATTTCCAATTTCTCACTAACACTACCTCATTGGAACCAAAGCAATCAGCATCTGATGATCTACAGTCAAATGTTTTGGGAGACACACTTGGCATAGTACCAAACACCTGTGTAACTACCAGCTTCCAGATTTATTGCTGTCTACAACATCTAGTTGCTTTCTTAAGACTCAATTTAAACCATAGTATGCCAAGTGGACTAAAGATCATCTCACTCCCTATATCTAACACAGATAAATGCAAACTAATAGCTAGTAAATGCTCTGGATACATGCAGTGAGTACAAGCAAGTCGCATATGAATCCCCAAACATAACCCTGCCTTCCCCCCCCCCCCTGCCATTATGCTTACTTTTTGTATGAAAACTATATTTCTATATAAAATTAAATTGAAATTAGAAAAATATCATAAAATAGTAATTATAATATGATAAACTACCATTAAAAATATCCTACACTTCAATAGTGCAGAAAGTGAAGAGTGCGCAGTGGGTCTGGACCCAGGCAATTCCCTATAAGCCTAAGCTAAATTGGCAGTCTCTCTAACCAGCTCTTCTGATTAGATAGACTCTTACCCTTCAGTAACTCTCTTAATAAATACATATAACAAAATTTATTCCATTTAAGACCCCCCCCCCTTTTTTTTTTTGTTAAATACAATTGAAGGATAGCCATTTTGGTTATATTTAATTATATTTTGAACATTCTGAGTAGCAGCCACCTTGTTTCACAATGAAAATTGAAATAAAAATATTCCCATCAAAGTACCTAAATTTAGTATTTGGTTTAGATCAGAGGTGAGTTTATTTATGAGATCACATAGGTAATTTCATAAGCCACTTTTCATTTCTGAAAAGGTATGCTAAAAGTGTCAGCTAATATTTGGTCCATTATACATTCATGAAAAGAATGATTTTTCTATTTTTATCTTACTTCTAGTATTGAATCTTTCAGCTTCCTCATCCATCCATCTTCCAATACATGCTCTATCTTCTGGAAGCAGAAGCTGGGTATGAGCAGGATAAAACCAGAAAGTGGCAAATACTGCATCAATGCTATGATCATTATTACTTAATGCTGGAATAAGTGTACCTGAAATGTTTAATGCATTGAATTAAAGAAAAATGTTTAATTTTTGTGTAAGTGATTTAAACAAAAACAATGTTCATTCATACAGAATCAAATTGTATATTTGAAATCTTAAAATTTACCGAGGTGACATAAATCACACTTCATTAGATAATGAATGGCATTTTAAAATTTGAAAGATGATATTGAGCTTAATGCATTACCTGCATCAAAAATGAAGATTTTTAACATATTAAAAGAAGAAAGATAAATCACATTGGTCCATCTGATATGAATGACAAAAGTACTGATGATGCTGTACAAACAATGAATGAATACTTTCACATGTGAAAATGTTTTAGAGATATGGATACGAGAATTAAATAATTTTATGATAACTAAAAGTAACCTGGGCACCTGAGGCTGATAGAATCCATTCCATTATCTTAAAAGCAAAAGAGGTAATCAAACCATTTTGCTATAATAATGAGAACATCCTTGAATTTAAGGTAAGTCTATTATTTGGAGATCTGCAAATGTATCTTCTATTCACAAAGGTGGTTTAGAGGATGAAGTGAGTAATTACAAACCTGTAAGTTTTACTTCTATACCAATGAAAAATTATGGAGTCCATAAATAAACGTATAGGTTTGTGCTATAGCATCATGTTTATACGTAGCCAACTATTAAGTAGTTACAAAATTGGCATCATTTAAGTATATCTCATGTTGTGCATGCCTTGACAAGTTGTCATGGTATTGCACTACCTCGAATAAGCAACGCTTCTGAGAAGACTACTGTTACTTATTCTCGGCGGATACCAACACCTGGACCATTTTAGAGCATATTGGCTCTTCATCAGTGGGTGGGCAGGCACCCTGGTGTTGCAAAGTATAACTCCTATACATTATAGCACAAACCTATATGTTAGTTAACTTCTTTGTAACCTGAGGCTATTTCCCTAAACAAATTATTTAATTTTCAATTACTAAACACCTTCAGGTATCTCTTATATTGTGGAGTTATACTTCACAACTGGGTTATCATCATTACAACACCAGGATACCTGCCCACCCACCGATGAAGAGCCAATAACCTCTGAAACGGGGCCGTCTGGGTGTTGGTATTCACCGAGAATAAGTAACAGTAGTCTTCTCTATTAGAGAAGCGTTACTTATTTGTTGTAGTGCAATACAATGTGAAGGCATTCACAATTGGGATATACTTAAATGATGCCAATTTTGTAACTACGGTCAGTTCTGCTATAATGCAGTACATGTGTTCCTAAAAATTTCATTATGGTATTTTGCACATTAAAAACTACAAGGGTTATCGGGTATGTAAAAACCCGCAGAATTCCAGATATCGGTATTATTGCAAATGCAACAAGATTGATTTTACTACCTGTTTATAATTAGATTGTGCTAACAGAAAAAAAAAAAGAAAGAAAAAACCTATTTATTTATTAGTCTGTAAATTCCATGTTCTCTGGTCGATTTTTATGTTTTGCTGGATGAAAAACCCACAAGTTCTGGGGAGAAAAGGTTTGCTATCTACGCCTGAGACAGACTAACTGAGCCATGGGGTGAAAAAAGCTCATAAAAGTTCTTTGCGTCATCGACGGGATTCAAACCCAGTCCTTTTCCACCCGGTGTGGGGAAGATGGTGATGATACCACTGTGCTAGCTACCCACACAGACGCACTAACAGAAAAACCCAATAAACAGGGAACTGCAAATTGTTTTATGGTAGTGACCTCCAGAAATTTGATGTGCTCCTTCGCTCACGAAATTTATGTTCGAACAGAAAAATGTGACTCCTGAAAACGCGAGTTGGCCTACAATATTGTCTGTTATCTTTTGAAAATAAAATTTAAATCAAATGACAAGTGTCTCCCCTACCAATACAACTACACATTTGATGTTTGACATTTTTGAAGCTTTGAAAACTTTTATATATTGCTGTACAGGTTGGTGGTAAGTTTTGCATTCACTTGGTTTTACTCGCAGATGAAACAGCACACGACCCAACGTGAAAATCGCATTATAATCGCATTGATTATAATGCGATTATAAATTATTCGCATTGCGAAAATGCACATTATAGCAGAACTGACTGTACTCGGTAGCTGGCTTCGTATAAACCTGAGGTTATTGCCCTAAAAAAATTATATAATTGTCCATAAATAAAATAACATGAGATAATCTGGATAGAAAAGGAACTCGAAGGCATGGATTTTTTAAGATGAGATCGACCGATGAGACCAATCTGATTAGCAGCTACAAAGGTATAAAGAAAGAGGATGAAAACAATAATTTTGACATCATTACTTAGATTTTTGTACTGCTTTTGAATCTAAACAAATGCTGTTTATGTGTAAGCCACACGAACAGTAGTTATACAGATTAGAGCAATGTGGTAGTAAGGATAAGTTACTAAATTACTAAATTCCCTTTATTTGAAAAAAAATTACTTCAGCAAAACGGTACGTTGGCAAATACATAAAGTATGAATTTGATAATTATAGCAGGAGAGAAAAGGCTTTAATGTGTCATTAGACATGGAAGTTCTTTCCAACATATCAAAACCAAATAAATTGCAATGTTATTCCAATACTAAACACAATCCATTTATGTAGAGGTGTGTGTGTGTAATAATAGCCTTCATTTGGCATAAATTTAGAAGCATTTTCCCAGGGCGAACCCCTTTCTTGAGTTCGAAGTGACTTGTCAATATGGGTCAACTTCCCAAAAGGTTGGAAACTGGTGCATTATATTTGCCTGTGGTTCCAATGATAATGGAGCAAATCTGACAGCCAGTGAAGAAACAGACAAAATTCACCAGAAGAGGTTGAAGTATTTTGAATTGATCATCAAGCACATCTCTTATCTTTATTTAATTCATTTTAGTAAAATACCATTTTTTTTTCAAGTAATTTAAACCATTACTCTTAACTACCTGCAGTTAAGAAAAAAAAAAATATTACATTTTATGGAATAACCCTCCTTCACATGTATTACAATTTACACAAATTCAAGTCTAATATCAATAAGTATCTTCTTTCATCTTCAACCCATGCATGGTACTAAGTACTGTGGGTTCTATTACTTTTTATTAAAAAAATTAATAAAATCTAATACTAATAGTATTAGCAGGTTTTTATTTATTTATTTATTTACTGATATTTACTCTACATGTGCCAAAGAGTAACAAATTGTTGGAATAAATTTTTTCTTAGCATTGTGGAAGTGAGTAATTTAAATAAATTTAAAGGTTTGGACAAATTATAGGCAGGAATAGGGAAATGACGTGGTCCTCCCTCCATATTATTTGCATTCAACTTGCCAATACTAATATTAAATGTTCTTAAATTATATTCTAAGGATCTGCAGAAGAAAGAAGTGCAGTGATCATAGTGTATTGTATGAGATTTACTTAAAGATGTAACTACTATCAAGGGCAAAGGGAAGGCTTTTGCTTTCATAAAGGTGACAACAAAAGTTTCAGACAGTTTTTAAATTCTATGCAGTGGGAACAACTGATGATGTTACCAACCAGTAAATAAAAGGGCACCTCCGTAGCCAGGTGGGAAGGAGCAGCAGTGCGTAGCACACGCTTCTTGATTAGACCGGGGTTCGAGCCCATCACCACTGAATGCGGAAAGGTCAGGGAATGACCACCGCATATTCCCGGAGCAATATGGCCTTAGTTGCTAATGCTCCTAAAAACCAAATAACAAACAAACCAACAGTAAATTCTAAATGGGAAGCATTCAGGAAAGTGATCATAAAAGCTACTTGGTATTTTATGCCAAGTAAGAAGTGATGCTATTCAAGGCTGAGACTCAAACAGATGTCAGATGCACTGATAACACCAGTTATACAGAAGAAAAGAAAAGTACATGGAATGCATATAAATTATCAGGGGATACAGAAATCTGCAAGACATATAACTAATTTGCAGTCAAATCACAAAGGGGACAGTTTAAAAAAGGCACATTACAAGAACATTTTGGCAAAGGATTGATTTAAGAATTCTTGGCACAGGAGCTACTGAGGCTAAAATTCACCTGTAAGATTTTATACAACGGTTTTATTCTAATTCATGTTTTGCTGCTAATAGTTTCCAAGAGTCACAGAGTGACTATAGCTTGCTTCAGAGATAATATTTGGTTTCATATTTGATTATAGTAATTTATTTTATTATCACACACTAGCAAGGCTTTTGTGGATTTATTGGATGATTGTTTTCTACATCAGCATGTTCAGGAGGCAACTAGAGGAAGTAATACTCTTGATCAGATTATCAGTAGTGATTCTTCATGCATTAAGAATCTGCAGATAAAGGAACCACTACGTGGTAGTGATCACAGTGTGCTGAAGTGGGATTTACTCAAAGAGGTAACTACCGTCAGGGGTAAAGGGAAGGGTTTTTGCTTTCATAAAGGTGACTACGGTGGTCTGAGACAGTATTTAAATTCTGTACGGTGGGAGCAACTGATGTTACCAACAGCAAATTCAAAATGGGAAGCATTCAAAGAATTTATCTTGGAAGCTACTAGGCTCTACATACCAACTAAGAAACATTGTTCAATGTTTAGGCCTAAATGGATGTCAGATGAGACATGTGGCAGAGAAGAAAAATGCATGGGATACATATAAATTAATGGGTGACATGAAAGCCTATGATAGATATAAACTGGTCTGTAACCAAGTCACAAAGGAGATTAGAAAAGCAAAGGCAGATTAGGAGAAATCCAATGCAAAGAAAAACAACAGAGTTTTGATCCTGCTCAGGTGGCTAACAAACTAAATGAGTATTTTGCATCTACATTCACCCACGAGGAGTTATTCAGGGAGGGAAATGCCAGAGGTGAGTTAAACTCTGCCAGTGAGCTGGATGATTTTGAAATATCTGAGAGGAAAGTAGAGGAGAAATTGTTGAAGATAAACATAAAAAAGGCACCCGGGGTGGATGGGATCTATCCAGTTATATTAAAGGAGGCGGCAAAGGAAGTAAGCAAACCCTTAGCCATAATTATGAGAACTTCTTTGGACTCAGGGAAGGTACCCATAGACTGGAGATGTGCAAATGTGACCCCAATTCACAAAGGAGGATCAAAGGGCAACACAATTAATTATAGACCTGTTAGTTCAACATCTGTTCCAGGAAAATTAATGAAGGCACTGGTTAAAGAAGCATTGCAGGATCACCTAGACAAGACTTCTGTTATAGCTCGGACACAGCATGGTTTTAAGGGAAAGTCTTTCCTGACCAATTTGATTGGATACTATGATGTGGTCACAACGGAACTGGATGCAGGGAATAATTCTGATATCATTGATATCATATATTTGGATCTTGCACATGGAGGCTGCTGCACAAATTGGAGCAGTGTGGCATTGGAGGCAAATTGCTGCTATGGATAAAGGGATGGTTGAGTGGGAGAAGACAGAGAGTGGTAATCAATGGACACTGCTCATCGTGGACTAATGTTATTAGTGGAGTCCCTCAGGGTTCAGTATTCGGTCCATTGTTGTTTTCTGTATTTATAAATGATATTGATGATGGTATATCAAGCTTAATGTCCAAGTCTGTAGACAATACAAAGGTTGGCAACAGGATCTAGAAAAGTTGAGCAGATGGGCTGATAGGTGGCAAGTGAAGTTTAACATTGACAAATGTAAAGTACTACATATGGGAAGCAGCAACCCCAGAGTGACATATCAACTCTGTGGTACTACACTGACAGTGTTAGAGTGGTAGAGATATGAAATTTTCTGAGCAGTGCAGATAGTCTGCAAGAGTAGCTCATAGTGTCTTGTCAATGATATACAGGAATTTTTCTAGCAGGGATAAGGAGGTGATTATCCCCTTATATAAGGCAATGGTCAGGCCACACCTTGAGTACTGTATACAGGTCTGGAGGCCTCATTTTAAGAAGGATGTAGAGTTGTTGGAACGAATATAGGAGAAGGGCAACAAGATTAGTGAATGGAACAAAGGGTTGCTCTTATGAAGAAAGGCTTAAATTTTGCAAATTACAGTGTCTGTTGACTAGGCACCTGCGAGGTGATCTGATTGAGGTGTATAAAGCTTTGAATGGTTTGAGCATGCTCAATGCTGATGGAATTCTTCCTCTTGCTCAGAATAATCATTTGAGAGGGCATAAATTCAAATTGAGGAAAGACAGATATAGGATAGATGTGCGGAACTTTACCTTCAGCCAGCGGGTGGTTAGTTGGTGGAACAGACTTCCATCCTTTGTTGTGGAAGTTGACAGCCTAAATGAATTTAAGGCTGAGCTGGACAGGTACTTGGAACGAACGGAGGGGTGAAATGGGAGCGTGTTTTTTTTTTTTTTTTGGCTGATGTTGCATAAGCTTTCTTTCTTGCATCATATGCCTCTGCTAATGCTAATCAGGGGATACAGAAATCTGCAAGACATAACTACTCTGCAATCAAATCACAAAGGGGACAGTGTAAAAAAGGCACATTACAAGACATTTTGGCAAAGGATTGATTGATTGATTGATTTAAGAATTCTTGGCGCAGGAGCTACTGTGGCTAAAATGCACCTGTAAGATTTTATACAGTGGTTTTGTTCTAATTCATATTTTGTCGCTAATAGTTTCCAAAAGTCACAGAGTGACTATAGCTTGTTTCAGAGATAATATTTTGTTTCATATTTGATTATAGTAATTTATTTTATTGAGAAACTGAAAAACATCTGCTATATTTTTCCTGTCTTCCAGTATAGTTTTGAGAGTGATGGAGTGATGTTTGTTTAACTCTTTGAAGCAGTTTCGGCACTCATCTGCAAAAGCTGAACATGTAATCAGTACGTGTTCTGTTTGTTGTGTGTGACAGATACGACATAGGGGGGGGGATCCTCTCCTTGCAAAGATAAGAGTGGCTGAAATGCATATATTCTATTCTTAATCTTGCAAGTATCACTTCATTGTGTCTATTTTTCTGTATGCTGGATTTCCATGGTTGGAATAATCTTTTAATCTGATGCAATTTGTTAGTGGTTAGTACTTGCCAGTGATGTATCCCACTGTGATGAATAACTTGTTTGTAGTCTGAAGAAGGGATATATTCTGATGCAGAAATGTTGTTGGCTTCTTTAGTAGCTCTGTCTGCTTACTCATTACCATGTATTCTGACATGATTTGGGATCCAGCAAAATCTAATGTTACGATGTTCAAGGAGTTTTGATATTCTGTATTGAATTTGCTGTTGTAGTGGATGTTTGTTAGAATTGATATTTTGTATTGCCATCGTGGAACTAAGGGAGTCAGTGAAAATGATGCTGTTTTGGAAACTTGCAAGGCTCAAGGGGTAGAATTTTTTTCAGCCTGGTCTGTACTTGTTAACAGGAGAGACTGCTTCTACAGGGATGGGATACACTTAAATAGAAAGGTTGCAAGAATGTTTGCTGATGCTATAGAGGCAGTGTTAGGTGGGTTGGAAAACTGCTAGATTGGGGGGATACAAGGACTAATAGATTAACAGTAGCCACTGGCAGAGGAGAAAGTGATTCTTGCACTGCTTCTATTGGAATGAGCCGCAGCCTGGAAAATAAGATGCAGGATAGTTCAGAGACTGTTGGGAATCATTGGGGTACAAATAAACACATAGGTTGTGTTAGGGTAGCTAAGAAAAAGAACAGGTGCATGTATACTAGCGTGTACACCAATGCTAGGAGTTTAGTAAATAAATTTGATGAATTTGAGGTATTGCTAAAAACATCAAAGGCAGATATTGTGGGGATTTCAGAGACGTGGTGTCACACAGATATAAGGAATGCAGAACTGGAATTTGGGGAGTACAATGTCTACAGAAAGGATAGACAGGGTAGGAAGGGAGGAGGGGTTATGCTATTAGTTAAGAAATACATAAAATCCAAGGAAGTGAAGCCAGTCGACATTGCTGGACAGTGCAGTGTCGAGTCACTTTGGTGTGACATAAGCATTGGGAGATCAAAATTGAGAGTAGGAGTGTGCTATAGGCCTAATGACTCTGATGAGTATAATAAGAAACTGTATGGGGGAAATAGAGTGGGCCAGTAAATCAGAGAGTCTTATAATGGGAGATTTTAATTTCCCAGATATTGACTGGAATTTGGGGGCTGGTCACTCACACACACACTAGCAAGGCTTTTGTTGATTTATTGGATGATTGTTTTCTACATCAGCATGTTCGGGAGGCAACTAGAGGGAGTAATACTCTTGATTTGATTATCAGTAGTGATTCTTCATGCATTAAGAATCTGCAGGTAAATGAACCACTAGATCACAGTGTGCTGAAGTGGGATTTACTCAAAGAGGTACAGCGCCTCCGTAGCCGGGTGGGAAGGAGCAGCACACGTTTCTTGATTAGACCGGGGTTCGAGCCCGTCACCACCAAATACGGAGGATGCGGAAAGGTCAAGGAATGACCACTGCATATCCCGGAGCAATATGGTCTTAGTTGCTAATGCTCCTAAAAACCAACCAAACCAAAAAAAAAACTCAAAGAGATAACTACCTTTAGGGGTAAAGGGAAGGGTTATTGCTTTCGTAAAGGCGACTACGATGGACTGAGACAGTATTTAAATTATATACAGTGGGACCAACTGATGATGTTACCAACAGCAAATTCAAAATGGGAAGCATTCAAAGAAATTATCTTGGAATACCAACTAAGAAATATTGTTCAAGGTTTAGGCCTAAGTGGATGTCAGATGAACTAATGAGACATATGGCAGAGAATAAAAATGCTTGGGATACATACAAATTAACACGTGACACAGAAGCCTATGATAGATACAAGTTGATCTGTAACCAAGTTACAAAGGAGGTTAGGCAGGCGAAGGCAGATTACGAGAAATCTTTGGCAAGGGATGCAAAGAAAAACAGCAAAGAGTTCTTTACTTATGTAAACTCTAGAAGGAAGGGGATGAATCAGATTGGTCCACATGATATCGATGGGTCAACTGTTGATGATCCTGCTCAGGTAGCTAACAAACTGAATGAATATTTTGCATTGACATTCACACATGAGGAGTTATTCAGCGAGGGGAATGCCAGAGGTGTATTCAACTCTGGCAGTAAGCTAGAGAATCTTGTAATAACTGAGAGTAAAGTGGAGGAGAAATTGTTGAAGATAAATACAAGAAAGGCACCTGGGGTGGATGGGATCTATCCAGTTATATTAAAGGAGGCAGCAAAGGAAGTAAGCAAACCCTTAGCCATAATTATGAGAACTTCCTTGGACTCAGGGGAAGTACCCATGGACTGGAGATGTGCAAATGTGACCCCAATTCACAAAGGAGGATCAAAGGGCGACACAAGTAATTATAGACCTGTTAGTTTAATTTCTGTTCCTGGAAAATTAATGGAGGCACTGGTTAAAGAAGCACTGCAGGATCATCTAGACAAGACTTCAGTTATAGCTCAGACACAGCATGGTTTTGTTAAGGGGGAGTCTTGCCTGACCAATTTGATTGGATACTATGATGCAGTCACAAAAGAACTGGATGCAGGGAATAACTTTGATATTATATACTTGGATCTTAGAAAGGCTTTTGATACTGTTGCACATTAGCATTAGCATTAGTAGAGGCATTTGATGCAAGAAAGCAAGCTTATGCAGCATCAGCCAAAAGGGAAAAAAAAAAAAAAAAAAGTAACATAAATAAATAAAAAATAACCACTTCCACTTCACCCCTCTGTTCGTTCGAAATACCTATCCAGCTGAGCCTTAAACTTATTTAGGCTATCAACTTCCACGACAAGGGATGGAAGTCTGTTCTACCTACCAACCACCCGCTGGCTAAAGGCAAATTTCCGCACATCTATCCTACATCTGTCTTTCCTCAATTTGAATTTATGCCCTCTCAGGTGATTATTCTGAGCAAGAGGAAGAATCCCATCAGCATTGAGCATGCTCACACCATTCAAGGCTTTGTACACCTCTATCAGATCACCTCGCTGGTGCCTTGTTTCCAGACACTGTAATTCGCAAAACTTAAGCCTTTCTTTGTAAGAGCATCCCTTTGTCCCATTCACATGGAAGACTGCTGCACAAATTGGAGCAGTGTGGCATTGGAGCCAAATTGCTGCTATGGATAAAGGGGTGGTTGAGGAGGAGAAGACAGAGTGGTAATCAATGGACACTGCTCATCGTGGACTAATGTTATTAGTGGAGTCCCTCAGGGTTCAGTATTGGGTCCATTATTGTTGTTTATAAATGATATTGATGATGGTATATCAAGCTTAATGTCCAAGTTTGCAGACGATACGAAGGTTGGCAGGGTTGTCAAGGACACTACTGACACTATGCTACTGCAACAGGATCTGGAAAGGTTGAGCAGATGGGCTGAGAGGTGGCAAATGAAGTTTAACATTGACAAATGTAAAGTACTACATATGGGAAACAGGCAAGACAGATGGTGAGGAAATTTGCCTTTAGCCAGCGGGTGGTTGGTTGCTGGAATAGACTTCCATCCCTTATCGTGGAAGTTGATAGCCTAAATAAGTTTAAGGCTCAGCTGGACAGGTATTTCGAACGAACAAAAGAGGGGTGAAGTGGAAGTGGTTATTTTTTATTTATTTATTTATTTGTTTTTTTTTTGGCTGATGCTGCATAAGCTTGCTTTCTTGCATCAAATGCCTCTACTAATGCTAATGCTAACAGCAACCCCAGAGCAACGTATCAACTCTGTGGTACTACACTGACAGTGGTTGAGAATGAAAGGGACCTGGGGGTGTTTGTGCAGGCAGATATCAAGTTTTCTGAGCAGTGCAGATGGGCTGCAAGAGTAGCTCATGGTGTATTGTCGATGATATATAGGAATTTTTCTAGCAGGTATAAGGAGGTGATTATTCCCTTGTATAAGGCAATGGTCAGACCACACCTAGAGTACTGTATACAGGTCTGGAGACCTCATTTCAAGAAGGATGTAGAGATGCTGGAACGAGTACAGAGAAGGGCAACAAGATTAGTGAATGGAACAAAGGGGTGCTCTTACGAAGAAAGGCTTAAGTTTTGCAAATTACAGTGTATGGAGACTAGGCACCAGCGAGGTGATCTGATAGAGGTGTATAAGGCTTTGAATGGTTTGAGCATGCTCAATGCCGATGGGATTCTTCCTCTTGCTCAGAGTAATCACCTGAGAGGGCATAAATTCAAATTGAGAAAAGACAGATGTAGGATAGACGTGAGAAAATTTGCCTTTAGCCAGTGGGTGGTTGGTTGGTGGAATAGACTTCCATCCCTTGTCGTGGAAGTTGATAGCCTAAATAAGTTTAAGGCTCAGCTGGACAGGTATTTCGAACGAACATAGGGGTGAAGTGGAAGTGGTTATTTTTATTTATTTATTTATTATTTTTTTTGGGCTGATGCTGCATAAGCTTGCTTTCTTGCATCAAATGCCTCTACTAATGCTAATGCTAAACTTGAATGGTCGATTTGGTTTAGTGCTAACATAACAGCTTGCAGTTCTGCAGTATAAATGTTGCAGTCTTTTGGGCCAATGCGATGTCAGAAAAGTAAACTGCCGCTCCCACACGAGAATCAGTTTTGGATCCATCTGTATACAGAAAGCAATGATCTGAAAATTGTGCCTTATAAGCAGCATGCAGCTGTTGATGGTTTATATGAGAAAGGGTTTGTTTGCTCCAAAGGTGGAAGGAGAAGTCACATAAAGGCTGTCTGATTATCTATGGTTTGGCAAAGGATGCAAAAAAAAGTAGCAAAGACTGCTTTATTTATGTAAACACTGAAGGGAACGGGATTCATATCTAGCAGGACTTGCTAGATATGAATGGAGTAACTGTTGATGATGTTGCTCAAGTTACTGACAAACAATAAATATTTTGCATCTATGTTCACACATGAGAAATTTTTTAGTGGTGGGATGACAAAATTATATAACATTCTAATTAGATAGTATGAACCACAGCTGTAATGCTCAATGCGTTCTACGTTGATATCAATATTTGTAAAATAAAATGAGAAGTTTACCTCAATATAATACGTAGAACACTTGTGTATGATACTCTCCAGAAATTAAAATGAAAAAAATCGGAAAATCTTACATTAGAATAACAAATAATTAAAAATAAGAAAATTAATTAAAATAATTTAATGAAAAAATTGCAGGAAGGAAAATCGTTTTGCAATTTTTTTGTTAAATTTTCTAGGTTTTCAGGCAAACCTAGAAATGAATGAAGTTATATGACAATCACAGCATGGATTCATAAAGGGGGGGTGAGCTTGTCTAATTAATCTGATTGGATACTGTGATGTAGACAGAGAATAATTGGATGCAAAAAATAATTTTGACATCACATATTTAAATTTCAGAAAAGCTTTGGTATTATTCCATATGTAAAAACTACTGCACAAATTAGAGCAGTGTGGTATCAGGGGGCAGGTTACTGCAACAGACAAAGAATTGGGTGAGTAGAAGACAGAGAGGGGTTATCAACAGTCCCTGCTCTTGGACTAATGTTATTAGTGGAGTCACCAGTCTTGAGTGCTGGGCCAATCATTGTTTTCAATGTTTACTAATGATATTGATAAAAGCATATCAGGCTAAATGTCTAAGATTGCAAAGGGTAAAAAAGTTGGCAGGGTGGATAATGACAGATCAGGGTATGCTACTGCAACAAGATCTACAAGGAAGGTGGACTGAGGAGTTTAATACCGACAAAGTCAATGTTTAACATTAATAAATGCAAGGTACTACATATGGTAGCAGTAATCCCATAATAACATAGCTGGTATCTGGTATTACCCTGAGAATGCATATTCATATTAAACTTACTAGTTTAATTCCCAACAGTTCTGCAATCAATAATTCCTTCTTTCAGGATAATTAGAATAGTTATTGCTAAACTATTTTTTCTGTAAGTTATACAAAATTGACTCATTTCACTAGTTTCAAGAAGCTAGAAAAACATTTGAAGGAATATCTACAAGAAAAACAAAGAATGACTATTACAAATTATTCCCCCCCCAGTGCCAAGTCTATTCATATTTTCACTATGTTACTAATCTCATTTCTTGAATGACTAATAGTCAATCCTATTATATATAACTTAATTTATGTATATTCATATTATCCTTCCCATTATTATGGTAACTGAGAACATGTTTCAGAATACCACACAGTTGGATCTACTTGTAATTACATTAGGTAATTACTAGAAAATTTTTTATACTCTGTTAAAAAATATTTGTAATCTAAAATTAATACATGTTTACATTAGTTAAAATAATATAAAGGCTTTCCTTACCTGTAGATATAGTTCTTTGTATTCCTCCAGCATCATGAGGACCCACATGGCGGGCTGGCCTGCTATCACCACCTAAAACAAAATGTGTATATAATATTAATATGGATTTCAAAAGGAAATGCACATAAAAATTCACTGCTTCACTCATGGATGAAGCAATGGGTGTTCATGAAGAATCTACAAAAAAATTCAAATTATTATATTAGGGCCACCTGTAATTTCTTACATATACCTGTTTATGTAATGGGTCTGTAAATTGCGTATGTTCTTTGGTCGATTTGCCTGTTTTGCTGGACGAAACAACCTTGCTATCTACATCCGAGACCAACTAACTCAGCCAGGAATGAAAAAACCCCATTAAAGTTCCTCGCATCGTCGACGGGATTCGAACCCGGGCCTTTTCCACCCGGTGTGGGGAGAATGGTGACAATACAACTCTGCTACCTGCACAGAGTGAAGAATCTACAGATAAAATATGTAGGCAGTACTGGGTGGTTATAAAATAAGTTTTCTTATTCAGGAGCTGATAGTGTCAAAACAGAGTTAGTGCTGTGAAAATCGGTGGATATGTCATTTAGGATATGGGGAAGTGATCTGTAGAAGAAAAAAAAAAAATAGTTTAAATTTCGGTCAAGAGGAGAAAAACGTCACTGCATATGTGTAAAAGTTAGCATTAGCAATGGCACATGATGCAAGAAAGCAAGCTTATACATTATCAGCCAAAAAAAAAAAAAACACACACAAACATCCCCTTCTCATTTCACTCATTCCAAATGTTTGTCTAGTTCTACCTTGAATCTGTTTAAGATATCAACTTCTACAATGACAGATGGACGTTTTTCCAGCAATCAACCACCAGCTGCTACAGGAAAACTTCCACACGTCTATCCTACAACTGTCTTTCATCAATTTGAATTTATGCCTTCTCAGGCAATTATTCTGAGCAAGAGGAAGAATCCCATCAGCACTGAGCATGCTCAAACCATTCAAGGCTTTATGCACCTCAATCAGATCACCTCGCAGGTGCCTAGTCTCCAGACACTAATTTGCAAAACTTAAGCCTTTCTTCGTAAGAGCAACCCTTTGTTTTCCATTCACTAATCTTGTTGCCCTTCTATGTACTTGTTCCAACAGCTCTACATCCTTTTTAAAATGAAGCCTGAACACTTGTATACAGTACTCAAGGTGTGGCCTGACCTTTGCCTTATACAAGGAGATAATCACCTCCTTATCCTTGCTAGAAAAATTCCTGTATATCATTGACAAGACACCATGAGCTACTCTTGCAGCCATTTTCAATCCACTGCAGGATGAAGGCCTCTCCAGGAACTTTCCAGTTCCTTCTGTTTTGAGCACTGGCCATCCATTTACTACCCACAAACTCATGAATTTCATCTATCCATCTCCGCCTTTGTCTTCCAGGATTTCTTCTAGCTCCTCTTGGGTACCATTCTGTTATTTTTTTAGTCCATCTGTCATCATGTCTTCGAGCTATGTGTCCTGCCCAAGACCATTTTAGTTCTTTAGTTTTGATAAGAATGTCCTTTACTTGAGTTTGCTGCCTAATCCATGCGTTTCTCTTCTTATCTAACAGTCTGATTCCCAATATAATTCGTTCCATTCTTCGCTGTGTAGTTCTCAGCTTCTCTTCCATTCTTTTGGTGAGTGCCCAAGTTTCACTTCCATAAATCATGGTGGGGAGTATACATTGGTTCATTATTTTACGTTTCAGACAAATTGGGATATTGCTCTTCAGTATGTGACTATATTTCCTGAATGCTATCCATCCAAAATTTATTCTTCTCTTGACTTCCAGCCATTTATCATTATTACAGCTAATAACTTGTCCCAGATAAGTATATGACTCCACCTTTTCAATTACTGCTCCTTCAATCATTATTTCCCTTTCTGTGGCATACTTGTTCATCATTACTTTTGTTTTAGCCATATTCATCTTTAGTCCTAAATCCTTACTAACTGTGCATAACTGATTAAGATTTTCCTCTAATTCTTTGGGATCGTGGCTTATGACCACAGTGTCATCTGCAAATCGTAAATGGTTTAGGTACTCTCCGTTCACATTGACTCCTTTCTGCGACCAGTCTAATCTTCTGAAAGCTTCCTCAAGGGCAGCAGTAAACAGCTTCGGAGATGTTGTCTCTCCTTGTCGAACTCCTTTCTCGATTTTAAATTTCCTACTGTCTTTGTCTAGTCTAATAAAGGAGGTAGCTCTCTCATATATTTTCTTTAAAATCATAATATGTGGGGTATCTATGCCTTGTCTTTCTAGTGCCCGAAACATTGCCTTATGCTGTATGGAGTCAAATGCCTTTTCATAATCCACAAATTCCAGGCATAATGGTGTTTTATATTCATTTGCTTTCTCCATTAGCTGTGATATTACGTGAAGGTGATCCATAGTTGAGAATCCTGTCCTAAAGCCAGCTTGCTCTTTCGGTTGATTCTCATCAAGTATTCTTTCTAATCTGTTAGTAATGACCCTTGTGAACAACTTGTAGATGTGGGATAACAAGCTAATTGGTCTATAATTTCCAATTTCTGATTTATCTCCTTTCTTATGCAGCAAGTTTACTTATGCAGTAAGTTTCTTACTGCAAACTAAAATACATGAATTAGATAAAACTGGTAAAAACAGATGTATTTACAATAAATATGATGGTTAATTAAAAAAAATTACTGGCCCCATGTGTATTTCAGCTGACCACATTAAAGATAAATGCACATTACTTGTATTGTATTCCATTTCATATTTTTATTTATAAATTCTACATTGTTTTATCTGTAGTAATGAACCATAAATAATGTAAAAACATTAAAAAAAATTGGCTTACGTCTGACTTACACATGGTCGTTGGAATGGAATGCCTTCTTAAGTCTAGGAGCAACTCTATAGGAATTTTTCCAGAACAGATAGGAAAGTGATTATGTCACATCTTGAATATTGCATACAGGTCTGGAAACCTCATTTTAAGAAGAACACGGATCTCTTGGAACATGTACAGAGAAGAGCAATAAGAATAGTCATAGACACAAAAGTGTATACTTACAGCAAAAGACTTAAATGCTGATTGTAGTGCTTGGAAAGTAAGCAGTGGGAGAAGACCTAATTGAAATGATTAAGGCTTTAAATGGATTGAGTAAATCAAATGCCAATGGTATTCTTGGCATGCAGCACACACATATTCTTGTGTGTGTTGTCTGAGAGACAACACACACAAGAGGATATCAACTTAAACTGAAAAAGGATGGTTGCAGAATAGATGTGTGAAAATTTGTTTTCAGTACAGAGAGTAACTGATTGTTGGAACAACCTACCATATGTTTTAGAAATGGAGTGTTTGGATAAATTCAAGGAAAAACTAGATAAACTATGGGATTGGATGGACAGGTGATGTGGGTTTTTATTTTTTTTTTGCTGATGCTGCATAAACTTGCATTCTTGCATCATTTACCTCTACTAATATGCACTACCTTTAAAGAAATGGCATCACTTAAATGCTATTTTGCCCAAAATGAGAAACTGCCATGTTTCTTTCAAGATTTATTCCTCAGATGGCAAGAGATTTTAATCAGATCTTCGATGACTTAGGAATAATCAAACAAGTCCATAAGAGTTGCTGCCTTCAGTCCATCTTAAGGTGACTTGTGGATATAAAATTTATTTTATCAAGAATACTAAACTCATAACAATCACAAAGCTGCTAACTGAAAAATATAAGAAAAAGATTGTCCACAATTCATTATATTGAGACTACCTGCAATGTGACAAGAGGCAGTAAGTCTTGACAGTTTTGTACGTTATGCAAATAATAGAACAGCCTTTTAGTAACCATTTGTTTAAAAGTGGTACATTTTAGGATATCAAAAGGGTTCATTCATGATAAAACAAACTGATCAATCAATCACTCTCTGATTGAAAGCAAATTTTCACATTTTTATCACACAAAAACATCCTTTATCAATTTAAATTTATGTTCCCTTGTGTTTTGCCTGAGAAAGATTTAGGATGCTATTTGCATTTAATTTACCAAGTCAATTTAAGGCCTTAAACAATTCAATCAGGTCAAATTGCCAGTTTCTAGGCATTGTAATTTTCAGAACTGAGGTCTTATATGGCAAGCGTATCCTTTTGTATCCCTGACTAATCCCATTGCTCTTCTCTGTGCCCATTCCAACAGATCTATATCCTTCCTAAAATAAGGCTTCCAGATCAGTACGTGGTACTCAAGATGCAGCCTTACCACTGCTTTGTACAATGGGACAATCACCTTATCTATGGTGGCAAAATTTCTGTATATAATTGACAGAACCCCATGAGCTTTCCTAGTAGCCTGTCTACACTGCTCAGAAAACTTCATGTCAGACTGTACAATTACCCCCAGATTCCTTTCTTTCCCCATTACCCTCAGTGCAGTACCAAACAACTAGTATGTTATTCTGAGATTATTGCTTCACAGAAGTGCACTTGGCACATTTTCAATGTTAAATGTTAGTTGCTATTTTTCAGCCAATTAATGATTTCTGTCATTAACCTTTCCGCCAACCTTCATATCATATCTGCAAACTTGGACATTAAATTTGATATGTCTTCATCAATATCATTAATAAATATTGAAAACAAAGGACCCTGAGTGGCTCCACTAATAACATTAGTCCAGAAGGGCAGTACCCATTAATAACCACTCTCTTCCTTCTGCCATCCATCCAACCATCCCTGTATCCATAGCAGTAACTTCCCTGTAAACCACATTGCTCCAATTTGTATAGCGGTCTTTCATGTGGAACAATATCAAAAGCTCTGCTGAATCCAAGTACATAAAGTCAAAATTATTTTCTGCAATTTGTTACTACATCATAGTAGCCAGTCAGACTGGTCACACAAGGTCTTCCCTTAAAGAATCCATACTGATTGACATATAACTGTATTACTGTCAAGACGCATCTGCATTACTTCTTTGATCACTGACTCCATTATTTTTTTTTTCTAGAATGAAGTCAAGCTTACAGGTCTATAATTTTTCACTTCTCCCTTTGATCCATTTTATGAATATGGGATATATTTGCATATACTCAAGCCATACGAACCTCCTCTGAATCCAAGAAAGCTCTCATATTATGGCTAAAGATTTACTTACCTGTTTTGCTGCCTACTTTAATATAAATGGATAGATTCCATCAGCTGTAGGTGCCTTATTTACTATTAGCCTCAAAATTTTTTTCTTCCACTTGCCTCTCAGTTTTCATAAAATCATTCATCTCAGTTATAAGTTGGCATACTTCTGGCATGCCCATCCTCAAACAATTCCTCATGCATGAATGTAGATGCAAAATATTTATTCAGTTTAGAAGCAACAAGAACAAGGATTATCAATAGTTATGCCATTCACAATTAGTGCATGCACTTATGTTATTCATTCCTTTTCCTCTAAGACTTCATTCCAATCAAAGACTTCTCATAATCTGCTTTAGGCTGCCTAACTCCCATTATTTGCAGACTAGTTTGTACTCAATTTATGTTTCTGTTCCCCTGATACGTTATAATAATCCCATATATTTTTCTTCTCTATCACTAGTCTCATCAGATGAACTGCTGAAACTATTGACAGAGAAGAAAAATACAGGGGATGATTATAAAGTATGAAAAGCGTGACAGCTTGTACAGTTACTTCTCTGAATGCTTCCCAGTTAGAATTTGCAGGTGGTAACCATTTGGTCCCAGTGAAAATTTAAAAATTGGTTCTAAAACCATTGCAGTTACCTTTATGAAAGCAAAATCCCTTCCCTTTACCAATGCTCATCTGCTACTCAGCCTTGATGTTCTGATATCTTTTTGGTTATGCAGTAAGTCCTGATCTTGGGACAAGTAATCAATCTGTACTTCACCAGGTTTGTGGTGTCTTTGTCCTCAGTTTTCAGATAGGTGATCCTGAGTCAGAATGCCTTATCATTTGGGTGAACTGCTCTGCTTGTGTGTGCAACTGAACTTCTTGTACCATTGTAGATGTTATCTATCCCTGATGTTCGCTAGTTGTGGGACTTCCAGATTGACTGTTGTACTTCTTTCTTCCGAATCTCCCATTTTGTCATCTCTTTTAAGTCCTTGGTTTTCTTCCAATCTAGGTCTATTCAGGGGGCAGGGCCATTGTGGCTGCATAATGCACTGTTGGGAGACAGATGATCAGTCTCTACTTTGTTGCATTTGTGATATCTTTGTCCTAGACTTCAGATAATTGATTCCTTGAATCTGGGATTGTGTCAGGGTGCCTTATCATCTGGGTGAAGTACTTTGCTATGTGCTTGTGTGTGTGCTGCAGAACTTCTTGTACCAGTAATTGTGAGTGTTATCTATCCCCAAGGTTTGCCAGTTGTCCAAAAATCCTTAGTTTTCTTCCATTCTAGGTCAGGGGAGGGGCATGGCCATTATGCTAACTTGGCTGCTCCACAGATTGCCTCAGAACTCCTTGAGTGCTTTATGATTGGGGGTCCATTGCCTTCCTTCCCCTTTTGTCCAATGTTCCTCTAGAAGACTCACTGGTTTTCATCAAATATCTAGTTGTCTGTTTTCCTCTGGGGACTCTCCCTGTATCAGCAAAGTCTCTTGCTGAGTGCAAGGAGGTTCTGCTTGAGGGTGTTGTCCAGATATTCTTCAATCCTCTGATTATACGTCTCATGCTTACTGTGGCTGTTGCCTTTCTTGGGGAAATTCGGCTTCACTTTTCTGATGGGCGCCTCCGTAGCCAAGTGGGCAGGAGCAGCAGTGTTTAGCACACGCTTCTTGATTAGACTGGGGTTCGAGCCTGTGACCACCAAATACAGAGGATGTGGAAAGGTCAGGGAATGACCACCACATATCCCCGGAGCAATATGGCCTTGGTTGCTAATGCTCCTAAAAAAAAACCAAATAACAACAACTTTTCTGATTAGTTTCTTACTTCTGTTACCCCGTTAGAACTGGAGTAACAGAAGTTACCCTAGTTCTTACGAATGAAGATAGGCCAACTGGGTCAGTTGGCCTATCTTCATTCTTAGCACTTCTATCTTCTGCTGTAGCCTTCTTTCAAGGCTACAGCAGAATAATACAAATAATGATTTTAAGAAATTCCTGTACTGTCCCAATATACAACATTTTAAACAATGTTATCTTTAAAAGCATTGTGTACTTCTTTGCTCCCTCTCCCCTTGTCCCCACCTTTCCTTGAGGAAATTGGAACTCAAAGTTCTTCACATACAGCAAAGATCCAACTTGCTCTTGCTACATTTTAAAATTAAAATGGATTCACATCTTTTATTGACCTCAATCTGAAAACTATTGTTCCTCTCTTTTGGGCAACACTGAAAAAATTGAGGAATAATAAAGATATACAAAACAATCTGTTACTTTATCATACTTCAAAATTCTACCTGCTCAAAAAACAGTAAGATATACAAAACAGTTTGTTATTTATCAACTTGGAAATTCTACCTGCTCCATGAACACTGACTATCCATTTGCTTAAACACTATTGTAGTAATTGCTGAAATATCATGCATCTTAAGAGTTGTGAACTACTACTTAATTTCTTCATGAATGAAATAGAATAACTTTTTATTCTAGGGTAGATGTCTAATAACCAATACAGATTTGCAGAAAATAATAATCACAGAATATAAATCTATCCTTAGATAAGCTATATGTTCTCATTATCAAGAGCATATAATTAGAACAATTAACCTAAGACATTTTAGAAACAGTAGACCCATAATATTTTAATACAGTTTTTAATTTTTGATTTAATATTTTTTTAATACAGTTTGACAATTGTCTTCTCTTTCTGTTCTATCATTGCTGATAGGTTTAGTTTGGGGAAGGTGGATGTGCATTGGCTGCGCTTTGCTCTTCCTTGATAGCAGTTAGCAGACTGTGAATTGAAGACAAGTTTAGTTTTATATAATATCACATAATTTAACAATCCTTTAATAGGAATATGTTCGCATTTTAATACTTAAAGATTTTATATTGCATTAACCGGATCAGTTTGATGTAACGTTGGGTCAAGATTTCCTACAATAAAGGTATGATATCAATCTTATATTTAAACAAGAGTAATTAGACCGGGGTTCGAGCCCATGACCACCAAATACGGAGGATGCGGAAAGGTCATGGAATGACCACCACATCCCCCGGAGCAATATAGCTTTAGTTGCTAATGCTCCTAAAAACCAAACAACGACAACAAACAAGAGTACTTAAAGTAGGAAAAATTGGGCTTCATTGCTCTTACATTTTGAAAAATAGTAGATTTCATATACTGTACAAAGGCACAAATCACAAAGATTAATTTGTGTCTTTCTACAAAAGAATGCTATTTCCAATATTAAAACAAAAATTGAACCCACATTGTAAATCACGTGCTACACTAAAGATGAGATAGACACCTAATTGTAGTTTTAAAGCCCAAATCAATATATTCAGTGGTAAGTATTTAAAAAACACAATGGATGGGTGTATTTGAAAACATATCTCACAAATTCAACTGACATTCAGGAAAAGTAAACTTTCAAGAAAAACATCCAATTTCTGGAAATCAGAGAAAACTGAAAATAAAATTGGAAAAGTCGGTAGTTATGTTAACCTACCTACTTTGCATATTTCCAAATTAAAATCTCAGATTTATGTTGTTATACCTGAGAATACCTGAGAATTTGTAGAACCTAGAACATACTGTTGCAATGTGTAATGCTACTGATGTATGCATGCTAACCTATGTTGAGTAGATATCATTCAAATCTGTCACAGATGAGAGGGACTGTATGGGCTCTCCCATATCCATAATTTGCTTACTTTTTTTGTTACTTTGCTTGCTAAGCTTAAATCCTGTACTCATGTGCTTTCTAACTGTACAGCAATGTTGATAAACAGCTCATGCTCCACAACTTTGATTTAGCTCCCTAATTTTTACAGAAAAAAAATTCCCGAACTCTTCTGAAATTGAAACCAATGATAATTGTTCTCAAGACTGTTAAATGACCACTTTGGGTTTGTTTAAGTATTTAAACAAAATATACATGACACAGTCAAACCTCTCAAATCTGATAATCATGAACCTGATCCCTATCAAATATTGGAACTGTTGGATGGTCATATTATATAATTATACAGGATTGCAGGGATACTTAACACAGAAAATAAAATCTGACAGATGAGGTGCATTTCTGCATAAGGTACACAATCACAGGGAACTTTCTTCTCCCAAAAGATTTAGGCAAGAATTAGATGCTAGAGCTTTGTCTTGTTTCCAGCTGCATGGGGATGTCTTATATCCAAATTTAATTTTAACATAAGTCCAAGTCTAGTGCCTAGTTCTTGGCATCAATCTTTTGAAGGAGCAGAAAGTTCCCTGTGATCATGTACCTAATGCAGTAATATGCCTCAAATTTGTCTGGTCATATTATCATAAAAAAATTGCACTATACTGCAACCTTTTTTTAAAGAGGAAAAGCAATGTACTGTATGTGTTATGTTTTAAGAGGAGGAAAAGTGAAAAGATTCACACAACCATATCACTGAAGTCCCAGGTTCAAGAGTCTTTGGTAATGCAACTTTTTTCACAAATGAAAAGGACTTGCATATGTGCTCTGAAAGACTACAATCCTCTGGGCTACTTAAATTTTCTTTTAGATGGCACATGGGCAAATACAAATCAATTCACCTCAGCCTAATGCTTTGTGTATAATTTGTGAAATACAAAAATTAAGTAACCCATCATTGAGTCACTAATCTTGTTTAAAAATAGCAATAGCTAATCAAATGACTTAACAGATTTCTCAATGTCATTGAAACATGGTAAAAATGAAGGCCCTGAAGCAAAATCTTTGCACTGCACAATCAGCTCTAACATGCTGCTTTGGTGAATAAGCAATCTGAGAAATAAATTTGCCAAATGGTTTCTCATAATAATTGCAATAAATACACCAACCTGTATATATGACTTACATGACTTTAATAAAATAAAATTAAACAGAATAAAACTGTATATTTAAAATAAAAATAAAATACACTGATTAAAGCTGTGGAGTTAAAAGCAATAAAAAATAATAATAGATAAAATTAAAAATATATGACTACTACATTAAAAGTGAAAAAGACAACACAAACATTCAAAAGGCAACCACCTTCTTTGCCAACAATGGAACTTTATAGCCATTGTGCATCCTTAAATAAAACCAGCCAGGTCATGGCTCTCAGTAGAGCATGGTAATTGCCTTCCACATGTGCATGACGACTGGAAATGGCCTAGTTGTGTGATAGGTGGAACAGTTCATCTTGTCCAAAGAGCAGTCTTGAAAAGAGGATAAATACGGACTACCATATCTATATTAATGGTGTTTTCCGAAGAACAAATTTGTAAACCCTTGCACCATTTCCAGTGCCAATACCTATGCAAACAATCAACAATAATTGTGTCATCTGTATAAATTTGATTATCTTCCTCACAGAAGTGCTCAGCCACAGAAGTGGTGTTATGTTCTTCAGAACAAAACACCATTAATTGAGATAAGGAGGTCTGTATTCATCCCCTTCTCAAGATTGTGATTCTTGGACAGTATGAATGGTTCTGCCTTGCATGCTCTCTTGGGATATTTCCAGTCTCCATGAATGTCTTTTTTTTTGGTAGTTGTTGGTGCATCGGCTTCTGTGGTCATAATGCACCTCCCAAGGTTTTTTTGCAGTACTTTGATCCAAGACCGAGGCGGGATTCGAACCTGCGACCTTTGGGTTACCAGGCAGGCACTTTACCCACCCAGCTAGCCCAGTCGGCTCCATGCATGTGTGGTGACAATTCCCATGCTCCTCTAGTAACACTTACCAAAAGCCATGATCCTACTGTTATTACTTAAGGAGGTCACACCATGGTCATAAATTTCCACTATTAACAGAGGAGGCAATCATCTTTGAAAGCTTCAATGCTGTTTTTATCCTTTTTAACTCAATAATATTTTTAAATTTTTAATTTTATCTATTTATTATTTTTTATAGTTTTTAACTCGATCCCCCCCCCCATACTTCTCCTTCAACCGATGCACGGTACTAAGCACTATAGGTTTTGATACCTTTCGTGTTTGGGGTTTTCATAAAAAAAAAAAAAAAAAAAAAAAAAGAATTATCTATAAATGGTTCACAAAATAAACTAAGGCTCAGTAACAAAAATGAGACAGTCAAAAGGAAGAAAGAATTTATACAGTATAAATTCTTTCAAATTTCAACAAAATGTTCTTGCAACATTGTGCTTTTTTTTTTTCTTTTTTTCTCAACAAAAAAACCTGAACATGTAATTATAAGTATCTGAATTGGTTACTTTTTACAACCTGAAGCCCATGGTGTAAACTGCTAATAAACATGTACATAATAATACATAAAATTATAAAGTTTTGCTTACGTTTCATTATAGCCGATGTCCTTAAAAGTCGAGGATGTTTAATTTTCTCCAGACTTTTGTTTCGATATCTTCTCTTTAGCTGAAAAGGGATTCTTTTGCTTGAGGGGGTCATCCAAGGATTTGCAATTTGGTACCAGTGTTTCCAGTCATCATTATCTTGCCATATTTTAGGATTATAGTAATTACTGTTGTCATCAAGTGAAACTCGATTATCATTATTATAATCCTCTAGAGACATATAAGGCTGAGTGTTTCCCATTTCTCCATATTCTCCAAGATTATAATAAGGTCTAGAATATTTCACTGATTGAATGTCTTCATCCCAAGGGTTTCCATCTTTTTCATTTTCAGTATATACAGCTTTCAAATTCTCTGGATATTGTTTTACTTTTTGTATTGTATGTATGTTATTCAAATATTCTGGAAATGTGTCCTCATATTTTTCATGATGAGAAGAAAAACTTTCCTGTGGTAGCCCATCTTTAGTGAAGTGTTCATTTTTTCTATTTAAATAATGAGAATATTCTTTCCAGTATTGTGGATGGTCATTCAGAAAATTAAGCCCAATTTGTGAGTAATTCAGCCTAGGAAGGTATTCAGTATTCTTCTTTTTATCTATAGAAAAGTAAATTGTTATTAAAAACATAATATATTTAATATGTTTTTAACATAATATGTTAAATTATATTATTATATTTAAAATTTTTCTGAAGATAAACAGACTGTCACACTTATAATGCTTCAATTCATGTAACTTTGAATACTACAGAATGCTATGTGGCAAATCTGATGAAAGTGACTCAAATTATCTCTGTTCAAATTGAATGTGCAATGATGCACAGAGGCCAAATGCATAAATACATACCCAAAAAAAGTGCAGAGTTGGGTACTATTAATGCCCAACTCTACAAGTACTGAAAAACTTATGAAAAAAACCAATCTCAACTTTTTGATGGAATCATCATCATGCATGGCAATTTGCAACTACACACTGTACAACTGGAAGAAGATTCATATTCATGCTAGATGAAAACTTTAAGGCAGACCCCATATAGTTCTGATTTAGCACCAGCAGATTTCCACCAATTTCTTGACTGTGAGTAGCACCGTGTAGAAAAACATTTTTTAATAATGCAATTACATCAGTAGTGTGGCAATGTTTACCAATCTTGATACATTTCTGCAACAGATCTGAAAATTTCATAAGACATTGGGACAAATATTTGAGTGTTCATGGTGTTGAGAAAGAGTTGTTGTTGTTATGTGGTTTTTAGGAGCATTAGCAACTAAAGCCATATTGCTCCGGGATATGCGGTGGTCATTCCCTGACCTTTCCGCATCCTCCGTATTTGGTGGTGACGGGCTCGAATCCCGGTCTAATCAAGAAGCGTGTGCTACGCACTGCTGCTCCTTCCCACCTGGCTACGGAGGCGCCTGTTGAGAAAGAGACTACATATCTCTTTTATTACACAATTTCTTTTCTATACTTGCTAACTTTTGAAAATAAAACAATGAAAACCTTATTTTCTGATTTGCTTTTTAACTAGTAATGCAGGGGAATAGTAGGGTTTTAATTATGATAAATAAGTAGCTTAAAAGTTCTAATCACTTGTTAGGCATATTTATTTATTTATTTTTTAGCTAAGAAAGTTTACTTTTTAACTAATTTAAAATATAACTAATAGGATATAACTAATTTAAAACTGTGATCATAATGGTATAGGGTAACATATATCTTGAACTTGATAACATAGGTATACCACAAATCCTAATAGTATAATATTTGCCATTTAGGAATCTATTAGCTTAGTGTAGTATTGTCAACTAAACAATTAAATTGATTAATTTTATTAATTTTCATTGTTAATTGATTCCTCAGGTCACTACAGTTTTCCCCAAAGCTCCCTCTTGGTACATATCTTATTACCTGGCATGGATCTATCAAACAGAAGCTGATACTGATGGGTATTGAGGAGGACCCCTACTGCTCCTGTGGTCAGGAAGAGGACTGGGATCATATGGTTTATATGTGCCCTCACTACGAAGGACTTAAGTTGCAATTTAATTTCCAAAATACATGATCTCTGACGAGACAGAGAATATCTGTACATCACTGAGCAGGAATATTACCTAGATTTTACCAAGTTTGCCCAGAACCTGTTTGCTGTAAAAAGATCACATCTTGCACAGGCAACTGCCTCAATTGATAACTGGCCTTCTGACTTTCATCCTAACTTTCATCTCTAAAGAACACTTTCTTCCCTCTGTAAGTGGACAAAAATAGGACTGGATCAGTACTCCCTAACAGAAAATAACCTTCACGGACATGGCACCCACGGCAGGCGACCCTGGCGGAGACCAGCCAAAGGATTATGGACAGCCTGGCTACCTCCTAGTGGTGTGTGTGTGTGTGGGGGCAACGTAGGGTCCCACCAGGGGCCCTGCGGCCAAATGCCAGGACACACAACAGAACCTAATGCAATATGTCATATACAACACACAACACTTTTCTGGCATTTACAGTAGTACTGTATTTCTTCACAGCATACATATGGTGCAGATGTGGGAAACCACAGGTGGTGTCTGACCTTAACACTATGCACACTATGTTAATCGATTAAATTGTATTTAAACAGAAATCCTCCGCATTTGGTGGTGACGGGCTTGAACCCAGGTCTAATCAAGAAGCGTGTGCTATGCACTGCTGCTCCTCCCTACCTGGCTACGAAGGCACCCAGGTCATCATGAAACAAGTAAATACATTGGCTTTGTTAGGGTAAGAGTAACTAAAATAAGAACAGGGGTGCCAGTGTATTTGCATATACACTAATGCTAGGAAGATAGAAAATAAATTTGAATTTGAGGTGCTGGTCAATACATCAAAAGCAGACACTGCAATTGATGTTCTGACAATGGATGCCAAATTTGAATATGGGAAATACAATGAATACGGAAAGGACAAATGTATCATGTCAAATTTCTAGGCAAGATGATATACCTCTTTTGGGGATAACCCTGACTTCTAATCTCTGTTGGCACAATCACTTTACAAATATTGCTTTCTCTGCATCTAAAAAATTTGGTTTCTCTTTTGTTCTCGGCGTTACTTTTCTTCCAAACAGCTGTCCACTCTGTAAAAATTGCAAATCCACCCTACCATGGAATATTCTTCCCACATCTGGGGTGGTGCCCCCAAAACCTCTCTCAGGCCTCTAGATTCCATTCAGAAGAGGGCAGTTAGGTTAATGAAGGACTCATCTCTCTCTCTCTCTCTCTCTCTCTCTCTCTCTCTCTCTCACACACAGACATACTGTTTCTGCTGCATGCCTTTTCTACAGATACTTCCATGGGCACTGTTCTTCTGAATTGGCTTCTATAATTCCTACTCTCTCTTTCAAAACAGTCCTAACATGTGCTGCCACCAGCCAACATCCATTTACTGTCCAACTTCAAACTCACAGAACCAACTTTTCATCTTCCTCATTTATTCATTCGACTGCCTTCCTTCATATGTATTTCCCGAAAATTACAGTCTACAGAAGTTCAAGTCTAATGGCAACAAATATCTTCTTTCGTCTTCTCAACCTCCAACTCACGCACGGTACTAAGTACTATATGTTCTAATACCCCTTGTGTTTGGGGGTTTTCATAATAATAATTTAAAAAAAAAATGTTGTGTACCATATGTAGATACGATATTATTTAATCAGTAGGAAATATGATGTAATCGGAGGCATTTGCGAACAAATAAGCATAATGACCTCATACAGCACACAAAGAAATCCAAAAAGGATGTTGCATTTCATGGTAACAATGGTGACATATTGTGGCAAGTATTTATTTGAATCTTTTGTCAGAGAAGATAATCTTCCAGTGAAATGTAATAGTAATAATAATCATGGCATGTGATGTAAGAAAGCAAGCAAATGGGCACAGCAAAAAAAAAAAAAAAAAAAAAAAAATCACACAACCATTCCCTCTAAATGTTTGTCCAGTTCCTCCTTAAATTTATTTAACCTATCAACTTCCACAACGACTGATGGATGTTTGTTCCAGCAATTAACCACCAGCTGGCTAAAGGCAAATTTCCACATATCTATTCTACAGCTGTCTAACCTCAATTGGAATTTATGCCCCCTTAGGTTCGTAATCTGAACAAGTAGAAAAATCCCATTAGAATTCAGCATGCTCAACCCCATTCAAGGCCTTATACATGTCAATCAGATCACCTCGCAGGTGCCTAGTCTCCAGCCGCTGCAATTTGCAGAACTTAAGCCTCTCTTGGTAAGAGGATCCCTTGATTCCTCTCACCAATCTTGTTGCCCTTCTCTGCTAGTTTATATCTGCCATAGGCTTCTGTGTTGCCTGATAATTTATATGCACCCCATGCATTTTTATTCTCTGCCATGGGTCTCATTAGTTCGTTTGACAAGACAACCATTTAAGCCTAAACCTTAAACAATATTTCTTAATAGGTATGAAATGTTTAGTAGCTTCCATGATTAATTTCTTGAACACTTCCCACTTAAAATTTGTTATTGGTAGCATCATCAGTTGATCCCACTGTAGTGAATTTAAAAACTGTCTGAGACCACTGTAGTCACCTTTATCAGACGTTTACGATCCACTACAGCATGAAGGCCTCACCAGCAACTTTCCAGTTCCTTCTGTTCTGTTTTGTGCAATGGCCATTCAGTTACTGCCACGAACTCTTGAATTTCAGCTGTCCATCTCTGTTGTTGTCTTCCAGGTTTTCTATTAATGCCTCTTGGGTACCGTTCTGTTATTTTCTAAGTTCATCTGTCATCATGTCTTCGAGATGTGTCCTGCCCAAGTCCATTTCAGTTCTTTAGCTTTGATAATTATTACTAAAATAGTTTAGTAATAATTCCATCTTCTTTACTTGAGTTTTCTGTCTAATTCATGTGTTTCTCTTCTTATCCAACAGTCTGATTCCTAATACAATTCATTCCATTATTTACTGTGTAGTTTTCCACTTCTCTTCCATTCTTTTTGTGAGTGCCCAAGTTCCACTTTCATAAATCATGGTGGGGAGTATACATTGGTTCATTTTTTTACATTTCGGACAAATTGGGATATTGCTCCTCTGTATGTGACTATAATCATCAAATGCTATACATCAGAAATTTATTCTTCTCTTGACTTCCAGCCATTTATCATTATTATGGCTAAAGACTTGTCCAAGATAAGTACAGCAATACTATGCACAGCACTGATAATTGGTACCGAAACTGTTCCATGTTATGTGAAACCGTGCTGATTGAGATATAATTGTAATGGGTTTTAATTAAATTTGTACCACAGAAAGAGTCTATAAACAAATTACTCTATAACTCTATAAACAATTTGCACTTGAAAACTGCAATTAAAAGGATTTGAAATAAAAAATATTGCAAAAATTGTATTAATGAAAAGGTAATATCATGAGAGATGAGAAAAAGGCTGTATTGTTTATTTAGGTATTTCAATAATGAAGTCTGGCCAAGTCACCTCTTCTTTTTCTCAGCATACAAGTCTTTGTAGCATTGAATCCCATTTTGTAAACTTTGCTTCTTCTTGATACCACATTCAACATTCGGTTTCCATTCATAATTGCCTCATAGGCCATGTTATCCCCCCCCCAAACTTTCTCTAATTCTTCTGTTGAAAATTCTTTTGGTGCCACTTCAGTGTTATCCACTTCAGAATTATTTTCTTCTTCATATGCAGTTCGCTCTTCTTTCTTTAAAAGAAAGCATTTAACAAAATAGTTTATTAATAATTACTCAACAATTCTGCACTCGTCATTAAAGGATTATGGATTACTGTACCTATTGCTGTGGTATATGTGTATAATTGTAGATGGTGAAAACCTAATAGTACAATTAATAAGAAAAGATATTTTGTATTTTGGGTAAGTAGAAATTTGATATTGAATGTTAAATGTAAAATATTTTTTTAAGAGTGCGGTGCCTATTTTAGGTGGTGCCTATGGCAAGTGACTCACTTGCATCCCTAGCACCTTGCATGATTATGGATGCATGTATTATGTATATTGCTCCTCAGTATGTGACTATAATCCCTGAATGCTATCCATCAGAAATTTTTTCTTCTCTTGACTTCCGGCCATTTATCATTATTACAGCTAATGACTTGTCCAAGTCATTAGCTGTAATAAGTACAGCAATACTCCGCATAGCACTGATAATTGGTACCGAAACTGTTCCATGTTATGTGAAACCGTGCTGATTGAGATATAATTATAATGGGTTTTAATTAAATTTGTACCACAGAAACAGTCTATAAACAAATTACTCTATAACTCTATAAACAATTTGCACTTGAAAACTGCAATTAAAAGGATTTGAAATAAAAAATATTGCAAAAATTTTATTAATGAAAATGTAATAATATCATGAGAGATGAGAAAAAGGCTTTATTGTTTATTTAGGTATTTCAATAATGAAGTCTGGCCAAGTCGCCTCTTCTTTTTCTCAGCATACAAGTCTTTGTAGCATTGAATCCCATTTTGTAAACTTTGCTGCTTCTTGATACCACATTCAACATTCGGTTTCCATTCATAATTGCCTCATAGGCCATGTTATCCCCCCCCCCCCAAACTTTCTCTAATTCTTCTGTTGAAAATTCTTTTGGTGCCACTTCAGTGTTATCCACTTCAGAATTATTTTCTTCTTCATATGCAGTTCGCTCTTCTTTCTTTAAAAGAAAGCATTTAACAAAATAGTTTAGTAATAATTCCTCAACAATTCTGCACTCGTCATTAAAGGATTATGGATTACTGTACTTATTGCTGTGGTATATGTGTATAGTTGTAGATGGTGAAAACCTAATAGTACAATAAATAAGAAAAGATATTTTGTATTTTGGGTAAGTAGAAATTTGATATTGAATGTTAAATGTAAAATATTTTTTTAAGAGTGCGGTGCCTATTTTAGATGGTGCCTATGGCAAGTGACTCACTTGCATCCCTAGCACCTTGCATGATTATGGATGCATGTATTATGTATATTGCTCCTCAGTATGTGACTATAATCCCTGAATGCTATCCATCAGAAATTTTTTCTTCTCTTGACTTCCAGCCATTTATCATTATTACAGCTAATGACTTGTCCAAGTCATTAGCTGTAATAAGTACAGCAATACTCTGCATAGCACTGATAATTGGTACCAAAACTGTTCCATGTTATGTGAAACTGTGCTGATCAAGATATAATTATAATGGGTTTTAATTAAATTTGTACCACAGAAACAGCCTATAAACAAATTACTCTATAACTCTATAAATAATTTGCACTTGAAAATTGCAATTAAAAGGATTTGAAATAAAAAATATTGCAAAAATTGTATTAATGAAAAGGTAATATCATGAGAGATGAGAAAAGGGCTTTATTGTTTATTTAGGTATTTCAATAATGAAGTCTGGCCAAGTCGACTCTTCTTTTTCTCAGCATACAAGTCTTTGTAGCATTGAATCCCATTTTGTAAACTTTGTTGCTTCTTGATACTACGTTCAACATTTGGTCTCCATTCATAATTGCCTCATAGGCCATGTTACCCCCCCCCCAAAACTTTCTCTAATTCTTCTGTTGAAAATTCTTTTGGTGCCACTTCAGTGTTATCCACTTCTTCATATGCAGTTCGCTCATAAATTTCAATGATAGTTGCATCATATAAGTTATTTGCAAGCGAGTCAATGCAGTCACGTATATTGGCAGCGTCCAAAATTTTGAATCCCAAGCTTTTCCAATCTTCACAATGTCTTAGACAATTGTCTGAACTTTAATTACAATCTTTGATTACAGTCTTCTATCTATATTGTTAACAGGAGAGACTGCTTAAATAGGGATGGGATATATTTAAATAGAAAGGGTTCAAGAATATTTACTGATGCTATCGAGGCAGTGTTAAGTGGGTCGGAAAACTGCTAGCTTGGGGGGGGGGAATTCACAGACTAAAAGGTTAAAAGTAGTCGCAGGCAGAGGTGAAAGTGATTCTTGCACTACTTTATTAGAATAAGAAGTGGCCTGGAGCAAGGGATGCTGGGGGTTTCAGGGACTGATGGCAGTCATCGTGAAACAGGTGGGTATATAGGATGTGTTAGGGTAACTAAGAATAAGAATAGATGCATGCATACCAATGCTAGAAGTATAGTAAATAAATTTGATGAATTTGAAGTGTTGGTCAAGACATCAAAGGCTGATATTGTTGGGATATCAGAGACGTGGTGTCACACAGATATTAGGAATGAAGAATTGGAATTTGGGGAGAACAATGTGTACAGAAAGGATAAACAGGATAGGAAAGGAGGAGGGGTTATTCTATTAATTAAGAAAAACAAAATCAAAAGAAGTGCATCCAGTTGATATAGATGTTGAGTCAGTTTGGTGTGACAGAAGCACTGTGAAAGCAAAAATAAAAGTAGGAGTGTGTTATAGGCCTAATGACTCGAATGAGTACAATGAACAATTGTATAGAGAAATAGAGTGGGCTAGTAAATCAGAATGTCTTATAATGGGAGATTTTAACTTCCCAGATATTGACTGGAACTTGTGGGTTGGTAACTCGCACACTAGTAAGTCTTTTGTGGATTTATTGCATGATTGTTTTCTGCAGCAGTATGTTCAAAAGGTAACCAGACCGGGTAATACTCTTGATCTGGTTATCAGCAGTGATCATTCATGTATTAAGAATTGGCAGATAAAGGAACCACTGGGTGGCAGTGATCACAGTGTACTGATGTGGGATTTACTTCAAGGGTGATTGAAGGGTGACACGAGTAATTACAGACCAGTTAGTTTAACTTCTGTTCGGGGTAAAATAATGGACTCACTGGTTAAAGATACATTGCAGGATCATATAGACAAGACTGCAGCAATAATTCAGACACAGCATGGGTTTGTTAAGGGAAAGTCTTGTCTGACAAATTGATTGGATATTATGATGTGGTTACAAAGGAACTGGATGCAAAAAATAATTCTGATATCATATACTTGGATTTCAGGAAAGCTTTTGACACATTGCAAATGGAAAGCAGAATGTTGCATTCTGCTCCAACTGTACAAATTGGAGCAGAATGGTATTAAGGGTAAGTTGCTACAATGGATAAAAGGATGATTGAGTGGGAGAAGACAGAGGGTGGTAATCAATGGGCGCTGCACTTCGTGGACTAATGTTATTAGTGGAGTCCCAGAGGGTTTGGTTTTGAGTCCACTGTTGTTTTGTATATTTATCAATGATATTGATGAAGGTACATCAGGCTTAGTGTTGAAGTTTGCAGATGATACAAAGGTTGGCAGGGTTAGTAATGGCAGTGTGCTACTGCAACATGATCTAGAAAATTTGGGAAGAAGGGCCAAGAAGTGGCAACTGAAGTTTAACATTGACAAATGCAAAGTACTGCATATGGGTAGAAGTAACCCCAGGGGAACGTACTACCAACTGTGTAGTACTACACTTAAGGTGGTAGAAAATGAAAAACACCTGTGAGTAATTGTTTTTTTTTTTTTTTTTATGTAAACCCCAAACACGAGAGGTATTAGAACCTATAGTACTTAGTACCGTGCTTGGGTTGGAGATTGAGATGAAAGAAGATATTTGTTGACATTGGACTTGAACTTCTGTAGTCATTAATTTTCAGGAAATACGTATGAAGGAAGGTTGGTCCAGAAAACGGCAGTTGAATGAATAAAAGAGGAAGATGAAAAGTTGGTTCTGTGAGTTTGATGTTGGACAGTAAATGGATGTTGGCTGGTGGCAGCATGTGTTTGGACTGTTTTGAAAGAGAGAGTGGGAATTATAGAAACCAATTCAGAAGAACAGTGCCCATAGAAGTATCTATAGAAGAGGCATGCAGCAGAAACAGTACATCTATGAGACAGCGAGTGGAGAGAGACTGTTAGAGATGAGTCAATTAACCTAACTGCCCTCTTCTGAATGGAATCAAGAAGCCTGAGAGAGAGGTTTTGGGGGCACCACTCCAGATGTGGTAACAATATTCCTTGGCAGGGCCGATTTGTGATTTATATATAGTGAGCAGCTGTTTCGAAGAAAGGTAATGCCGAGAGCAAAAGAGAAAACCATGTTTTTTAGATGCAGAGGAAGCAATATTTGAAATGTGCTTGTGCCAAGGGAGATTAGAAGTCAGTCGTAATCTCCAAAAGAGATATATCATTTTGCCTAGAAATCGTAATGTCACTAAAGATAAGAATAGGAGCAGAAGAATCCTTTTTGCGAGATATAAGACAAGACTGAGTTTTATAAGATTTGAAATCAACTAAGTTGTCTTTGCCCCACTGAAGATCGGCATTTAAGGAATTGGCAGCAGATTTTCGAGAAGTTGAAGCTGATTGAGCAGGGCAAAGTTTCTCAAAATGGAAAGTAGAATGCAATGTGCTATCATCGGCAAAACTATGGATAGGATTTTCAGTCAATGGAAGAAGGTTATTAATATACAAGAGGAAAAGAGTGGGGGAAAGAAATGAACCTTGGAGGACACTGGCATTAGTGGAGAAGTTAGAGGACAGAGAGCCATCTACCATCACCCTTAGTGAGCGATCAGAGATAAAACTGGATAACCAATTATTAAAAACAGTTGGCAAACCATAAGATGGAACCTTGTTTAGGAGACCTTAAACACCATCGAAAGCCTTTGAGATGTTAAGAGCAATCACTTGTGTTTCACCAAACCTTTCTATTGAATTAGTCCATAAATGAGTAACATAAGCCAGAATATCACCAGTGGATCGACACTGACGGAATCCATACTGGTGATTGTTGATCAGACGGAAGCTTTTTAGGTAGTTTAAGAGTGGCGGTTAATTGATTTCTCCATTACTTTAGAAAGAGCAGAAGTAATTGCAATGGGATGAAAATTGGATGGGAGGGATTTGTCACCCTTTTTAGGAACTGGCTGGATATGAGCAAATTTTCAAGCAGAAGAAAAACACCTTTGGAATAAGAAAGTGACAAAAGGCGGCCAAGTTCAGGAGCACAGGTTTTGAGAACAAGTGGAGAAATACCATCGGGACCTGGAGCTTTCTTAGCATCAAGATTCATCAAAATCCTTCTGACATCCATTTGAGGGAAGAACACAGGAGGCTTTGAATGGAGCGTGTTGGGAATAGTGGGAGGTGTTTTACCACCACGCTCCGAAGAACACAGGAGGCGTTGAATGGAGCGTGTTGGGAATGATGGGAGGAGTTTTACCAAGATCATTAATACATGAGTTTGTTGGAAGAAAAATGGGATGCTAGCACATCAGCTTTATCCATGGCTGAAGTGAAAACAGAACCATCTGGTTTGGACAGAGGTGGGGGCAGAGATGGGCAAAAGTTGCAGCCAATAGCTTTGGCAAGAGACCAGAACGCTCTGCTACCATTAGGGTAGGAAGCAAGTTCTCTACTCTTAGCCTTTTCAAAACTCTTGTTTGGGCTGATTAATAACTGCTTTACAATTGTTGCGAGCTTTGGTGTAGGCAGAAAATGAAACTGAAGAATTAGAAACAAGCCAATCACGATATGCAACATTCTTCAGAGTGTGGGATAAAGGATTCCATTCCTGCAAGAATAATTACACTGACACGATCTGAGCAAACGTTGACATCAGAAGTTTTGAAACAGTAACCCGACAAAGGAAAAGAAGAAAGGAAATCTCGCAGGTCATCCCATTTTGCATCCTTGTAATGCCAAACAACACGAGGTTTGGAATAGCCATGAGATAAAGGCTCCATTGGAGAAGAGACAATCACCAAGTTGTGATCTGAAGTGCCTAAAGGACCTCTCACTTGAACCGTGTATTAGAAGGGTTGTTTGTGAGAAAAAGATAAAGCGTGTTGGCTGTATGATTAGCTGGCCGAGATGCCTTAGCATCTCGACCAGCTGGGTCAGTGTGACTAGAAAACGGAAGCCAGCTGGAGTTGTGAACATTAAAATCACCAAGTAAATTTACCTCACTGTTAGGAAAGTTGGACTGGAAAAAGTCAAGTTGCAAAGAGAGGTAGTCAAAGAGCTTAGTGAAGTTGATAGAACGGTAGAGACAACAGATGAATTTGCACCATGAGGTAGAGAGATTTTAAGCCAGAGAAGATCAAAGAGAGGAGATTCCAAATTGTCAAGTCTCTGACAGGGAATATCAGAACGGACATATGCACAAGTACCACCTTTGAGGCAAAAGGAATCATACATTGAATAATTTGGACATCTGAGATGAGAAGTGGTTGAATCAACCGATAACTGAGATTCTGTCAGAAAATGTACACGCGGTTTGGCAGACTCCAAGTGGAAATGGACATCGTTGAGATTAGAACTGAGACCACGTATATTTGTGAAATGAATTAGGAAGTGCTTGGGAGGTTTAAATCTTTTCGCAGATAAGCTTGCTCTATTAGTTTGACAATTTATGGTGTATTCAATAGTAAGAAAAGGTTGGTGGAACATGCTGTATGAAGTAATGAAATTTTTGGGCATGCGTACACATGGTAAGAATATACCCAGATCCTTGACATAACGTGGCCTCGACAATGTGTACGAGTAGTGTCTGAGTACGAGAGTCCGAGTAGTGTCCGAGACCACGCATACACACTACTCGGACTCCCTCGAGTCACTATCTGGCAGAGTAGAGGTAGCAAGATTATACACTAGCTGATCTGAAAGCCTCCTAGAGAGTTACCAATACGTTTGGTCCAGTGTAATAACTAGTGGCCGGCCTGTGAACAGTTTTAGAGCTGTACCCTTGAAATGTAAGGAATATTGGATCTCGCCACAATGTTCATCCTATCCTCAAAAGTCATCAATCATACTGCATGATGGAAGAGATAGGGAAGGGTTGAACGGAACTTAGCTCTAGAGACTAAACATGGGTTCCACCACTTCAAGCCTCCAATAAGCAAAGTGGTGGTATTGCACTGGTTGATGAGAGTCATCTACCACCTAGTACTGCCTGGTAACATAGAGGGGCGGCATTCCTCTCTGTGGTGTGGGCACCACACCTCGACCCCTGCTTACGTTGGTTCACACCTGGGTGGTCACCCACCATTTACTAGTGCATGTAGGTTATACCCAGGATTACTAACAGTCCCACCATCGTGAAGGTGCAAGCAGAGGATTTGGCTATCACAGACCATCCGGACTTCGCCGAAATTGGGTCTACTTGGGTTGAATGTCACCCGAATATCAGTTCCATCAGCGTTTTAGACTCCCAGGTAGCAAGTACAGCTTGTTTGGCATATCTGAGAGAATGTCTGTGACAACCTCAAGGACAAAATTGTGCAGTCAGATATGAAGTTTTCTGAGCAATGCAGACAGGCTGCAAGAGCAGGTCATGGGTGTTTGTCAATGATATAAAGGAATTTTGCTAGCAGGGAAAAGGAGGAGATGATTATCCCTTTGTATAAGGCAATGGTCAGGCCACACCTTGAGTACTGCGTACAGGTCTGGAGGCCTCATTTTGGGAAAGTTGCAGATTTACTTGAGCTTGTATAGAGAAGTGTATCATGATTGGTGAGGGGAATGATGGGATCCTCTTACCAAGAGAGGCTTAAGTTCTGAAAATTGCAGCAGCTGGAAACTAGGCACCTGCGAGGTCATATGATTGAGGTATATAAGGCCTTGAATGGGTTGAGCATGCTGAATTCTGATGGGATTCTTCCACTTGATCAGATTATGAACCTAAGGGGGACATCAATTTAAATTGAGGAAAGATAGTTTGTAGAATAGATGTGCGGAAATTTGCCTTTAGCCAGCAGGTGGTTAATTGCTGGAACAAACTGCCATTTGTCGTTGTGGAAGTTGATAGCTTAAATAAATTCAAGGAGGAACTGGACAAAGATTCATAGTGAATGGTTGTGTGAATTTTTTTTTTTTTTGGCTGATGCTACAAAAACTCATACACTTGCTTTCTTGCATCACAATCCACTATTACTATTACTATATTAAAAAAGATGTTCATATTAATCAACGGCGAACTTCTTTGCTTAGTTATCGCTTTTTTCATGTAAGATGCCATCGAAATTCCCTGCTCTTTACAGTGATCCTTCTTTCCAATAATTTTTTGCACTGATACATCATTTATTCCATTTTCCTGCGCAATTTTAACATACAATGCACCATCTTCATGGCACTTGATAATGTATGAAGTTTTTTTCTAATGTAGCCATTTACGTTTAGTAGCTCCTTTGCTTTCATTACTTTTTTGATTCATTGTTTCGTATTTAAAAGGGTAAAAAAATAAATGGTGAAATGAAAAGTTTGAAAAGCTATCACGTCATCTGATCAGGATGGAATTATGAATACTGAACATTGTTGTACGTTGCCGGTGACTGGCTGAGGGGAGCTATTGGCAATAGAGTTGGCACTGCAGCATACAAAATAAATAATATATATGTACGCATACCTAGGCTACTACAGTGCAGTATGTATGTAGAGTATGTGTCTAGGTTATTGAATGAGTTTTAATGTGTACAGTAAATTTTCGACTTAAACTTAATTTAAAACCATGTTACAGTGTAACCCGTACTGTTTGAAGCCATGCTAAACAAGGTATTGCTGTATATGACTCCACCATTTTAATTTCTGCTCCTTCAATGATTATATCCCTTCCTGTAGCATACTTGTTCATCATTACTTTTGTTTTAACCATATTCACTTTTAACCATTATAGCCAAAGTAGCTTATGTGCCATGAAACCCCAAAAACAACAACATCTTTAGTCTGAAATTCTTACTAATGCACAACTGATTAAGATTTTCCTCTAATTCTTCAGGATCATGGCTTATGATAAGAATGTAATCTGTAAATGGTTTAGGTACCTCTCCATTCACATTGACTCCTTTCTGTGACCAGTCCAATCTTCTGAAAGCTTCTTCAAGAACAGCTTCAAAGTTCTTCTCCAAGAACTTTGGAGATATTGTGTCTCCTTGTGAAACTCTTTTCTTAATTTTAAATTTATACTGTCTTTTGTCTAGTCTAATAAAGGACAAAGCGTTCTCATATATTTTCTTCAAAATCATAATGTATACAATATGCCTTGTCTTTCCAGTGCCCAATACCTTGCTTTATTTTGTATGGAGTCAAATGCCTTTTCATAATCCCCAAATGCCAGGTGTGGTGTTTTATATTCATTTGCTTTCTCCATTAGCTGTTATATTACTGGGATTTCTACTATTGGCATTCGTGGCGAGCAGACGTGCCTATTACAGCTCTTCATAGTGACATTAAAGAAGCATTGATAAGAGGGGTTAAAGCAGGATTTAAAAGGTTTTATAGTATATTGTAAAGTTTATTTTAATAAGTTTTTCCCCGGTAATAGTTTGATTTAATTTTTTATTGTTGTTGTTATTTTGGCTTTTAGGAGCATTAGCAGCTAAGGCCATATTGCTCTGGGGATGTGTGGTGGTCATTCCCTGACCTTTCCGCATCCTCCGTATTTGGTGGTCATGGGCTCGAACCCCGATCTAATCAAGAAGCGTGTGCAACGCACTGTTGCTCTTGTCCACCTGGCTATGGAGGCACCTTATTTTTTTTTATATTATAAATATAATTTTTTGAAAGTTTGTTTTATTAATATTTAGTAAATTTCATAATGGTTATTACAAGATCCACCTTGGACACTTCATCAGAGGGTACCATGACTCATACGGAAACAGCCGATGGCGATTTCTGGGCTAGTCATGATTTTATCCTTTGCCGAACCTGTGGCATGTTTTCCAAGGTCAAAGTAGTAGATAATCCTAGCTCACCTGGAAATTTTTTCTTTTCTTTGTCATGATTGTAAGGAGTACACCGATCTTAAGTTACAATTTGGTGCATTGCTAGAACAATTTGAGTCACTGAAAAAAAACAGGTGCTTGCTCTCGAGAATAATGTAACTAGGAGCTTGTCAGAGACTCAAGACTCTAGCAACCTACCAAGTGATGCACTCCCGATTCGGGCCCCAGAACAGAATAACCAAGTGCAAACTACTCTGTTTCAAAAGGACTTAGTTCTATTAGGAAACTCCATTGTCAGGGAAATGGGAAATATTTTTGTAATAAGGATAGGTGGACTAGAACCAGGATATGTCTGCTGGGAGCAACTATTAATGGTCCCCAACAGACTGTCAGATTTTAAGGGGGGGAAAAGAAAATATTATTATTCATGTGGGGACTAATGACGATTTGACGATTTGTTAGACAAATATAGGACCATGCTGAAGAAATGTCACAAGTTAGGTCACAATGTCTATGTGTCTGCGATTCTGCCCAGGCACGACAGGAGGGATTATATGCTGAAAGTCTTGTGGATTAACTCAAGACTTGAAGGACTTTGCAAGGCTTTGGGGGAAATTTCTATCAGCTTGGCCCGCACTTGTAGTTAGAAGGAATCTGTATTGTAGAGACTGGATACATTTAAACAAAGGTGGTTTTGGAGGGGAAATTTCTATCAGCTTGGCCAGCACTTGTAGGTAGAAGGAATCTGTTTTGTAGAGACGGGATACATTTAAACAAAGGTGGCAAAAGTTTATGCCAGTTTTATTGAGGATACCTTAAAGGTTCAAGGAAACTTCTAGTTTGGAGGGACAAATGTAATAAAGATACGCATTTACCTGATAATATTGGTCAAAGTGACACTTGCACATACCTCAAGAGTATTTGTTTGTTACCGCAACAGAACACAGTAGCAAGATGTTCTGAGGGCAAAAGTGTTTCAAATGAGCAGGTAGCAAATGCCAGGGAAGTGAGCTTAAATAACTTTAAGTGATGTGTCAGGGTAGTTAACTGTACAAGAACACTAAGTCTTAATTGTTTATACAGTAATGTCAGAAGTGTCGTCAATAAAATGAGTGAATTCGAACTGCTGGTTAGGACAAGTAACGCTGACATAATAGGGCTTACAGAAATGTGATGCCACCCCAAGATAAGGGATGATGAGTTTCAGTACAGTATATATAATGTATTTAGGAAGGGCAAGGAAGATAGAAGGGGCAGTGTGGTGACCATGCTTCTTATCAAAAGTAGCCTGAGGGCGACGAAAGCTCTCCGGATTCAGACGTTTTGCATGCTAGTATAGAATCTGTATGTTGTGAAATAGTTGGAAGCAAAGGTATAATGAGAGTGGAAGTAATCTACAGGCCAGGTGATGAGCCTCTACATGCAAATGGAATGGGCAAGTAAACGTGACTGTCTTATTATGGGTGATTTCAATTTGCCTCTAATTGATTGGAGCAAATGGAAAGGAAACACCATATGGGACAAAATTTTTAAATCAAGTAGATGATTGTTATTTGTATTAACATGTCAGGGAAAGTACTGTGGAAAAGAATACTCTAGACCTCATCATCACCCAGGAACCAGATGACAGTACAGGAACCAGTACCAGGAAGTGATCACGGAGTTCTACAGTGGACGATGAAGAGAGAGGTAGCAGTAGTTAAAGGCAAAGGAATGGGTTATAATTTCAGGAAAGGAAATTACGATGCCTTAAGGTGGTACGTGGTCTCTATTAACTGGGTAGATATCTCATAGAGAGCGAACACAATTGAATCATGGTATACCTTTAAATTTACAACTGAATATGGTATACCTTAAACATTAATCACAGAAGCCTTGAATGCTCATATAACATTAAAAAAATACTCCATAAGGAGGATTCCAGACGCCTCCGTAGGCAGGTGGGCAGGAGCAGCAGTGTTTAGCACACGCTTCTTGATTAGAGCGGGGTTTGAGCCCATGCCCACCAAATACAGAGGATGCGGAAAGGTCAGGGAATGATCACCGCATATCCCCGGAGCAATATGGCCTTAGTTGCTAATGCTCCTTAAAAAAAAAATAAAAAATACTAACAAGGAGGATTCCAAGTTGGATGAATAATGAAGTTGCCAAATTACTTGAGCAGAAAAAAGATGGCATTTAAAAGTTTCAGAGCAATAAAAAGTACTGAAGCCTATAACAGCTACAAATTGAGCTATAATAATGCCACTGGAAAGGTAGGCTGGCAAAGGCAGATTATGAGAAATCGCTGGCAAAGAGGGGTTCTTCATATATATAAATGCAAAGGAGAGAAGGACAAACCAGATCAGACCTTTATGTAATGAACATGGGATAGTATTAGATACCCCAGTTGAAGTTGCAGATGAACTAAACAGTTATTTTGTATCGATATTTACAGAAGAAAAACCCTTCATGTCAATAAGAAATTCTGGGAGTGAAGTTGAAAAAAAAAAAAAAAAATGTAATTAATGATGTTGAAATTTCACACATTTATTTAATGAAAAAAACTTTTGAGCATACAGGCCAGTAAGGCCCCTGGAGTTGATAGCATTTACCCTACTTAAGGGAGACAGCAAGCGAGTGCATTGATCTATTGCACTCACTTCCCATTGGGAGAACGGTAGAGACCGTTCTCCCAACTCCACTAATCACTTGGAACTCTTTGCAACTTGACTTTTTCCAGTCCAACTTTCCTAACAGTGAGGTAATTTTCCTTGGTGATTTTAATGTTCACAACTCCAGCTGGCTTCCATTTCCTGGTCACGCCGAACCAGCTGGTTGAGATGCTGAGGCTTTTGGCAATTACTAATGACCTTGCACAGATTGTTCATTTACCTATAAGAATACCAGACAATCCTAACCATACAGCCAACATGCTTGATCTTTTTCTCACAAACAACCCTTCTAAGTACACGGTCGAAGTGAGTTGTCCTTTAGGCACCTCAGATCACAACTTGGTGATTGTCTCTTCTCCAATGGAGCCTTTATCTCGTGGCTATTCCCAACCTTGTGTTGTTTGGCATTACAAGAATGCAAAATGACCTGCAAGATTTTTTTTCTTATTTTCCTTGGTTGGATTAATCTTTCAACACTTCTGATGTCAACGTTTGCTCAGATCATGACAGTGAAATTATTCTTGTAGAAACGGAATACTTTATTCCACATACCACTTTAAAATCATGTTCTTTATCTAAACCTTGGTTTTACAATAAATGTGCTAAGGCTGTTCAAGAGAAGAACATTGCATATCGTAATTGGCTCGTTTCCAATTCTTCAGTTTTTTTTTCTGCCTACACCAAAGCACACTACAATTGTAAAGCAGTTATTTATTAATCAGTCCAAACTAGATTTTGAACAGGCTAAGAGTAGCAAACTTGCTTCTGGTCCTAATGGTAGCTGAGCATTCTGGTTTCTTGCCAAAGCTATTGGCTGCAACTTTTGTCCACCTCTGCTCCCACCTTTGTCAAAACCAGATGGTTCTGTTGTAACTTCGGCCAAGGATAAAGCTGACCTGCTAGCATCCCATTTTCTTCCAACTCATGTATTAATGATAATGGCAAAACACCTCCCACCATTCCTAGCACGCTCCATTCAATGCCTCCTGTGGTTTTCCGTCAAAAGGATTTTGACAAATCTTGATGCTAAGAAAGCTCCAGGTCCTGATGGTATTTCTCCACTTGTTCTCAAAACCTGTGCTCCTAAACTTACTCCTGTTCTTTGCTGCCTTTTTTCACTTTCTTATTCCAAATGTGTTTTTCCTTCTGCTCGGATTTTTTGCTCATATCCAGCCGGTTCCTAAAAAGGGTGACAAATCCCTCACATCTAACTATCATCCCATTGCAATTACTTCTACTCTTTCTAAAGTAATGGAGAAATCAATTAACTGCCAACTCTTAAACTACCTAGAAACCTTCCGTCTGATCACGATCGCCAATATGGATTCCGTCAGTGTGGATCCACTGGTGATATTCTGGCTTATGTTACCCATTTATGGACTAATTGAATGGAAAAGTTCGGTAAAACACAAGCAGTTGCTCTTGACATCTCAAAGGCTTTCGATCGTATTTAGCATAAAGGTCTTCTAAACAAGCTTCCATCTTATGGTTTGTCAACTGTTTTTTGTAATTGGTTATTCAGTTTTCTCTCTGATCGCCCACTGAGGTTGATGCTAGATGGCTCTCTGTCTTCTAACTTCTCCACTAATGGTTCAGTTTCAGTTCTTTCCCCCAAGGTTCAGTTCTTTCCCCCACTTGTTTCCTCTTGTATATTTATGACCTTCTTCCATTGACTGGAAATCCAATCCATAGTTTTGCCGATGATAGCATATTGCATTCCACTTTCCATTTTGATTAAACTTGCCCTGCTCAATCAGCTTCAACTTCTCGAATATCTGCTACCAATTCCTTAAATGCCGATCTCCAGGTATTTCTTCAGTGGGGCACAGACAACGTAGTTGATTTCAATCCTGCTAAAACTCGGTCTTGTCTTATATCTCACAAAAAGAATTCTTCTGCTCCTATGATTATCTTTGGTGACACTCCGATTTCTAGGCAAGTTGATATATCTCTTTTGTGAATTACCCTGACTTCTAATCTTTCTTGACACAAGCACATTACAAATATTGCTTCCTCTGCATCTAAAAAACTTGGTTTTCTTTTTCACTCTCGGCGTTACTTTTCTTCCAAACCGCTGTTCACTCTGTAGAAATCGCAAATCCACCCTACCATGGAATATTGTTCCCACATCTGGGACGGTGCCCCCAAAACCTCTCTCAGGCTTCTAGATTCCATTCAGAAGAGGGCAGTTAGGTTAATTAATAACTCCTCTCTAACAGAGTCTCTTCACTCACTTTGTCATAGACGTACTCTTTCTGCTGCATGCCTTTTTTACAGATACTTCCATGGGCACTGTTCTTCTGAATTGGCTTCTATTATTCCCCGCTCTCTTTCGTTTGTTTGTTTGTTATTTGGTTTTTTAGGAGCATTAGCAACTAAGGCCATATTGCTCTGGGGATATGCGGTGATCATTCCCTGACCTTTCTGCATCCTCTGTATTTGGTGGTCACAAGCTCGAACCCTGGTCTAATCAAAAAGCGTGTGCTATGCACTGCTGCTCCTGCCCACCTGGCTACCGAGGCACCTCTCTCTTTCAAAACAGTCCGAACACGTGCAGCCACCAGCCAACATCCATTTACTGTCCAACTTCAAACTCACAGAACCAACTTTTCATCTTCCTCGTTTATTCATTCAACTGGTGTTTTCTGGAACAACCTTCCTTCATACATATTTCCTGAAAATTACAAAGTCTACAGAAGTTCAAGTCTAATGTCAACAAATATCTTCTTTCATCTTCTCAACCTCCGGGGGTTCACATCTGGTGAGTATGGGCTTGGCACACCCAGGGTCCTGAGCTGGATTTCATCATTCTTCTCTTTCTTGGTGATTCCCCTCTACTTTTGACTCTCTCTCTCTCTCTCTCTCTCTCAGGGTAACTTGGGAATTTTTCTTTTTTCCTTGTGGAGAATAAGCCTCAGGCTTCCTTGCACCATATGGCTATTAATAATAAATAACCCAAGCACGGTACGAAGTACTATAGGTTCTAATACCTCTCGCGTTTGGGGTTTTCATAAAAAAAAAAAAAAAATTTGTGAGAGCATCACTGGACTCTGGAGTGATTCCGTTGGATTGGAAAAGTACCAATGTAATCTCCAATACATAAGGGCGGTTCTAAGAGTGAAGTGGGAAATTACCGGCTGGTAGTCTAACTTCAGTAGTAGGGAAAATCATGGAATTCAGGATCACTTAGATAGAAATGGAATACTGAAGGATACTCAGCATGGTTTTGTAAAGGGAAAAATCATGTTTAACAAATCTGGTTAGATATTTTGACAGGATCACTCAAGAGCTGGACCCAATAAGAAGAGATAAGGGGGCTGCAATACCTTAGCTCATAATTCAAGCAGCCTGGCAAAGATGTTAGTATTACATTTAAAGTAATTAAATATAAATTTTTGAATAATTTTCAAAAAATTTTCTAACTTAAAATAAAAACGTTTTATTTTATTAATTTTTTATCTTATTGATTTATTTTATGTTAGAATTGACATGTTGCTTTTTCACCCTCACATCTACCTGTGGACTCGCACACAAACACATACAAAGCCAATGAGGCCATCTTGTACTTTGTACTGGGACTCACATTGCACATACAAACAAGAGAGGAATCATGTTTACCAGGGCCCAAATTAGATCTCAGTGCCCCTGCCAAAGGATGAACAAATGCATGGAAAAGTACAAAATGAACATCCAGTATAGCATATTTAAAATATCTAAAATCTTAAAGAAGGATGAACAAATGCACGGAAGAGCACAAAAAGAAAGTCCAATACAGAAGGGCTAAAATATTCAAAATCTTCATTTTGGCTATAACCAGTGCTTTTTTTGTGATGGTACAACATACCAGCATCTTTATTAACAGTGATGTGTGACATTTGAATGCTGTACACTTTGAAATTTGTAATATTCCGTAAATTTTTTCGCATGTTTATCTACTTTTCAAATAAGCTTAAAGTTATTTTACTAAATTTGCATCTGTCTATTGTTAAGATATCTTCTATATAAAACTTTATAACCATTTTTAGAATTCTAAATGACTCAGTCGGACCTCTGTTTAACGAACTCCTTTTAGAGCGATTTTTTTAATCCCCTTGGAAATTACATTTAAAATAGTTTCAGTTGAGTGAAGAAAATTTTCATATAACAAATGGCTTAGGAGAGACTTAACTGCATACACACTGTTCAAACTTGTGGCCCTCAGCCAATTTAGGAAATTAATGCTTCTGTTAAGCAAGAATTGAGAGAGCTAAATGGATTACCAATCTACAACTTAGTGGAACCTGGTAAAATCTATCTGACCACATGTCCCACATACGGAAAAGTCACGCTAGTCAACAGTGAGCGGATCAAGGGGTATTCCCAATGGGCTCTGGTTTACCTTCTACTGCAGTGGTGTCCAACCTTTTCTCATACAAGGGAAATATTCAAAGTTAGAATTCTTTTGAGGGCCGTAGTGAGTGATTCGAGAAAAATTAATGTTACATTTTTTTCCATATCTTGTTACATGTAAAAGGAAGTTTCTGTTTTCATGTTACCATTTTTTATTTTCAGGCTATATATAAAAAATGCAAATTCCCAATACTTTTATGTGTAACAAAGCTATGTCACTAATTTATTTTTTTATATTTTATTAAAATTATAAAAATATGACTTTCTTTTGTTTTTCATAAAATACCTTACTTTTACCTTTAAATGCTCATTTAATGAGATTTTTTTTGAAAATTAGTAAAATTTAAAATGCTGTTTCAATTCACTATCTGCACTGGCCGTAAGTTGGCACTGCTGGGAATCAACTGTAAATGCCCTGTTCGAGAATTAGGAGGGAATGATTTTCTTTTACCCTGACAAATAATCATCTGTTGTTTCGGGGAAGTGCATTATCCACATTTTTTTTGTAAAATTTCCCTATCTCTGTTTACATAGTCACAGTAGCTGAATATCTGAATGACACCAACATTTTGGACAGTTTCAAAAAAAAAAAAAAAGAAAAATTTAAGAACTAGTGACAATATCAATGACGAGAGAAGGAAAATAAGGACAATGAAGGTATTAAAACCTTCTAAACATGAAATGTTGGCATTCGGTGAGAATGAATTTAGAAAAATTATCAATTAGGCTTCAGTTAAATGAAAGATACATTTCGTCCATTTCAAGAATACCTAATCAAAAAGACAGTTTCGGAAAAATTGAAGAGCATCTGATGAATGCACTCAGTATGATACCAATTTCATCAAGTGAATGTGAATAAGGATTTTCACAAATGAATCTGATCTCAGCCCAACCACAGCTTCGTTGATGACAAAAACAATTTCTTCACTACTATTTCTTAATTAAAATTGTAGGCCCACCACTGACACACTTCGATCCAGCAAACATGTCGATTCGTGGCTGCTTCGGAAATGTCATTCAGCAACAGACACAAACAAGAAAAGAAGTCGGCATAGTGTGTTGGATGAAAACTCAATAAAAATTTGGAATATTCTATAAAAACTTTATTAAGAAATTATTTTTACTTAATTTTTTACTAATTTTTACTTATTACTTATTTTTTTAAACATTTACTTATTTTTTATATACTCAAATAATAAATTTATCCTTAATAAACTGTGTGTTAATATACTTAAATTGTTGTTCTTATCACAAAAACATTACTACAAATAACAATATCAGGAAATAATTTAAGAGTACTGTACTTTTCTTGTCCTTTTAATTTTAAAATTTTCCTGACAGCAAAGAATGAGTACCGGCACCTATTTTTTTTACAAAAAAAGCACTGGCTATAACACACTCCTACTTTCATTTATTTTTAACCAATGCTTAGGTCGCATCAGACTAACTGGTGTGACATAAGCAGTGAAATATGGAAGCACTGGCAACCCATATTGGTTGCACTGTTTTAGAATTTATGCCCTTAACCACCTCCTGTCTATTCTTTCTGTAAACATTGCACTTACCATACTCAAATTCTACATTCTCGATATCAGAGGGAACCTGATTCTGATATTCCTATAATATAAATATTTGTTGGTTTAACCAATACTTCCAAGTTCATCAATTTAAATTTTATAAAACTTCTGTATTTTATGTTTGGCTTCTGAAATTTAGTCAACAGCATATTTTTCCAATATTCTTACAAAAGCACTGTAGTTGACAGTTCACTTGCAAGTACATTCTATTGGCTGGTTCCTCTGTTTAAGAATAACCTAAAGATTTGGACAAACTGAGAACACAAATATGTATATAAAAAATCCTTCACTGCTGACCAAGAAATAGTGCAATATCCTTGTACAGACAATGGAGGAGGGTCACTCAGTCCGATCAAGGGCCTATAAGTGACCCCCAAACAAATGTTCCGGGCACTCAAAATCAATAAGTGTTATTTATAACACAAAATTAAATGAATAAATAAAATAGAAAATAATTAACTCATATCTTTAAGCTGACTTGACAATTTTGTGGCTGATTCCGCAATTAGTATGGAACTGTGATATAAGGCTGAAGTGCTCAAGATTAGTTTTCTTGGGGAGGATTATGGAATTTCTAGAACGTATTGAACTATTCTGATAATAAATTTTTGTGGATAGTCACTGATGACAGAAATAATGAAGCTCTGTCATAATTATGTTCTTGAACAGAAGCTAGACTCACAGGATGATTGATAAGAGAATTGATTGATTGCTTGATTGATTGATTGAGTGCTTGCTTGCTTGCTTGCTTGCTTGAAATTACTGATTGCTTTATATTGTGAAGAAAGTGACACGTCATTCCAGCCACTATAAATTTTCTATGGATCTTTTTTCAGAGGTTCAGGTTCATTCTCTTCAGAATACCATGTCTATAAATGGATGTTAATTTCAAGAAATGACAGGACTAAGGGAATCCATTTGTTCATGAAATTTATTGAGGCCATGGCTCCAAACTATGAATCCTTCACTCACATAGTGGTGCTTGAGGCAAAACCTTGTCACGGCACCTAATTCACATCATATCTTAACACCCATATACAGGGTGTCTCAAAAATATTGGTACAAACGTTTAGAGGAGGTAGGTAACATCTAAAGGAATGTGAATAACATAGGAACTCATAACCAGAAACGTCACCTTAAGTCGGTAGACGGCACTGTCCATCAGTTCGCGAGAGGGAAAATTTCTGGTTTATTCATTCAAGCAGTAGTCACCGCACGAAGAGCATTCATCGATATACGAACTGTGAGCTGGCAGACTTGCACCTAGTGTATGATTAGCAGAGGGCAATGGACGAGCTGCTCAATGAATTTATGGAGAATTCTTCCCAGACAGGCATGTACCGGACTACCATTTGTTTGCACGTGTGCATAAAAATTTGTGCCATTATAGGTCATTTAGAGGTAACAGGAGTAGTGCGGGCAGACCACGTTCGATGCGAACTCCCGCCATGGAAGAAAGTGTGTTGAATGCCATCCAGAATAATCCTACTACTAGCACACGTGCCGTTGCCGCTGCCTTAGGAGTGTCTTGTTGCAGTGTACAGAGTGTCTGGCACGAAGATTCCTTACACCCCTTTCATCTCCAAAGGGTTCAATTACTGCTCCCCCAAGATCATCCTGCACATGTGGCTTTTGCGCAGTGGTTTCTCCAAGAAAGTGTTCAAGATTTGAATTTTCCGGCCTGTTTTGTTCACGGATGAGGCTTATTTCACTCGGGAAGGCTTATTCAATCAGCACAATGCTCATGTGTGGGCTCACGACAACCCACACGGTGTGCACCCCCATGTGGCATAACATCACTTTGCAATAAATGTGTGGGCAGGTATGTTCGGTGACTGCTTAGTCGGCCCATACCTGTTACCATCCTGCATGAATTCCGCTAAATATCGGATCTTTCTTGAACAAGTTCTACCAGGGTTACTTGACGATGTTCCAGCAAATGTGAGACGCAACATTTGGTTTCAACATGACGGGGCACCTGCCCATTATGGAAGGTGTGTTCGTGCCAATTTGAACAGGCATTTTGGGTGTTGATGGATTGGCCGTGGTGGACCCGTTGCCTGGCCCCCATGCTCACCTGATTTATCAAGTCTTGATTTATTTCTGTGGGGAACCTCAAATCTATCGTGTATGAATCGCCTGTGGAGATGGAAATGGATCTCGTGGCGAGACTCGTCTGCGCTGCTGCTACTGTCAAAGAAACTCTAGGTGTGTTCGACGGTGTCCGCCAATCCATGCTGCGTTGGTGTCACGCATGCATCGCGTCTCATGGTGGAACCTTCGAGCATCTGTTGTAACATCATTAAATGCATCCATCTCGTACTCCATTGTTAATATTATGACAAATAAATGTTTGCCACTAATTACTGTCTTGTGTCATTTCTGCTTCTTGTGCCTCTGCTACTACTTTCCATGACTTTTCCGGTTATGGGTTCTTATGCGATTCACATTCCTTTAGATGTTACCTACCTCCCCTAAACGTTTGTACCAATATTTTTGAGACACCCTGTATATAACAATAGTGCATTATTATTTGTTATTTTTAGGAGCATTAGCAACTAAGGCCATATTGCTCTGGGATATGCGGTGGTCATTCCCTGACCTTTCCGCATTCTCCATATTTGGTGGTGACCGGCTCGAACCCCGGTCTAATCAAGAAGCGTGTGCTACGCACTGCTGCTCCTTCCCACCTGGCTACGGAGGTGCCTTCACACAATAGTGCATCTAGCAGTGCCTATTTTACGCAGCGCCTGTGACTGCTTAGTCGTGACTGTGGCAAGTGTCTTACTTGCACACCTCTAGCACTGGGCCTGGTGGTGCTAAACTGCTGATTTAACGTGCACAGTCTCTAGTATATTTTCCTCCAAATCCAAAATGAAAAGGCTTGCTAAAAAAGGAAACAGAATATAACCCCATCCTGAGACCTGGTAATTTGAATGTTTTCCACATAGGCTTATAGAAAAAAAAAAATACAGCATCCTACAAAAAAGAGAAATAACCCTGGTTGACTACTAAATGATATATAAAGTATACATTAATTTACTATTTTTAATTCTACCTAATATCGAAACACATTTTTTGAAACCAACAATTCAGATTGAGATCACATGATGATTTAATGACAAATTAGTATAATAGTTAATCTCATAAAAATTTATAAATAACTATGGCCTCAAATAAGAGCTAGTTTCAAATATTACCTGAATCATATATTATAACCCCTGGCGATCCTGAAGAGCTAGTCATTGCATACAGCCTTGTGAATAATTTTTCTTTAAAACGAAGTTTACAAAAATCTGCTCGAGACTGTTGATGCACTGTTGTACCTAAAAAATATGATACAGACAATATATTATAAAATATCTAATGCAAAGCTCTATGTTTTCTAATAAGAAATATGGCTTAAGAGCATAAAAGGATATAAGATTTCAATCACTATCTTTATATAAGATGACAATCATTTTGCGAGCAGGGATGGGAGGTGACTGTCCCCTTGTGTGAGACAATGGTCAGGCCACACCTTGAGTAATGCATACAGGTCTGGAAGACTCATTTTAAGAGGAACAGAGTTGCTGGAACAAGTATATAGAAGGGCAACAAGACTAGTGAAGGGAACAAAGGGTGCTCTTATGAAGAAAGGCTTAAGTTTTGCAAATTGCAGCTGCTGGAGACTACGCACCAGACTTATACACCTCAATCAGATTGCCTTGCACCTGCAAGGCAATCTGATTGAGGTGTATAAGGCCTTGAATGGATTGAGCAGGCTCAGTGTTGATGGGATTCTTCCTCTTGCTCAGATTATAAATCTGAGGGGGCATAGATTCAAACTGAGGAAAGACAGTTGTAGAATAGATGTGTGGAAGTTTGCCTTTAGCTAGCGGGTAGTTGATTGCTGGAACAAACTTCCATCAGTTGTGGAAGTTGATAGCTTAAATAAATTCAAGGCAGAACTACACAAACATTTGGAATGAATGGATCAGTGAAATGGGATTTTTTTTTTTGGCTGATGCTATATAAGCTTTCTTTCTTGCATCATGTGCCTCTACTAATGCTAATCACTATTAATAGAAATGTCAAATATTAGAGACTCTTAGCAAGGACACTATGTACCTGTAGTGGATATATCAAGTTAAAGGTAATTTTTTTTATAAATATCCACAAAAAGAGTTAATCACAAAAAAAATCAGTTAAACATTCATATTTAATAAGCGGTTCACAAATAATGAAAATAACAGATAGAAACTATAGAGAAGTAAAAAGTTTTTATTATATACTTTCACGTGAGACAGGAAAATATAACTTTCCACATGAGACATAGGAAAATATAACTTTTCACGTGAGACATAAATTGAAGCATTAATTTAAATTTATGGTTCAGGATAGTAATGGCAACCAATAGCAAAGGGGAGTCAGCCATACATAGGAAAATATATGAGCAGGTGGCCACTCAAAAATAGTTTATATTATAAAGAGTATTTTTTATTTGAAGACAAATTTGCTATATTTTTTTCTTTATAATAACCTCTAACACAAGGAATACTCAGACCCTGTGAAAGATGCTGATGCACTTGTACAATGCTCAGCATTTTCCGTGAATATTTTAGTGTGCACTTGTTTGTCACAATGATATTTAAATACTGTTGGATTTGTCTCACTGATCTTCACAAGCAGACCACCTTGAATCAGAGGCTATGACAGAGAGAAAGAGGTATATTTATATATCTCATATTTTGTGTTTTAATTTATTCCTATGGATTCATATCATTGACAACTGTAAAGCAACCTAGATTTGTCTGACCATATCCCCAACAATCCCAGTTGGGACTTGCATTTAGGCTGGCCACTTGGACAATATTCTCTCCCACTCATTTGGGTATTCTGCTTAATATAGCTGCCTATTTTTGACTTTCAAAAAGGTGGAAATCAGGCATTTGTATGCAGGAGTAAAACAATAAGTATTTGGGCCAAAATTTGGGCAGGTGATAAACAGGAGGTTTTTTTCAAAGAGCAGGAGGAAAATAGGAGATTTATCAGAAAAAGCAGGAGAGTTTTTGGATTTATCAAAAAACTCCTGCTTTTTCTGATAAATTAAGTTCAAACTGCATTATAAATTAAATTTCACAGGCAAAACACACATTTTATAATAAAATTCAGCAACAGGATTGTTTAGTACTACAGTAAAACTGCTTTTAAGCATTAGGTTACCTAACATTTTCTGTTTGTAGATTTAGATTTATGTTTGGATATTCATTAGACAAAAACCTCAGTAGCCGAGTGGTCAGGAGCGGGAGTGCAGTAGCACACTCTCTTTGAGTAGACAGGGGTTCAAGCCCCTGACTGCTGAATACGGTCGATATGCCAACCCGCACTGGACCAGCGTGGCAGATTATGGTCCGTTTCCCTCAGCATGAATTGTTGAGGAGGCTTCCATCCTGCAGTGGGTTGATAATGGCTGTACTTTACTTTACTTTTTTTTTTAGACAAAAACCAAATTTTTACTGCTTCAAGAAAGATACCACTGCAGATACTACAATGGCCTTGATATCTAGACTTGGTTGTCAAGAACATTTCCAAAACGGTACCAAAAAGATAAAATCTGAATTTTGTTTTTCTTGCCTGACTGAATATCCTCTCACACTCGGCATTGCTATGAGGAATTGTTAAAATGCCAAGCATGATTTTGGGATAATTTGTTATATTTCAAACTTCCTTGTGCACTTGCCAGTTCCCCAACCAAGGACCACTGTATCAGTTCTTTCATAATACCATCTGTTTGGTTCTCACACTGACAATGATAGAACTGATGCAGCAAAACATCTACTGCTTCATCTATTTCTTTGTCTTTAATGACAAGAAGCACTGCAAAGTTGTCCACAAAAAATTCAAATTTAAAAACGATGCACTGCCATTGATGAAATTTGTGCTTCCTCAGAATTTATAATAATATAATTTTTCAATGAGAACTTGTGCACCGTGAATCATATACAGCCATAAAGTACTTCCTCGCTGCAGAGAAATAGAATTTTCAACTTTTGTTTTAGACACTCCATGACCTTTGCAGTAGAAATATCTATAACTAAGTTGAAGATTTGAAGAAAACTGCCAACGCTGAAAATGTTGACATAACATTTAAAAGAAGGCAAATTGCTTTATTCATACCAGAAGAGAGAAACACGAACAGGGTCTTTGCAGAAGGATAACATGGATAAATTTATTAGCTTGCTTGGTCTCTTTAGGATTGCTTTAATCAGAATTTTGCAATTCAGAAGTTCTTTTTCTCGAGTTCATCAATTAGTCCTCTTTCAAAAACTTTTGGATCAGGAATCAGATTTGAACATGAGTCAGTGCAACTCACTAGTAATCGCCTGTACTTTTTAATTTGGTAATTTGAAAAGTGCTCACATTGCTTTTCTCACTGCTTCTAACCTCTTCTTTAAAGAGTGAAAGTGTCAAAGGGTGACAATGTTCTGCTAGTCTAGTTATAGATTTAATCAAAGGCAGCCAAAGTGCCCACATATCCTTAAAAACACATTTTCTTACTTCAGTGGCATGAAATACCCTCTGAAATCATACTTTAAGGCTGTTCAGAAGAAGATATCCAATGTTATACTCTGTACAGTCGCCTTCCAGTGCTGACGTTGTGAGAAAGCTGCTTTCAATTTGATATATAAATATATATTTTTTAATCACAAAAGGTCACCACAATGGGATATAGCTGGGAATCATTTTAATTACTGCCATCTTGTAGCAAAGGAAAACACCTACAGATATTATACTACAGATACTATAATTTTTCGAGATATCTCTTCTTTTAAGAGCCATCACCACCTCTTTCTTTGTATATGTGCAATTTCACTAACAACATCTGTTGTTTTTCTCCTTCCATAACCTTTTTTTTTATGCTGTTTTACTCTCAGGAAACACATTTCTGAACAGTGTGCCTACATGATCAGCAAAACTCACAGGAAGAATGTATTCTATTACAAATGATGCAAATAAACATTTGATACATATGAACTCGCCATCACCACCATGAAATGGATTAACAGTTTTTTTCATTTCTTTCTATACACTGAAAGCTGTTGTCATGCTTATTTGAATATAAATGTCTGATTTCATGTTTCTTACTGGTTGAAATTGAAAAATTACATGTAAATGTGATTTTTCAATTTCAATCCATTTGAGGATTCAGAAGACACATTGAAAATCTGGCACATGTCTTATGAAATTTTAAAACATATTTCATCTTATGGAAAGACTGTTAATTAGCTACACACTACTACAATGAAGTGATTGCAGAATAACAGAGAAAAATACCATTATCCCACATTTCTGTTTTGCAATAGACAATCAGAGCATGCCTGACAGTCAATTCATTAATGAAAATAAACATAAATTTGCAAAAAAATTTGAAAAAGAATTATAACTTTAATATAGTTTCATTATTTATTTTTGTGAGGGGAAAAAAAAAAAAGATTCTCTATCATAAATCCAGAGAGCTGGCAACTATGGCAGTAGAGGAAACAGTGGATTTGGGAGTTATGGTACAGTCTGACACGACATTATCTGACCAGTGCAGACTGGTGGCAAAAGAAGGCCCATAATGTCTTATCAATGGTTTATTGAATATTTTTTTCTTAAGATAGGCAGTCATAATCCCACTGTATATCCCACAGACAATTGAAAGAGCGCACTTAGAGTACTCTGTTATCAAATAAGGAGCTTGCGCCTAAAAAAAGAAACTTCTTGAAAAGACCCAAAGATTGACAATGCTTGTTGTGACTTGTGCAAAAGGACAAAGACATGGGGAAAGATTTTGAATAATGTGAACTATAGAGCTTGTTATCTAGGCACCCTAGAGAATATCTAATCAAGGTGTATAAAGCTCTGGGAGGAGAAAGTAAAATGAATGAAAACAAAATTTTTATTGTTATAAATGATTCCAAAACTAATGACCCTAAATTCAATATTTGAATTTATAGCCTTTAGACTGGATCACAAGCTTAAGGAAATTCAAAGATCAGCTGTATAGGTTAGGTACTTACGTAGGAAGGGAGTCAAATAGATAGCTTATTTTATTTTATTTATTTTATTTTTTGGTTGGTGAAGCACAAGGCTTCACCCTGTGCAGTATTAATACTAATACTGCACAGGGTTAAGGGCGAAAAATGGCTTCATCAATTAATTCAGTTTCAACTTTCTGTGCTGTAAAGTAGATTATATCATCCTGAATGTGATGACTACAACTTTCAATGAGCTTTTAATCTTTCTAGTAATGCAGCACATAGTCTGATTTGGCAAAGAAGCTGAATGATTGTAAGAAAATTTTCCATTACTTCTATTAGTGCATTTTATGTGAGCTCTGAAAGGCAAATTATGTGAATCCAATGTTAATGTTGTATTAATTATATATGCTAAGAATTCTTTCAGAACACTGCCTCCTTTTCCAATTAATTTTTAACCCCTAGCCAGCATATTAAAATATGTCATGCCAGCAGGCACATCAATGTTCAATAGTCACCACATAGTTTGTAGGGAAAAAAAAAAGCAAGAAAAAAGCCAGTTTAAAATTGGCATACTTTATAATTTTTATTTTATTCTGGCATTACAATGGATAGTAAAAACAAGTAATATCTCCAGTTACTGCAGTCTTGTTTTCCAAAACATATTTCCTGGTTGCATCACTTCCAATGTGCAGCAATGGGGTAAAAAAATCAAAGCTGAAAACCAAAGCTTTATAGATTTATAGAAACTTTATAGAATCAACAGAGAAATTAGTGCATGGTTCATTTTGCACACAAACAGGGACTGTGGGGAACTTTTTTACTGTAATAATTCTCAAATTCAAAAAGAATCAATGATGCAGATTGAAAGTGAAGATCTTAGCAATATATTTTCATTTTTTCTTTTCTTTTTTTTTTTTCTGGGTTGCAAAAATAGTACAATGAACTCACCCACTAGATTTTCTTTTCTTTTCTAACAATCATTTTTATGTACAAACTGACATTTTGCCAATTCTGTAACACAAGCCTTCATTTTCCTGCCAATTCTGTAACATAAGCCATTCAGTTTCTGCTAATTCTGTAAGATAAGCCAAGCATTTAAATGCTCACTTCTGTTTTTACAACTGTAAATTGCTTAAACTAAAGGTTTCAATTAATGGCTCTGATGCAAATTTCATTCTAACACAAATAAACTACATGGAAAATACACAATATGATTCAGAATAAGAAACTAACATGGATACATTGTAATTTGAGGAAGAATTCCAGCTTTTGATTTTTATAAATTATTAAAATACTTTCTGAACACATCTACAATTCTGTTTTTTTATCCCTTGAGAAAGGCCCTTTACATCATCTTTTATTATGATAAAATGTTCCCAACTCACTGGTTTTGTTTATGAATAAAATGTCCATGAGCTCTCAGTCTTAATCAACCTGATTCTTTCCTGATAAGGCAGAAGTTAACTTGAACAATTTGTTTTCATCATCAATGTTTTCACTTATATTACATTCATTACCAAATTCTACTACCTTGTAAGAATTAATTGATGCACTTACATTTGATTCAACTTCTTTTTTTTTTTTTTATTTAGAAAAAAAAGTGTTCGGTTTGGATAATTTTGCAACACATCTCAAATTCCCTTTTCTTTTCCAAAAGTAATTTTTATGTACATACACTAACATTTTCCAGGGTATCAGGGTTTCAACTATCAGTTTCTTTTTTTTTTTAAATGTTTAATGGTTTAAAGACAATGTAAATTTCTTTGAAAGGGAAAGAAAAAAGAAATTTCTTGAATTCAATGTTTTCACTTAGATTACATTCACTACCAAATTCTACTACTAGGTAATTGAGGTTGTCATAGACATTCTCTCAGATATGCCACACAAGCTGTATTTCCTACCTGGGAGTCTAAAACACTGATGGAACTGATATTCAGGTCACTCAAGTCAAGTGGACCCAATTTTGGCGAAGTCTGGATGATCTGTGACAGCCAAATCCTCTTCTTGCACCTTCACGATGGTGGGACTGTTAGTAATCCTGGGTATACCCCATGCACAAGCACACTGTGGTTGACCACCCAGGTATGAACCAACGTAAGCAGGGGTAGAGGTGTGGTGCCCACACCACATGGAGGAATGCCGCCCCTCTGTGTTAACAGGCAATACTAGGTGGTAGATGATTCTCATCAACCGGTGCAATACCACCACTTTGCTTATGGATACTGAAAGTGGTGGAAACCACGTTTAGTCTCCAGAGCAAAGCTCTGGTAAACCCTCCCCCATCTCTTCTATCATGCAGTATTATTGATGTCCATTGAGGTTATGATGTACATCATGGCAAGATCCAATCTTCCTCATTTCTAGGGTACAGCTCTAAAACAGTGTTCAAATGCTGTTTGCTAGATAGTCCACCAGAACAAATGTATTAGTGACTCTCAAGGAGGCTTCCAGAACAGCTAGTGTATAATCTCACTGTCTCTCCTCTACCAGATAGTAACTGGAGGGTGTCCAAGTAGTGTGTATCTGGGGGAGGGGCATTGTAGAAGCTACATTATTTCAAGGAACTGGGTATATTCTTACCATGTGTATGCCACAACCAAAAATTTCATTACTTCATACAGCATGTCTCCCCCCCCACCTTTTCTAAATACGCCATGAATTATCAAACCAATAGAACAAACTTAACTGCAAAAAGATCTAAACCTCCCAAACTCTTCCTCGTTCATTTCACAAATATGTGGTCTCAGTTCTAATCTCAACGATGTCCATTTCCACTTACAGTCTGCGAAATCCCATGTACTTTTTCTGATAGAATCCCAGTTATCAGATGATTCAACCATTGCTCATCTCAGTTGTCCGAATTATTTGCTGTATGATTCCTTTTGCTTCAAAGCTGATACTTGTGCATATCCCTGTTCGATATTCCCTGTCAGAAACTTTGTAATTTGGAATCTTCTCCTTTCGATCGTCTCTGGCTTAAAATCTCTCTATATCATTGTGTCAAATTCATCTGTTGTCTCTACCATTCTCCCAACTCCACTAATCACTTGGAGCTCTTTGACTTCCTCTCTTTACAACTTGACTTTCTCCAGTCCAACTTTCCTAACTGTGAGGTAATTTTACTTGGCGATTTTAATGTTCACAACTGCAGCTGGCTTCCGTTTTCTAGTCACAATGACCTAGCTGGTCGAGATGCTGAGGCTTTTACAATTACTAATGACCTTGCACAGATTGTTCATTTACCTACAAGAATACCGGACAATCCTAACCATACAGCCAACACGCTTGATATTTTTCTCACAAACAACCCTCCTAAGTACACGGTCGAAGTGAGTGGTTCTTTAGGCACCTCAGATCACAACTTGGAGATTGTCTCATCTCCAATGGAGCCTTTATCTCATGGCTATTCCCAACCTTGTGTTGTTTGGCATTATGAGAATGCAAAATGGGATGACCTGCAATATTTCTTTTCTTCTTTTCTTTGGTTGGATTACTCTTTCAACACTTCTGATGTCAACGTTTGCTCAGATCATGACAGTGAAATTATTCTTGTAGAAATGGAATACTTTATTCCACATACCACTTTAAAATCATGTTCTTTATCTAAACCTTGGTTTTACAATAAATGTGCTAAGGCTGTTCAAGAGAAGAACATTGCATATCGTAATTGGCTTGTTTCCAATTCTTCAGTTTCTTTTTCTGCCTGCACCAAAGCTCACTACAACTGTAAAGCAGTTATTTATTAATCAGTCCAAACTAGATTTTGAACAGGCTAAGAGTAGAAAACTTGCTTCTGGTCCTAATGGTAGCCGAGCATTCTGGTCTATTGGCTGCAACTTTTGCCCACCTCTGCTCCCACCTTTGTCAAAACAAGATGGTTCTGTTGTCACTTTGGCCAAGGATAAAGCTGACCTGCTAGCATCCCATTTTTCTTCCAACTCATGTATTAATGATCTTGGTAAAACACCTCCCATTGAATGCCTCCTGTGGTCTTCTGTCAAAAGGATGTCAGAAGGATTTTAACGAATCTTGATACTAAGAAAGCTCCAGGTCCTAATGGTATTCCAGGTCCTCGCTGGTGCCTAGTCTCCAGACTAGGCACCAGCGAGGTGATCTGATAGAGGTGTATAAAGCCTTGAATGGTTTGAGCATGCTCAATGCTGATGGGATTCTTCCTCTTGCTCAGAATAATCACCTGAGAGGGCATAAATTCAAATTGAGGAAAGACAGATGTAGGATAGACGTGAGGAAATTTGCCTTTAGCCAGCGGGTGGTTGGTTGGTGGAACAGACTTCCATCTCTTGTCGTGGAAGTTGATAGCCTAAATAAGTTTAAGGCTCAGCTGGACAGGTATTTTGAACGAACAGAGGGGTGAAGTGGAAGTGGTTATTTTTTATTTATTTATTATTATTTTTTTTGGCTGATGCTGCATAAGCTTGCTTTTCTTGCATCAAATGCCTCTAAGTCGGTAAAGAATAGGAGCAAATGCTTGCTCCTATTCTTTACCGACTTTTTTCACTTTCTTATTCCAAAGGTGTTTTTTCTTCTGCTTGAAAATTTGCTCATATCCAGCCAGTTCCTAAAAAGGGTGACAAATCCCTCCTATCCAATTTTCATCCCATTGCAATTACTTCTACTCTTTCTAAAGTAATGGAGAAATCAATTAACCGCCAACTCTTAAACTACCTAGAAACCTTCTGTCTGATTAACAATCGCCAGTATGGATTCCGTCAGTGTTGATCCACTGGTTAAATTCTGGCTTTTACTCATTTAGGGGCAAGTTCGATGGAAAAGTTTGGTGAAACACAAGCAGTTACTCTTGACATCTCAAAGGCTTTCGATCGTGTTTGGCATAAAGGTCTTCTAAATAAGCTTCCATCTTATGGTTTGCCAACTGTTTTTTGTAATTGGTTATGCAGTTTTCTCTCTGATCGCTCACTGAGGGCGATGGTAGATGGCTCTCTGTCATCTAATTTCTCCAGTAATGCTTGTTTCCCCCAAGGCTTCTTTCCCCCACTCTATTCCTCTCGTATATTAATGACCTTCTTCCATTGACTGGAAATCCTATCCATAGTTTAGCCGATGATAGCACATTGCATTCCACTTGCCATTTTGAGAAATTACTTACTTTGCTCAATCAGCTTCTATTTCTCGAATATCCACTAGCCATATCCTTAAATGCCAATCTCCAGTGGGGCAAAGACAACTTGATTTCAATCCTTCTAAAACTCAGTCTTGTCTTATATAACTATAGAAGGAAGGGGATGAATCAGATTGGTCCACTTGATATAGATGGTTCAACTGTTGATGATCCTCCTCAGGTAGTTAACAAACTAAATGAATATTTTGTATCTACATTCAGACAAGGACATGAATAACAAACTAAATGAATATTTTTATCTACATTCAGGGAGGGGAATGTCAGAGGTGTATTAAACTCTGGCAGTAAGCTAGATAATCTTGTAATTACTGAGAGTAAAGTGGAGGAGAAATTGTTGAAGATAAACATAAGAACGGCATCTGGGGTGGATGGAATCTATCCAGTTATATTAAAGGAGGCAGCAAAGGAAGTAAGCAAATATGCAAATGTGACCCCAATCCACAAAGGAGGATCAAAGGGGAAGACAGGTAATTACAGACCTGTTAGTTTAACGTTTGTTCCGGGGAAATTAATGGAGGTACTGGTTAAAGAAACATTGCAAGATCATCTAGACAAGACTTCAGTTATAGCTCAGACACAGCATGAGTTTGTTAAGGGGAAGTCTTGTCTGACCAATTTGATTGGATACTATGATGTCGTCACAAAGGAACTGGATGCAAAGAATAATTTTGATATCATATATTTGGATCTTAGAAAGGCTTTTGATACTGTTGCACAAATTGGAGCAGTGTGGCATTGGAGGAAAATTGCTGCTATGGATAAAGGGATGGTTGAGTGGGAGAAGACAGAGTGGTAATCAATTGACACTGCTGTTCAAAACTAATGTTATTAGTGGATCCCCCATGGTTCAGTGTTCAGTCCATTGTCGTTTTCTGTATTCATCAATGATATTGATGATGATATATCAGGCTCAACGTCCAAGTTTGCCGATGATACGAAGGTCGGCATGCTTGCTAATGACATTAATGACAGTACACTGCTGCAACAAGATCTAGAAAAATTGAGCAGATGGGCTGAGAGGTGGCAACTAAAGTTTAACATTGACAAATGTAAAGTACTGCATATGGGAAGCAGTAACCCCAGAGTAATGTATCAACTGTGTGGTACTACATTGACAGTGGTAGCGTTTCGAGAGTAGTGTACCTAGAGTAGCGTATTAAGAGCGAAAAGGACATGGGGGTAATTGTGCAGGCAGATATGAAGTTTTCTGAGCAGTGCAGACGGTTTGCAAGAGTAGCTCATGGTGTCTTGTCAATGGAAGTTTTCTAGCAGGGATACGGATGTGATTATCCCCATGTATAAGGCAATGGTCAGACCACACCTTGAGTACTGTATACAGGTATGGAAGCCTCATTTTAAGAAGGATGTAGAGCTGTTGGCATGAGTACAGTAAAGGGCAACAAGATTAGTGAATGGAACAAAGGGTTGCTCTTAGGAAGAAAGGCTTAAGTTTTGCAAATTACAGTGTCTGGAGACTAGGCATCTGTGAGGTGATCTGTTTGAGGTGTTTAAAGCCTTGAATGGTTTGAGCATGCTTAGTGCTGATGGAATTCTTCCTTTTGCTCAGAATAATCGCCTGAGAGGCATAAATCCAAATTGAGGAAAGACAGTTGTAGGATAGATGTGCGGAAGTTTTCCTTTAGCCAGCGGGTGATTGATTGCTGGAAGAAACTCATCTGTCATTGTAGAAAAAAAAAAAAAAGAAAGAAAGAAATTGATAGATTAATCCAATTCAAGGCAGAACTAGACAAAACATTTGGAGCTAGTGGATAGGTGAAATCAGAAGGGCGTGTGGTTTTTTTTTTTTTTTTTTGGCTGATGCTATATAAGCTTGCTTTCTTGCATCATGTGCCCTTGCTAATGCTAATATCTCGCAAAAGGATTCTTCTGCTCATCTTTGGTGACACTCTGATTTCTAGGCAAAATGATATATCTCTTTTGGGGATTACCCTGACTTCTAATCTCTCTTGCTATAACCACATTACAAATATTGCTTCCACTGTATCTATAAAACTTGGTTTTCTCTTTTGCTCTTGGCGTTACTTTTCTTCCAAACAGCTGTTCACTCTGTACAAATCGCAAATCAGCTCTACCATGGAATATTGTTCCCACATCTGGGATGGTGCCCCCAAAACCTCTCTCAGGCTTCTAGATTCCATTCAGAAGAGGACGGTTAGGTTAATCGACTCATCTCTAACAGAGACTCTCCACTCACTGTCTCATAGATGTACTGTTTCTGCTGCATGCCTTTTCTACAGATACTTCTATGGGCACTGTTCTTCTGAATTGGCTTCTATAATTCCCACTCTCTCTTTCAAAACAGTCCGAACACGTCCCACCACCAGCCATTTACTGTCCAACTTCAACTCACAGAACCAACTATTCATCTTTCTCGTTTATTCAATCAAGTGCTGTTTTCTGGAACAACCTTCCTTCACGCGTATTTCCTGAAAATTACAGTCTACAGAAGTTCAAGTCTAATGTCAACAAATATCTTCTTTCGTCTTCTCAACCTCCAACCCAACCACAGTACTAAGTACTATACGTTCTAATAGCTCTTGTGTTTGGGGTTTTCATAAAAAAAAAATAAATAAAAATAACATTTGATTCAATTTTTTTTTTTTTTTTTATTCAGAAAAAAAAAAAAAATTCAGTTTGGATAATTTTGCAACATTTCAACTCCCATTTTCATTCCTATCATTTTTATGTACCATACACCAACATTTTCAAAGGTATCAGGGTTTCAAATAGCAGTTTTTTAAAATGCTTAATGTTTTCAAGAAAATATAAATTTCTTTGAAAGGGGAAGGAAAGCAAAACAAAAAGCTGAAAAAGAACAGCAAACGAACAAAAAAAATGATTTTGAGAAATGTGATCCTAATAATGATTATTATTATTATTATTAGCCATATGGTGCAAGGAAATCTGAGGCTTATGCTGCACCAGCCAAAAAAAAAAAAAAAATCCGAGTTAACCTGAGAAAGAGAGAGAGAGAGAGAGAGAGAGAGAGAGAGAGAGAGAGAGAGAGAGAGAAGCAGAAAGGAATCACCAAGAAAGAGAAGAATGATGATATACAGCTCAGGACCTAGGTTTGTCAAGTCCATACTCACCAGATGTGAGCCTATAGGGTTAAATTCAATCATTTTATAAGGGCAAAAACATTTCCACAAATATTTTTACCCTTTTTATTTCTGGTAATTGTATTGCCGTAAAAAATTTATTTCAGCACAGTGGTTCTTTCTACTCTCTACTCTTACTGCTTGGACTCTACTAGAAAAATTCTGTTATAGATTAATTCCCAGACCACTATTCTGGCTTAGTTCTGCCATTAATCCTGCACACTTCTTCTGTAGTCTTGTACTGGACCTGGCCATTATTCAACTTATGTAGCATAACATAAAATGCACTATAACAAAAACCACATAAAACACTTCAAAGCAGTGCAGTTTTCTCTAAAATACTACCACTTCGGATCACCACAATTAAACAATAATTCTTTCCCTAGGAAAGCAATTAAGGCAGCAAAGGTATTGCCCATGGTTCACATGTAGTTGGCTCCTTAGCTCTAAGTGTTATGCATCAACCAATTTGAAACTAGAATGTAGTTTCTCACTGACTTTTGAAATGTATTTTCAATAATATTTATTTATTTTTTCTGTATTGCTTTCTTGTGATGTGATACATACCTTCCTCAATATTTTATAATGTCATTATAACCATATACAGTAAAATCTGGACTTCTTTAAAATCCAGAACATTTAAAAAAAAAAAAAAATTAAGAAAGTAATATAACACTCATGTCAATAATTGCACTTGTCTTTAAGAATCCATGCAAAAAAAAAAATAAATAAATAAAAAAAATTAAGAAGGTAACAGTTCTCTTTATAAAATGTTTGTAGGACTTCCTTGTCCTTTTATCTGTTTTTGTGGCCAGCAGGATTTAAATTTAAATCCTGCTGTACTTTTAATTCTCACAGCAGTACTCTTATTCTCACAGCAGAACAAACCTTTGCAATGAGTTGCTCTAGTATTGCATTACTTTCAAACAGATGAGCTTGCCAAAAGGTTAATCAGCCATTTGGTTAAAGATGAGACTGATATGACAGCTTCTTTCAGGCGTAATTGATCCCTCCACAGATAGCAGTGGTCTCAAGTGAAGTATTATTATGGACAGAAATGGCACTAGCATTTGTGGCACCTGAGGCAAAACCTTGTAACATAATTCATAAGCTGTAACATACAGCTTATGAACAAAACCTTGTAACATACATAATTCATATTGTATCTTTTACAAGCATTAACACACATATGCAAGGGTTGCGTTCCGCGGAACTATAAGTAAGTCGGAATTTTACATAAGTTGGAATTTCTCTAAATGCTTATGAAATTTTTAAATTTTTGTAATTTTTCCTGCGCATGAGATAAAATTGAATATGATTGAAGCAAATTTGATTGAAGAAAAAAAAGAAATGTTTGACAAACATGTGAATAGAATTATTTATTCATTTTTTTTTTTTTCTCATGCACAGGAAAAATTACAAAAGTGTACAAAATTAAAAATTTCAAAATTATAAAATTACAAAAAGAGAAGAGAAGAGACAGGCATAACATCAGCAAGTTTTACCTTTTGAGTATCGTTGCTAGAATTAGCTCTCCAGTTGATAAGCACACTGCTGCATTAGTTGAGGGCTGTGGAGATTTGGAAGGGATTTTTTCCAACACATCACAAAATTTCTCTGCAGCTGCGGAATTGGCACTTCACCATGCACGTTAATGTTTTGGAAACCAGCGCGATGCTTGAACCTATTAAACAACCATTGCTTGCCACAAACTTGGCTTGAGTTTGCCGTACTTATCCTTAATATCTTCATAAATACTTCTTGCTTTTGCTTGAAATGACCATTGGACTCAGGATCACTTGCTTCTGAATATGATTTTCCATTCATATTATTAATAGCTTTTCCATCTTTGATATAGCACCTGAACGCTGTTTTGTGATCACTGGTGATCTTAAATGCATTGATCCGTAACATGTTCTTTTATACGCACACTGTCCTTTGAAACAGTATTCACTGTTGAGCAGCAAGACCTAATTCCGTGCAACAGATGACAAACTCTGTCCTGCTTCGTAATTCTTAATTAATCATCTTCATTTCTAAATCAATTTTGTTTCGTTTCCTAGCACTGCCAGCACTTGAGCTTTCCATTGATCCTTTTCCCTTCACCATTGTATTAAGTAAATAGGAATGAAGAGAAGTTTCTGATAATTTATTTATGTTTTTTTATACGATTGAAGATTTCAGTGAATGGGACTTCATTTCACCATAATACTGTACCGTAACATAAAAACCCACAGAATTCTAGTTATCGGTATTATTGCAAATGCAATAAGATCAAGTTTACTACCCGTTTATAATAGATTGCACTAACAGAAAAGCCCAATAAACCAGAAAGTGCAAATTGTTTTTATTGTTTTATGGCAGTGACCTCCAGGAATGTGTTTTAGAAAAATACATAAAGGCATTCAAAACTGATTCTTATAAAGGAACATGATAACGATGAAAATGTAGTGCAATTTCCATTATAAAAAATTACCTTTTAGAGAGATAAATAGCTTAGTTATATAGCGAAAATTTCAACTTCTAAGGTCTTGGAACGAATTATCAAAAAAAAAAAAAAAAGTGTTATTGGGTTCACATTACAATATTTTCATGATACCTTCATTTATTCCTACGGGATGCAAAATACGTTTCCACAATTTTTTTTAAGTTTGCACCAGCCAGCAAAAACTTACTTAAAGTCGAATTTCCGTAAGTCAAGTATTACGTAAGCCAGGGAGTGGCTGTATATGCAGTAACGCATCTAGCATTTCGGTTTGCAGGGTTAACCCAGAGAAAAATACTAACAACTTAAAAAAAGGCCTTGCAAATTTACCTGCATCCCCACAGAAAAGCATCTGCACTCTGCAGAACCTTTAAAAGAAAGTATTTAACAAAATAGTTTATTAATAATTCCTCAACAATTCTGCACTCAACGTCATTAAAGGATTATGGATTACTGTACCTATCGCTGTGGTATATTTGTATAATTATAGATGGTGAAAACCTAATAGTACAATAAATAAGAAAAGATATTTTGTATTTTGGGTAAGTAGAAATTTGATATTGAATGTTAAATGTAAAACATTTTATTAACAGTGCGGCGCCTATTTTAGATGGTGCCTGTGGCAAGTGACTCACTTGCATCCCTAGCGCCTTGCATGATTATGGATGCATATATTATGTATATAAATGTATGTTTATATCCTACATGTTGCTCAAGCTTAGAACTTAACTCATGGGAGGAGACCCTTACTACCTCTACCAAAGTTCATTAGATTATTAATTTTGGGTTAACTACAGCTTTGATTAAAAAAGTCTTAAGAATTTCTCTGGTTCAGTGAAATTTTAATCCATACCTCTAACAATGAGAAAAGTACTGAACCCACTATACATCAGCGAGAACTTCATAATGGAAACAATGATAAAAATATGAAAAATTATATTAACAAACAATAAACTTTTAAATAATGTATTAAAAGGAGATTATTATTTACTCAAAGAGCTCTGAAATACCAATACTGAACTATTATTTACATAGTAATATACCTTTTAAGAAATCAAATTCCAAATTCTTCTGTTTCCTTTCTCCATGGCAGTCAGAAACCCAATATAAAAAGATGTCATTGCCAAGCCCAGAAACACTGATAACAAGTGGAGAAGACTGTGTCCCAACAACCATTTTTATTGGTTCTCCAAGCAGTGATTTTCCATTTTTTCCATCTATAATAGTTGTCTGCCATATAATGAACAAAAATATATGCATTCTCAATCAATTTATAAATATAAAAATTTATAAAAATATATGCATTCTCTCAATTTAATCAAATCAAATCAAAGCTTACTGGCCAATATTATTAACCCATTCATGAGTGATTTTTCCAAACATGATGGGCTACCCGTAGTGAGATTTCATTAGGGGTGGTATCAATGGAGTAAGTTTCGTTATTATATTTTGAAGTTTTGTAAAAATGAAAACTTTGTACGTACATGCTTTTAAATATTTTCTTCTTATTTTGACTTGACTGCTATCACTAAAAGTAAAACTGTCAAAAATGAAACTAGAATTAAAAAAAAAAAAATATATATATATATAATATTGGTGTAGATAAATCATAGTTAATCCACAAATTTGAACTATGTAAGTAGTGTAAATGGCATCGTTTTAATTGAATCTCATATTGTGGCTTGCCTTCACAATGAGATAGCAGGTTGTGATCCCGCTATCTCGTTGTGAAGACAAACCACAATATGCCATTTACACTACTTGCGTAGTTTTCAAATTTATGGGTTAACTATGGTGTATCTACACCAATATTATATAGTTAATTACCAAAACCCATAATATGAGATTCAATTAAAACGATGCCATTTACACTACTTACGTAGTTCAAATTTATGGGTATATTTGGTAATTAACTATATAATATTGGTGTATCTACACCGATATTACATAGTTAATTACCAAAACCCATAAGGATTATGCCTAGTGCATTTCGTTTTCAAATATAAATATATATATATATATATATATATATAAACATTACTTTTTTGAAGCAACAGATACATTGACTTTTTCAGATTCTGTAAGTCAAACTCACATAGTTGCTGATAAGGCATGTCCTTGTCCAATCTCACAGCTATTTTTAATGCTGCCATCTATTAAAACTGTGCCTACTATTAGTTGTATATATGAATAAGAGAAGGCAGCATAAACTATAAAAATATCATGAAAATTCACACATAAAAGGATGCAAATTAAGGTATGTACTCCTCAGAGCCCATAGAAAAACCACAAAAAATAGAACACAGGTTGAGATAAGAAAACTTAAGATGTGTAGTATTACTAATTAAATAAATAAATTTCTGTGTATTCTCTAGAAATAAGGCCAGAGGAGCTGAACTATTAAGGACAGCTGAGTTTTTAGTGCTGCAATTCATAATGGCAAATTTGCAACCTCCTTACATGTGGTACACATATCAGCTGCTAACAGATGGGCCACATCTGGCTCTTTAGGGCTGGCAGAGAAAGCCAGAAAAGCCAAGAGAGAGAGATACATACATAAATATGCCTATAACAAATCATGCTATAATAAAGGTCAAGTAAATTAGGATATAAATTATAAATATTTCAATAGTAATATTAAAACTATTACAACAAGTTCCTTTAGCAGATCTTAATTTAATAGACTCCTGTCCTTTAAATAATGTACAGTTCCACTGAACCAGACGTTTTTTGTCCATGAAACCCAGTAACCTAACTCCTTCTGGTAAGTGCTGTATAATAAGTATTACAACAAATTTTTTATATTTCACAGTACAGCACTTTTTTGTAACATTTTAGCAACTTTATCAACTATGCATTTCTTTAGAGTTTACTTAGTTAAGAAAAGGAGGAATTGCCTCTATGATGTCCTGTAGAACACTTCTGTGCTGATATTCTCTGTTGTTGAATTAACTATGCAAATAATTTACATGAATTCCACACACTTGTAGACAAAATTAACGAATCAATGCACCATGGAATTGGAGGCCTGCAGACCCTAAACCTGACCCCAAAATACATCGAATCACCAACCCAAATCTTAGAGTGAGAGAAAACGATAAGTCCATACTTTAAAAACAATTTAAATACTTTGAAATCAGTTTAAACAATAAGTCCATTCTTTAGAGTTTAATGGACAATTGGAATCAGCCTTACCCCCATATAATTCAATAATGCAAGGTTTTACTGTGTAAATAGAAATAAATAGAAACCACGCACATCCCAATTTTATTAAGATACCATAGAATGGCAATGGTTTATAGAGGCAGAATGTATTATTATTTAATCTTGCCACTTTGCTTAGCTTCCTGTTATTATCCACCATATAGATATCATTTAATATTACCTGTTCACCTAATTGAGGCTGGCTGAATCCAGCCCTAACCTTGTCCGCATAAGTCCCCTTTTGTTCTGCAACATTAGATAGAAAAGGCTGTCCTCTTACAATGTCATCTAATAAACTGACATGCACCTCCATCTCCTCTACCCTTGTTTTAAGACGTTCATTGTCAATGACTAATGCTGTTGATATAGTCTCCATGTCAATCCGTATGTCAAGTAAGAAATTAGTTGCAGCTTTAGTCACTTTATTATTTTCACTAGTCATGTAGTCAATGACTTTTTTCTTCAACTTTGTTACAAGCTCAAAAATAGTAGACACGTCAGTGTACCTCTGCCTTTGATCCTGTATGTTAGCAACAATTATTTCACTATCACGCACATTTGTGCCTGTACTACTTCTCCCCGATCCTGAATAAAAACTATCTACATCAGAAACCATATTATCAGGCTGAATATCCGGAAAATCATTTATCTTAACATTTGACAAATCATTTGTCAAATCTGTTCCGGCGTCATCTTCTTCTAGCTGCACCCCGTGTTCAACCATGCAGCCAACTTTAACTACGTTTTCTACACTACCTACCTGAATATGAGAATCAGTATTGCCAGATGTCCCAGGTTTAGTATTCACACTAACAGTACTCATTGCACCACTACCTCCACTACTTAAAACACTACTTGCTTTAATATTTTTCACTTTAGACGATTTCTCAGAAGCCTTCTTTACAGAATCAGTATTGTACAATGTGGGAACTCTGGAAGGAAGTGGGGGAAAAAGCTCCAATCTTCTCTTCCTTCCCCCCCTCATTTACCAAGCTTCTTACTATGAATTCTGCCTTCCATTAATTATAATAGTTGGTTCAAAGCAACAATATTATTAACTGAAGATTAGTTAACTATGCCAAAAACTACAACGTCAATAAGTAAATCTAATCTATCAAGAATTAATGTTACAACACAAGAAAACAGTAGCAACCTTCACGCAACTGCAATAGGTACAGGCCTTGTCACCAGCAGATTACCCTGCGCAAGTAATGTTCTGCCAGTGGTTTTTGCAGCAGTGTGATATAACTGTTGTTGTTATTTGGTTTTTAGGAGCATTAGCAACTAAGGCCATATTGCTCCGGTGGTACAACTCTTCACTTATCTGATATTCACAGATGAAGTACAGTTCACACAAGACGGAATCCAAAACTTTCACAATCAGCATGTATGGGCTGAGGAAAACCCACATGCAATTCTTCCATCACATCACCAACAGCGGTTCAGCCTCAACATCTGGATGGGTGTTTTTGGTGATAAGTTATTTGGGCCTCATGTACTTCCAAACAAACTCACGGTGCAGGCGTATAGAAACTTTCTGGAAAACAACATGCCTGATTTCTTAGATGACACATCACTGATCATTCGTCAACAAGCACACTTCATGCACAATGGCGCTTCCCCACATTTCAGCCACCTAGCCCGCAATTACCTGAATCGAAGGTATCCTGGTCGGTGGATCAACTGCCTGGCCTCCATGCTCACTGATTTAAACCACTAAATTTAAACCACTCTTGTGGGGCCATTTAAAGTCATTGGTGTATCCGACTCCAGAAACTGATGTGGAAACTCTCCGCAATCGAATTGTGGCAGGTTGTGAGACAATACGAAACATGCCAGGAATTGGCATCGTCTTCGCGAGTCCATGAGATGTTGTTGTGAGGCCTGTATTCAGGCAGAAGGTGGACATTTTCAACAATTACTATAAGGTGATGTGAACAGTTAAGTGTCATAGACAGACCCTCAAAACTCAGAAATCAAGCATTTCTGGAACTATGTTGATATAAAATATTTTTATTGTCTACATATGAGGAACTCATTCCTGAAGTTATGCCATGTATTTTTGAGACACCCTGTATAGGTGTGTTGTTGGTACTGGGCTTAATGACACAAGGGCTACTCAGGCCAAATTGTGTTTGTTCATTGTTTATTTACAGGCAACATATAGCTACAGATGTTAAATTATACGCTTCTGTACATATTGGAGCGGTAATGTTTTCCTACAAAGATGTAATGGAAGATCATGTGCTTCGATATAGACTTTGGAATGGAGAAGTATTATATATATTTTAGGAACATCAAAAGTTCTTCTATGTTTGCTTCATTACCTATGAAGTGAGATAAATCATGAGAGATGTTCAATGTGGAGAGAGATTGAAAAGTGTTAGAGCAGATGGTAGAATGTAATGTAAGACAATCAACCAGAAAATATGGACCATAAGTTGTGTGAGATAGGATGAACACCGAGGTAGGTTTTCTCCCAATAGTAAGAAGAGATGTATGATGAGTGTGTCCAATTCTAAGTCTTGCCAATACCACTTCCTCTCATCTGTTTCAATGGAAGCCAGAGAGCCACAGCTTTGGTTCTTGCTTTATCTGGTAAAGTTTATTGTTTGGTGTTACTTTTCCAGATATGTGACCAGTTGTCGTAGCATGCTTTACGAATGATAGGCTTATAGTCTCTGTAAGGAACCTGAGGATGTTGTGAGAGATTGGGTTGAGGATGTTTAGCGGCAATGTCAGCACTTTCATTTCATGGAATTCCAGAATGACCAGGTATCCAGCAAAAACTGATCGACTGATTGGACACGTAGGAGATTAACTGGGAATGAATGTATTTCAATATAGGATGGGAAGATGAGACATTCTTCCTTATGGCAAACATAGCACTGAGGGAGTCTGTGTAAGGTTAGGTTAGGTTGTGTAAATTATGGCAGGTGAGATTGATAGCTCAATAATTTTACTAAGTGCAAAATTGATAGCATATAATTTAGCAGTGAAGATGGTGCAGGCTAATGGTAGTGAGTCTGTAGCAGTAAACGAAGGAAAAACTGTAGCAACACCTACCGCACTGGCAGTTTTCGATCCGTCAGTATAGATTTTACAGGCATGGGAATTCAGAGTAGCATGAGCTGAGTGCAACTGCCTGATACTGCAAGGAGGTATGACATTTTTCCCCCACTGAAGAAAAACTGATCGTAAGAGGCAGAAACGTATGTCCAAGGCAGAACAGGAGCAGTTGTGTCCTGAAAAATATCACTTAAATCAATATTCCAATTCTGAATAAGCTCTTTAATCCTGAGTGAAGCAGGTCTACTTTAATTTGGTTTGCTCTCATAGAAAAAATTCCATTGAGTATTATAAAGATACTCCTAACTGGGGTGCGATGGAAGACTGGATTTTAGCAGCGTATTGGAGCAGCAATGTTTTCCTACGAAGATGTAATGGATGTACACTTCGATATAAGATTGATATCATACCTTTATTATAGAAAATCTTGACCCAACACATCAAACTAATCTGATTAATATAGTTTTAACACATTTTGACAATTGTCTTCTCTTTCTGGTCTACCAATGCTAATAGGTTTAGTTTGGGATAAGTGGATGTATATCGGCTGCACTTGGCTCTTCCTTGGTGGCAGCTGGCAAACTATGTGAACTGAAGACATGTTTAGTTTTTTATATAATATCATATCATTCAATATCCTTTCAATATTCAATATTTGGAATCCCCTCATTTTGATCTTCTCTGGCTTAAAATCTCTCTCTACCACATTCTGTAAAATGAAAGTAATTTTACAGAATGTGATAGAGAGAGATTTTAAGCCAGAGAAGATCAAAATGAGGGGATTCCAAATTATGAAGTCTCTGACAGGGAATATTGAACAGGGATATGCACAAGTATCAGCTTTGAAGCGAAAGGAATCATACAGCAAATAATTCAGAAAACAAGATGAGTTTTCTGAATACTATATATATATATATACTATCAGATAAAACTATATTTAAAATATGTGCATAACACCGTGTATATATGGCATTTGATGACATTTCCTTTATGTGAGCTTGAAGGCCATTATATTAGCCAGACATATTTGCATTACCTTTTAATGGTAATGCAACAATGTCTGGTACAGCCAACTATATTTTATTTTCATTAAGATCACATTCTTTTAAAATATTTTGTAAATAATTTTTTAAAGCTACACACCTGTCGATTTCTCTATATTTAAAATAGTTAGTAGTCTTTCTGGTACACGTGATTACAAGAAAGAATCTTGTAATTTCGAAAATGTAAAAGTACATTAATTTTATAATTTAGAAATTATAAAAGTACACTAATTTCACTTTTGTTGTTCTTTTCCTTCACTACCTACATATCTGATTATAATTAAGCACTGCTCCATTACATTAATGTCTTGTGTACTATCTATTTGTACACTAAAAATACCAGTCTTTTACTTAACTTCTGAATTATGATTTTGTATTTCTTTACAAATAATTAGCATTATTTTATTAATAGTATTTTTTACTCCGAACGGTTACCAATTTACCTCTGCCTCTACTTTCAGAATTGTTAGACCATCTTATTTGAGATTTTTCAGTAATTTTTTCTAGATAACTTTTAAGTAACTCATCATATTTAGCTATTGCTAGTAGCTAGTAGTATTTAGCTGTTGTGATTTAAACAAAGTATTTTGTAGTGTATGTATGTATTATGTATGGTATACAGTATAACTATTCCCAGTGAACAAATTTTGTGACTGGTTTTAATAACTTTAAAGTAAGTTACGATAAAGGATTACAATATTTCTAATAGGCATAAAACTGCTGTAGTTTCTTATTTTTGGGTAAAAAAAAAAATGTCATGATATACAGAAGATTTCATTAATAAAGATTTAGAAGACCTAAAATGAGATAAGGAAAAACAGATTAATACTATTAAACTGATAGATATAATTTACTTAACTGATAGATATAGTTTACTTAACTGATAGATGTAATTTTAGAGGAAAGAAATGAAGGTGCTTATATTCTAAATGACACCAAAATAAGGAATAAAGGAAATATTTGAGTTAGTTTCACTTATAGCTAAATACAAAGAGTTTCATGCCTATTAGAAATATCATGATCCTTTATCATAAATTACTTTAAAGTTATTAAAACCAGTCACAAAATCTGTTCACTGGGAATAGTTATAAACTACAAAATGCTTTGTTTAAATCAACAGAATATGATAACTACTGTCTTGATATTTTATCATTATCGGGCATATATAAATCAAAATAAAATTTAATTTCATTAAAAGGAAATTTTTTATTTTTAAAATCTCTTTGGTTTGGCTGTACAGGGTAATATAATAAAAAGTCGATTTTTCAGTTTGTGATGAATTAGGATTTGGAGTGACAAACTTATTTCAAACTGCATAATAAGTGTCATTAACTTCACTAATCAAACAGCTTCACTATTAATAGCCACTAATAGCTTCACTATTAATTTCACTTTTGTTGTTCTTTTCTAAAATTTCATGTTCTTCAAATTTCTCTAAATTATCTTCAATGATTTCCTCATTATATTGTTTTTCATCGTATATTTTTTGGCTTTTTTCTGAATCCCTTCTTATATTATTATTTTCAGTATTTTCTTCATATTCATTGCATTCTAGTACACTAATAAAGTTTTCTTTATTAGTGCAGTAGAAGTGGAGTAGAAGTAGATTCATCTATGATTTAAATTTTTTTTAAATAAAAATCATTAAGATTCAGATTAAGATTATTAGCTTAATCATTAAGATACTAATTTTTTTCCTTTTAATTTCCCTTTTTTCATGGCCTGATTTAACTCTTTTTGTTATTTATCTTTTCTAATTTCTTGGTGTTGGTCAATCATCCAGCAGAAAATAAAACTTGATACTTTAATTCTATATTTATATTATTATTATTTAATTAATTTTAATAGTTTGTTTGTTTGTTTGTTATTTGGTTTTTAGGAGCATTAGCAACTAAGGCCATATTGCTCCGGGGATATGCGGTGGTCATTCCTTGACCTTTCCGCATCCTCCGTATTTGGTGGTCACGGGCTCGAACTCCGGTCTAAATCAAGAAGCGTGTGCTACGCACTGCTGCTCCTGCCCACCTGGCTACGGAGGCGCCAATTTTAATAGTGTTCATTAATGCAATAACAGAATCTGGATTTACATACCACAATTCTGACTCAATATTGATGTTTTTTTTAAATTTTATTAAATATTCCAACAGTACACACTAATAAATATTCAAAATGCAGTATAGAAGGAGAGGTCACTTTACCTACATACATTCTTTTAATAATTTTACAAGTACACGTTGTAAGGTTACATTTTTTAGTTGGTAATGTACGAGGTATTTGCAAATTATTGCATGTTAAATAAGTCACCTTCAATAGTTAAATAATTCACCTTCAATAGTTACATCCTCTAAACTATGGGAGTTTGGTTTTAGGTACTTACATTGTTTCAAGTCCCTCCTGTGCATATAAAAAAATAATACAACACAATAACATCACTAAGTTATGTTTCAGTCGTGAAGAACTGCGAGCAATAGTCTGTGCTTTCAGCAGATACACATAACAACACGAACTGTCACAAGTTGTTGTTTGGTTTTTAGGAGCATTAGCAACTAAGGCCATATTGCTCCAGGGATATGCGGTGGTCATTCCCTGACCTTTCCAAATGTAACCTTACAACGTGTACTTGTAATTTTACAAGTACACATTGTAAGGTTACATTTATTAGTTGGTAATGTACGAGTATTTGCAAATTATTGCATGTTAAATAATTCACCTTCAATAGTTACATCCTCTAAACTATGGGCGTTTATTTTTAGGTACTTACATTGTTTCAAGTCCCTCCTGTGCATATAAAAAAATAATACAACACAATAACATCACTAAGTTATGTTTCAGTCGTGCAGAACTGCGAGCAATAGTCTGTCTTTCAGCAGATACACATAAAAACACGAACTGTCACAAGTTGTTGTTTGGTTTTTAGGAGCATTAGCAACTAAGGCCATATTGCTCCGGGGATATGCGGTGGTCATTCCCTGACCTTTCTGCATCCTCTGTATTTGGTGGGCACGGGCTCGAACCCCGGTCTAATCAAGAAGCATGTGCTACGCACTGCTGCTCCTGCCACCTGGCTACGGAGGCGCCCCTGTCGCAATTAATGCTATTTCCATTGGAACACACAACTTTCCAACAGACCACAAAAATTTGAAATCATAAACATGAGCACAATTTGTATTTATTAATTTTTTTTAGCATTTTAGATGAAATTAGAGCTATTTAGATCAAATTGTATTTGATCTAAATAGTTCTAAGTAAGCTCTCATGGGATCCAAGAGGAGGCAAAATACCTAGAAATTTCTTGGTATCTTGCCTGTTCAGTCTGATCCTGGATGCACTGCCTTAGATTTTTTGTGCTTCTTAACTAAAGAGCATAAAAGTGCCCTCCCTATTCTGTCTGTTCTTTCTGTATATTTTTTACTCTCCATACTCAAATTCCAAATGTCTTATATCTGTATGACGCCCTGTCTTTGATATCCTCACCATGTCTGCATTCGCTGACTTTATCAGTAATTCAAATTCATCAAATTTATTTACTATGCACCTAGCATTAGTGTACACAAAAGTATACACGCACCTGTTTTCACTCAGCAACCCTAACACAGTCCATGTATTTGCTTCTTCAATAAGAGCCTCTAGTAGGGGATTTCAAGACCTCTAACAGGTCTTGAAATCCAATTATTTTTTATTCTTTAATAAGTACAGATCACACTGACAAAAATTCTATCCCATGAGCTGTCCAAGGCAAAACTGATTAGCAAGGCTCTCATCATGTACTCCCTCGTATCGTGTCTGGGCAAGAATTGCAAGAATTTTCAATTTTAATCCTAACTCTGAACTTTTTTTTCTCAACACTGCCAATATTGCACTTGTTAATTAAATACTCAGATTTCTTACTTTTAATATCATTAGTACCAACATGTACAGCAATATCACTTTTTGTGCCAATAAAAGATCATAGCTGCTCTACAACTTTAGCCGCTGGCAGATATACTCCTGGTTCTATTCCACTTGTCCTTTTTGTACAATGTATTTTCTGTTTTCCTGACAATTGGGTCATCAACTACAGCTACTTCCTGTGGGACCAAGGATCTGGATCTCTGTTGCATTGGAAGTTGGTGTGTTGTCTAATACTGAGCCATGGGCCCAAGCATTGGCCTAGGCAGCTAAGTGCTTGATGGGTCCCTCTCTTTTAATCTTTCATAGGCATCAATTTTATTCTTCATGCCCTCAGATATAATCTTATCAGAACACTGAATTTGCACTTAATTGAATGCTTTTTGTGCACACACACACACACAGGCATCTCCTATGGCTGTATCATTTTCTGTTAAAGCTAGCTTTGTAAAGAAGGCAAAAGTAATACACAGCAGAATCCTGATTCATAGGAGAAATGGTTTCGGAGCCCCGAAAGTTTTCTACTCTTTGTTCAGAACCTAGTTTGGACTGATTAATAACTGATTTACAACTGTTGCATGTTTTGTGCAGGCCAAAGTGAACCAGGAGATTTGGATGCAAGCCAATTATGATATGCAACATTCTTCTCTTAAACAGCCTTAACACATTTATTGGAAAACTAAGGTTTAGATAAAGGATGAGATTTTAAGGAGGAGTGTGGAATAAAGGATTCCATTCGTGCAAGAATAATTTCACTGACACAATCTGAACAAATGTTGACATCAGAAGAGTTGAAACAGTAATTCGACCAAGGAAAAAAAGAAAAGAAATCTCGCAGATCTTGCATTCTTGTAATGCAAAATAGGATGATCAATACAAGGTTAATGATGGTAACAAGAGAAGGGTTCCCTTGGAGAAGAGACCATCACCAACTTGTGATCTCAGGTGCCTAGAGGATCACTCACCTCGACCAAGTATTTAGAAGGGTTGTTTGTAAGAAAAAGATTAAGGGTGTTGGCTGCATGCTTAAAATTGTCTGGTATTCTGGAAGGTAAATGAACAATCTGTGTGAGGAAAATGAAGGTAAATGAACAAGCTGTGTGTTTATTAATTGCAAAAGCCTTAGCAGCTTGACCAGCTGGGTCCATCTGAGTAGAAAATGGAAGCCAGCTGGAGTTGTGAACATTAAAATCACCAAGGATAATTATCTCACTGTCAGGAAAGTTGGACTGGAGAAAGAAAGTCAAAGAATTCCAGGTGGTCAGTGGAGGTGGTCAACGATAGGGGGCAACAGATGAATTTTACAGAATGTGGTAGAGAGAGATTTTAAGCCAGAAAAGATCAAAATGAGGGGTTTCCAAATTACGAAGTCTCTGACAGGGAATACTGAACAGGGATATGCACAAGTATCAGCTTTGAAGCGAAAGGGATCATACAGCAAATAATTCAGAAAACAAGATGAGTTTTCTGAATTATTTGCTGTATGATTTCATTTTAAAATGAGACGAGTAGTGGTTGAATCATCTGATAACTGGGATTCTATCAGAAAAAGTACATGGAATTTTGTAGACTGTAAGTGGAAATGAACATCATTGAGATTAGAATTGAGGCCACATATATTTGTGAAATGAACGAGGAAGAGTTTGGGAGGTTTAGATGTTTTTGCAGATAAGTTTGTTCTATTAGTTTCACAATTCATGGTGTATTCAGTATTTAGAAAAGGTGGGAGGGACATGCTGTATGAAGTAATGAAATTTTTGGTTGTGGCGTACACATGGTAAGAATATACCCAGTTCCTTGACATAATGTAGCTCCTACAATGCCCCCAGATACACACTACTTGGACACCCTCCAGTTACTATGTGGAGTAGAGTAGAGACAGTGAGATTATACACTAGCTGATCCAGAAGCCTCCTATACGTTTATAAGTTACCAATACGTTTGGTCTGGTGGACTATCTAGCGGATGGCATTTGAACACTGTTTTAGAGCTGTACCCTAGAAATGTAAGGAAGATTGGATCTCACCATGATGTCCATCATAGCCTCAAAGGACATAAATCATACTGCATGATAGAAGAGATGGGGAGGTTTACTCTGGAGACTAAACATGGGTTCCACCACTTCGAGTATCCAATGAGCAAAAGGGGTAGTATTGCACCAGTTGATGAGAGCCATTAACCCTTGTATTGCCTGGTAACACAGTGGGGCAGCATTTCTCTGTGTGGTGTGGGTGCCACAGTTTGATATATGATTATGTTGGTTTGCATGTTGGTGATGATATACAGTGTGCTAAGTGCCGTATTCGAGGACTTGCACATGGGGTTATACCCAGTGTTCTCTGTTGAATTCATATATTCCGCGTTATTAAAATTTATTGTCAAACCCTATTCTCTATATTGTTCCAATAGCTTTCTGCACATATAGTCAGCATCCTCCACAATTGGTACCTGGTTATCTGCGAAAAAAGGTTTGAAAAGTAGTTTTGAGCCACACACAATCCCTTTGGTCTGCATTTTTGGAACCAAGCATCTAGAGTCATTTCCAGTTAGAACTTGAATAATGTGGGTGATAAACAGCACCCCTGCAGCAAGCCTTTTGATGTTTTGAATTTCCTTGATATTTCTGACCCAATTTTAATGCAGCAAGTGTTATTTTTGTATATTTTTCTAATTATGTTGATCAGTGGTTGTCGCATTGATATTTCTTCCATGGCCCTCCATAGCATCTTCCTTTGGACACTGTCATAAGCTTTTTCCAAGTCAGTAAACACTAGCTTGGCATTTTTCCAGAATCTGCTTGACTGTGAATAAATGGTCAATGCAGGACCTTCCAGTTGTAAATCCACACTGCTGCTCCGAAATCCTCATTTATTTCTATAGATTAGTTTAGTTTTCAGTAACCCACTAAAAAGCTTTGCAATTGGGTTTAAAACACAGATTCCTCTGTAGTTTGGGCAATTTCTTCTATCCCCTTTCTTAAACACAGCAGTGATGTAGCCCAGTGTCATCTCTGATGGTATTTTTTCTCCTTTACATATTTTGTTAAATATGTCTCGTGAGCAGTGAGATGATTTTTCCTTCTCCATATTTTAGCAGCTCCAGATCCAGGTGCCTTTCCATTTTTTTACCTTTTTTGACTTCTATTTCCACTTCCTCAAAACTAATCCTTACTTCTTCTCCTGTCTAGGAAGTTTGAACTTCGTTATCTCTAAATTCCTCTCTGCTTTCGCTCAGTAGTTCTCCATAATATCTATACCATTTCACATCCTATCTTGCTGCTGTTTACTTCTGCACAGGTTCTATCCCATGTCTCACTTTTTGCTTTGTCAATTTTAGTCCTTACTTCTTTATTTTTCTCCCTATAGATGCTCCATTTCACTCATTTCACACTACTAAATCCATAATGTGATAACACACAATTTGTAATGATGATAAAAAAAACATTTAAAAAGTTGACTTTAGTAACCTCATAAAGCATTAACTGATAATATTGTTAAGAATAAAAATCAATCTAGAAAAATCAATAGTAAGTTTATGCATACAAATTAATGTTAATACCAAAATGTACTTTATATATAAAACATCAAAATATAATGCAAGCCAACCCTACTCGTTACAAGCCCATAATCTTGCTGATTGCAGAAATCTTTAGGAATGTAATCCTTCATGTTACTTTAATAAAGCTTTTGTGGAATTTATATGAAATAAAGTTTTTATTTCATTTTATAAACATTCATATAAAATAATATGGTTACTGAAAACTATCAATTGATACTATAATTCTTAGCAAAACTAAGAAAACAGAAAAAAAAAAAAGATATATGAAAGAAAAAAAGGAAACAAAAAATATTTACCTGTGTATAATAATATATAGGAAATCCAGGGCCTATCTGATAATTAATGATAAAATCTGGTATGCTATCATTATTATAGAAACCAACACCAGGAGTGCTTTATAAAAAAAAAAAAATTATATTTATATATTTTTAATGTAAACAGAATTGAAATACTTTATATTTCTATAAACTATAATAATATATTAACACGGAGAGAGAATGCCTGGATGTGTCACAATTCACATTCAGGCATTTTCAACTGTGTTATGAGTGCAGTTGTACTTTTAAAATTCAGGGATTGAATTCAAGGTGAAACACCAAACACTACAGTTTATTATTAAAGTGCACTATTTTTTGAAGATTATAATTGTTCAAGATAGATTACTATCTTGCACAATTACAGAAATAAAAAAATTTAACACATAAATTGATCTTTTAAAATAATACAAAACCTACCATAACATTTTGACTGTTATGCTATAGCCTTGGACAAACAGAAATCACATCTGATGTTGCTGGTGTCTATGAAGGATATGCCTGTTGTCTTATCTTGGAAGGCTGGGATAAGCATCTGTTGCCAGTAACAAGATTATGTGGTAACTCCCATCCTTTCATTGCAAATTGAAGGTATTATAATAAAGAAGTTACAAGGACTCATCTTTCCTTGTATTACCACAGGCAGTCTTTTTTAACTACTTGGAAAGGTGAGTGACCTCACCTCCAGTGTTGTGGCTTATAGACTGGGATTCGGTGGAAATTCCTGGAATGGATTAGTTGGATGTAGGCTAATTCTATTCTGTGGTTATGTGACATGTTATTGGTTACTGCTGCACTGAATCAAGTACATTAATTACATCATCACCAAATAAGTTCCCTACCAGATGACTTTTCAAACGCCTGAACATATGAAGTCAGAATGGACAAACACTTCCATCTGTAATGCTGTAGCCACAGTCGTGTGCAGTATGGTCTCATTTTGTTCAGTCTTATTTGCAATGACAGCATCAGAAACAGACTTGTTTCTTGGATATAACTATTGGATCTCACATACAAGCATGCAGCTGCTGATGAATTTCTGTCGAATTTGTCTCTCTGGCATGCAGAAATTGGATAACTGAAGAAACCTCCTTCATTGACCATGTTTCAATTACAGTATTCAACAATCGCTATAATTTCTTGTCCTTGAGGTTGTCACAGACATTAGCATTAGTAGAGGCATATGATGCAAGAAAGCAAGCTTATTCAGCATCAGCCAAAAAAAAAAAAAAAAAAAACACAACCACTACTCCCATTTCACCCCTCCGTTCGTTCGAAATACCTGAGCCTTAAATTTGTTTAGGCTATCAACTTCAACAACAAGTGATGGAAGTCTATTCCACAAACCAACTGCACGCTGGCTAAAGGCAAATTTCCGCACATCTATCCGACATCCATTCTTCCTCAATTTTAATTTATGCTCTCTCAGGTGATTATTCTGAGCAAGAGGAAGAATCCCATCAGCATTGAGCATGCTCAAGCCATTCAAAGCCTTATACACCTCTATCAGATCACCTTGCCGGTGCCTAGTCTCCAGACTCTGTAATTTGCAAAACTTAAGCCTTTCTTCGTAAGAGCAACCCTTTGTTCCATTCACTAATCTTGTCGCCCTTCTCTGTACTTGTTCCAGCAGCTCTACATCCTTCTTGAAATGAGGCTTCCAGACCTATATAAAGTACTCAAGGTGTGGCCTGACCAATGCCTTATACAAGGGAATAATCACATCCCTGTCCCTGCTAGAAAAATTCCTGTATATCATTGACAAGACACCATGAGCTACTCTTGCAGCTCGTCTGCACTGCTCAGAGAACTTCATATCTGCCTGCACAATTACCCCCAGGTCCTTTTCATTCTCTACCACTGTCAGCGTAGTACCACAAATTTGATACATTGATCTGGGGTTACTATTTCCCATATGTAGTACTTTACATTTGTCAATGTTAAACTTCATTTGCCACCTCTCAGCCCATCTGCTCAACCTTTCCAGATCCTATTGCAGCAGCATAGCATCAGTAGTGTCCTTAACAACCCTGCCAACCTTTGTATCATCTGCAAACTTGGACATTAAGCTTGATATACCATCATCAATATCATTTATAAATATAGAAAACAATAATGGACCCAACACTGAGCCCTGAGGAACTCCACTAATAACATTAGTCCACGTTGAGCAGTGTCCATTGATTACCACTCTCTGTCTTCTGCCACTCAACCATCGCTTTATCCATAGCAGCCATTTGCCTCCAATGCCACACTGCTCCAATTTGTGCAGCAGTCTTCCATGCACAACAGTATCAAAAGCCTTTTTAAGATCCAAATATATAATATCAAAGTTATTCCCTGCATCCAGTTCTTTTGTGACTACATCATAGTATCCAATCAAATTGGTCAGACAAGACCTGCCCTTAACAAAACCATGCTGTGTCTGAGCTATAAATGAATTCTTGTCCAGATGATCCTGCAGTGCTTCTTTAACCAGTGCCTCCATTAATTTTCCTGGAACCGAAGTTAAACTAACAGGTCTATAATTACTTGTGTCAGCCTTTGATCCTCCTTTGTGAATGGGGTGACATTTGCACATCTCCAGTCCATGGGTGCCTCCTCTGATTCCAAGGAAGCACTCATAATTATGGCTAAGGTTTTGTTTACTTCCTTTGCTGCCTTCTTTAATATAATTGAATAGATCCCATCCACTTTTTTATGTTTATCTTAAACAATTTCTCCTCCACTTTCCTCTCAGTTATTACAAAATCATCTTGCTCACTGCCAGAGTTTAATTCACCTCTGGCATTCTCCTCCCTGAATAACTCCTCATGTGTGAATGTAGATGCAAAATAATCATTTAGTTTGTTAGTCATCGGAGCAGGATCATCAACAGTTGAACCATCAATATCCAGTGGACCAATCTGATTCATCCCTTTCCTTCTAGAGTTTATATAGGTAAAGGACTCGGACTCTTTGCTGTTTTTCTTTTCATCCTTTGGCAAAGATTTCTCATAATCTGCCTTTGCCTGCCTAATCTCCTTTGTGACCTGATTACAGACCAGCTTATATCTATCATAGGCCTCCATGTCACCCATTAATTTGTATGTATCCCATGCATTTTTCTTCTCTGCCATATGTCTCATTAGTTCATCTGACAACCATTTAGGCCTGAACATTGAACAATATTTCTTGGTTGGTATGTAAAGCCTGGTAGCTTCCAAGATTAGTTCCTTGAATGCTTCCCATCTTGAATTTGCTGTTGGTAACATCATCAGTTCGTCCCACTGTATAGAATTTAAATACTGTCTCAGACCATCATAGTCGCCTTTACAAAAGCAAAAACCCTTCCCTTTACCTCTGATGGTAGTTACCTCCTTGAGTAAATCCCACTTCAGCACACTGTGATCACTGCCACCTAGTGGTTCCTTTATCTGCAGATTCTTAATGCATGAAGAATCACTACTGATAATCAAGAGTATTACTCCCTCTAGTTGCCTCCCGAACATGCTGGTGTAGAAAACAATCATCCAATAAATCCACAAAAGCCTTGCTAGTGTGTGAGTGACCAACCCACAAATTCCAGTCAATATGTGGGAAATTAAAATCCCCCATTAAAAGACTCTCTGATTTACTGGCCCATTCTATTTCCCTGTAAAGTATCTTATTATACTCATCAGAGTCATTAGGCCTATAGCACACTCCTACTCTCAATTTTGATTTACCTATGCTTATGTCACACCAAACTGACTCGACACTGCCCTGTCCATCGATGTCGACTGTCTTCACTTCCTTGGATTTTATGTGTTTTTTAACTAATAGCATAACCCCTCCTCCCTTCCTATCCTGTCCATCCTTCCTGTAGCCGTTGTACTCCCCAAATTGCAATTCTGCATTCCTTATATCTGTGTGACAACACGTCTCTGATATCCCAACAATATCTGCCTTTGATGTTTTGGGCAATACCTCAAATTCATCAAATTTATTTACCAAACTCCTAGCATTGGTGTACACGCAAGTATACATGCACCTGTTTCTATTCTTAGCTACCCTAACACAACCCATGTGTTTACTTGTACCGCAATGACTTCCAGCAGTCTCTGAAATATCCTGCATCTTGTTTTTCAGGCTTCTGCTCATTCTAATAGAAGCAGTGCAAGAATCTCTTTCACCTCTGCAGTGGCTACTGTTAATCTATTAGTCTTTGTCTCCCCCCAAGCTAGCAGTTTTCCGACCCACCTAACACTGCCTCGATAGCATCAGCAAATATTCTTGCACCCTTTCTATTTAAGTGTATCCCAACCCTGTAGAAGCAATCTCTCCTGTTAACAAGTACAGTCCAGGCTGAAAAAAATTCTACTCCTTGAGCCTTGCACAATCTTTCAGATATGCCAGACAAGCTCTACTTGCTACCTGGGAGCCTAAAATGCTGATGGAACTGATATTCGGGTGACACTCAAGTCAAGTGGACCCAATTTCGGCGAAGTATGGACGGTCTCTGACAGCCAAATCCTCTGCTTGCACCTTCATTATGGTGTGACTGTTAGTAATCTGGGTATAACCTCCATGCACAAGTACATAGTGGGTGACCATCCAGGTGTGAACCAACATAAGCAGGGGTCGAGGTGTGACGCACACACCACATGGAGGAATTCCACCCCTCTATGTTACCAGGCAGTACTAGGTGTTAGATGACTCTCATCAACCGGTGCAATACCACCAATTTGCTTATTGGAGGCTTGAAGTGGAGGAACCCATGTTTAGTCTCTAGAGCTAAGTTCCGGCCAACCCTTCCCTATCTCTTCCATCATGCAGTATGACTTTTGAGGTTATGATGAACATCATGGCGAGATCCAATATTCCTTACATTTCGAAGGTACAGCTCTAAAACGGTGTTCGCAGGCCGGCCGCTAGTTAGAACACCAGACTGAAACTAATGGTAACTATCTAGGAGGCTTCCAGATCAGCTAGTGTATAAACTTGCTACCCCCTACTCAGCCAGATAGTGGCTGGAGGGAGTCCGAGTAGTGTGTATGCAGGGAGCATTGTCGAGGCCACGTTATGTCAAGGATCTGGGTATATTCTTACCATGTGTACGCCATATCCAAAAAATTTCATTACTTCATACAGCATATCCGACCCACCTTTTCTTACTATTGAATACATAATATTCAATAGTAAGAAATTCAATACACAATGAACTGTCAAACTAATAAAGCAAGCTTATCTGCGATAAGATCTAAATCTCCCAAGCACTTCCTAATTTGTTTCACAAATATACGTGGTCCCAATTCTAATCTCAACGATGTCCATTTCCACTTGCAGTCTGCCAAACCCCATGTACTTTTTCTGATAGAATCCCAGTTATCACATATAACCTCTTCTCATCTCAGATGCCCAAATTATTTGCTGTATGATTCCTTTTGCCTCAAAGGTGGTACTTGTGCATATGTCCATTCTGATATTCTCTGTCAGAGAGACGGCAATTTGGAATGCCCTCTCTTTGATCTTCTCTGGCTTAAAATCTCTCTACCTCGTTGTGTCAATTTCATCTGTTGTCTCTACCATTCTCCCAACTCCACTAATCACTTGGAGCTCTTTGACTTCCTCTCTTTGCAACTTGACTTTCTCCAGTCCAACTTTCCTAACAGTGAGGTAATTTTCCTTGGTGACTTTAATGTTAACAATTCCAGCTGGCTTCCGTTTTCTAGTCACACCAACCCAGCTGGTCGAGATGCTGAGGCTTTTGTAAATTACTAATGATCTTGCACAGATTGTTCATTTACCGACAAGAATACTGAACAATCCTAATCATACAGCCAACACACTTGATGTTTTTCTCACAAACAACCCTTCCAAGTACACGGTCAAAGTGAGAGGTCCTTTAGGCACTTCAGATCACAACTTGGTGATTCTCTTCTCCAGTGGAGTCTTTATCTCATGGCTATTCCCAACCTCGTGTTGTTTGGCATTACAAGAATGCAAAATGGGATGACCTGCGATATTTCTTTTCTTCTTTTCCTTGGACGAATTACTGTTTCAAAACTTCTGATGTCAACATTTGCTCAGATCGTGTCGGTGAAATTATTCTTGCAGGAATGGAATCCTTTATCCCACACTCCACTTTAAAATCTCTTCCTTTATCTCTAAACCTTGGTTTTCCAATAAATGTGCTAAGGCTGTTCAAGAGAAGAATGTTGCTTATCATAATTGGCTTCTTTCTAATTCTTCAGTTTCATTTTCTGCCTTCACCAAAGCTTGCAACAATTGTAAAGCAGTTATTAATCAGTAAGGGCCTCCGTAGCCAAGTGGTCAGGAGCGGGAGTGCAGTAGCACACGCTCTTTGAGTAGACCGGGATTCAAGCCCCTGACTGCTGAATACGGTCGATCTGCCAACTCGCACTGGAACAGTGTGGAAGATTATGGTCCATTTCCCTCAGCATGAATTGTTGAGGAGGTTTCCATCCTGCAGTGGGTTGATAATGGCTGCACTTTACTTTTTTTTTTTACTTATTAATCAGTCCAAACTAGAGTTTGAACAGGCTAAGAGTAGAAAACTTGCTTCTTGCCCTAATGGTAGCCGAGCATTCTGGTCTCTTGCCAAAGCTATTGGCCGCAACTTTTGCCCATCTCTGCTCCTACCTCTGTTCAAACCAGAATGGTTCTGTTGTCACTTCAGCCAAGGATAAAGCTGACTTACTAGCATCCCATTTTTCTTCCAACTCACATATTAATGATCTTGGTAAAACACCTCCCACCATTCCCAACACACTCCATTCAATGCCTCCTCTGGTCTTCCGTCAAAAGGATGTCAGAAGGATTTTGACGAATCTTGATGCTAAGAAATCTCTAGGTCCCAATGGTATTTCTCCACTTGTTCTCAAAACCTGTGCTCCAGAACTTACTCCTATTCTTTGCCGCCTTTTTTCATTTTCCTATTCCAAAGGTGTTTTTTCTTCTGCTTGAAAATTTTCTTGTATCCAGCCAGTTCCTAAAAAGGGTGACAAATCCCTCCCATCCAATTTTAATCCCACTGCAATTACTTCTACTCTTTCTAAAGTAATGGAGAAATCAATTAACCGCCAACTCTTAAACTACCTGGAAACCTTCCATTTTATCAACGATATTCTGGCTTATGTTACCCATTTATGGACAAATTCAATGGAAAAGTTCGGTGAAACACAAGCAGTTGCTCTTGACATCTCAAAGGCTTTCGATTGTGTTTGGCATAAAGGTCTTCTAAACAAGATTCCATCTTATGGCTTGCCAACTGTTTTTTGTAATTGGTTATCCAGTTTTCTCTCTGATCGCTCACTGAGGGTGATGGTAGATGTCTCTCTGTCTTCTAACTTCTCCACTAATGCCGGTGTCCCCCAAGGTTCAGTTCTTTTCCCCACTCTTTTCCTCTTGTATATTAATGACTTTCTTCCATTGACTGGAAATCCTATCCATAGTTTTGCCGATGATAGCACATTGCATTCCACTTTCCATTTTGAGAAACCTTGCCCTGCTCAATCAGCTCCAACTTCTCGAAAATCTGCTACCAATTCCTTAAATGCCAATCTTCAGGTAATTCTCCAGTGGGGCAAAGACAACTTAGTTGATTTCAACCCTTCTAAAACTCGGTCTTGTCTTATATCTCGCAAAAAGGATTCTTCTGCTCCTATGCTTATCTTTAATGACACTCTGATTTCTAGGCAAAATGATATATCTCTTTTGGGGATTACCCTGACTTCTAATCTCTCTTGGCACAAGCACATTACAAATATTGCTTCCTCTGCATCTAAGAAACTTGGTTTTCTCTTTTGCTCTCAGCGTTACTTTTCTTCCAAACATCTGCTCACTCTGTATAAATCGCAAATCCATCCTACCATGGAATATTGTTCCCACATCTGGGGTGGTGCCTCCAAAACCTTTCTGAGGCTTCTCGATTCCATTCAGAAGAGGGCAGTTAGGTTAATTTATGATTCATCTCTAACAGCGTCTCTCCACTTGCTGTCTCATAGACGTACTGTTTCTTCTGCATGCCTCTTCTACAGATACTTCCATGGGCACTGTTCTTCTGAATTGGCTTCTATAATTCCTGCCCTCTCTTTCAAAACAGTTCGAACACGTGCAGCCACCAGCCAACATCCATTTACTGTCCAACTTCAAACTCACAGAACCAACTTTTCATCTTCCATTTATTCATTCATTCAACTGCCGTTTTCTGGAACAACTTTCCTTCATACTATGTATAAGTATAGTGTTAAAGCATCAGTAATACATAGCCAAATCTGAATTAACAGAATGTTAGCAAAACGGCATAGTTTTAAGTTATATCTCATATTGTGAATACTTTCACAATGAGTTGCCAATATATTGCGCTACTTCGAATAAGTACCGCTTCACCTGAGGAGAAGACTAATGTTACTTATTCTCAGATGGATACCACCACCGAGATGGCACTGTTCCAGGGCTATTTGGCCCTTCTTCAGTGGGTGGGTAAGTAGGTACCCGAGTGATGCAATGATGGCAAAACAGTTATGAAGTATAACTCCACAATATGAGAGATGCCTGATGGTGTATGATGTGTTTAGACTATAAAGCGTTTAGGACTGAATCCTCAAGCTATGGAAAAGTCTAGACTATGTATAAGTATAGTGCGACAGCATCAGTAATAACATAGCCAAATCTGAATTAACAGAATGTTAGCAAAACGGCATAGTTTTAAGTTATATCTCATATTGTGAATACCTTCACAACGAGTTGCCGTGATATTGCACTACTTCGAATAAGTAACACTTCACCTGAGGAGAAGACTAATCTTACTTATTCTCAGATGGATACCACCACCCAGATGGCACCGTTTCTGGGCTATTTGGCCCTTCTTCGGTTGGGTGGATATCTGAGAATAAGTAATATTACTTATTCTCAGATATCCATCTGAGATTAAGTAACATTAGTCTTCTCCTCAGGTGAAGCGTTACTTATTCGAAGTAGTGCAATATCACGACAACTCGTTGTGAAGATATTCACAATATGAGATATAACTTAAAACGATGCCGTTTTGCTAACATTCTGTTAATTCAGATTTGGCTATGTATTACTGATGCTTTCGCACTATACTTATACATAGTCTAGACTTTTCCATAGCTTGAGGCTTCAGCCCTAAACACTTTATAGGCTTCCTTCATACATATTTCCTGAAAATTACAGTCTAAAGAAGTTCAAGTCCAATGTCAACAAATATCTTCTTTCATCTTTTCAACCTCCAACTCAAGCATGGTACTAAGTACTATAGGTTCTAATACCTCTTGTGTTTGGGGTTTACATAAAAATAAAAAATAAAAAAAAAACACAACTGACAAACTGGTTAAATCAGACTAATATAAAATATATACATAAATAAAGCACTAAAGCAGATATAAAAGCATTATATACAATAAAGTATTAAAATACAATAAAGGAATAAAATAGTAGCTTTCGGAGCGAGGTGTCCCTTAAGAGGCACTATTATTTTGTAAATATACACTGGTTAATATAACAGAAGATGATTCGGCATGATCATAAAATCACAACTGTGGTGTCAGTGATGCTGTATTACACATGCGTAACGTTCACCAGTGCTTGCCACATTGCAGAATGGCAGACTCCATAATGGGATGTATATGAACTCCTCTATTGAGATTCATAGTACAACTGTTGGTTGTACCATGAATCTCAATAGAGGTTGTAGTTGGTTGGTGGAAGAGACTTCCATCTTTTGTTGTGGAAGTTGATAGCCGAAATAAATTTAAGGCCAAGGTGGACAGGTCTTTGGAATGAACAGAGGGGTGAAATGGGAGCGGGTTTTTTTTTTTTTTTTTTTTTTTTGGCTGATGCTGCATAAGCTTGCTTTCTTGCATCATATGCCTCTACTAATGCTAATGCTAACTGCAGCTAACAATGTGGAGTGCCTCTAGCCACAAACACTGGTGATAATCATCTGAGTAGTTGACGGTTTCAACGTTGTGACAAGTATCAAGGTTATGTTACTTGACCCAATAATATTCAGCAACTGGAGAGCATTCAAAGTTGGTGGTGTGGAGAGTCATCTCATGCTCTGAATACAATCTTTTAACCTCCTGGCAGTCTCACCAACACAGCACATCTCACAATCCAGACAAATAATATGGTATATGGAACCAACCACTCCACAGAAAAGGAGGAATAGATGTTTTCACTCTGGAAATAATAGAATGTAATTTACTACCAGGGAATCACATACACCATATATGGTAAGAATGTAAAACACTAGAAGAAGCGCAGATGGGCCCGGATAAAAGGGGATGCAATATAGATAAGCTCATTATCTGGGGGGAGGATACAATTCCTGGTAGAAAAGTGCATTTTATCATTTCCAGAATGAAAACACTTATCCCTCCTTTTCTGCAGAGCGGTTCCATATACCATATTACATGTCCAGATTGTGGGATGTGTTAGGTTGGTGAGATTTCCAGGAGGTTAAAAGATCGTATTTCAGGTTGTTTGTATAAGGTGGCTGTCAGCACCACCAACTTTGAATGCTCTGCTTTTGCTGAACATTATTGGGTCGAGCAATATAACCTTGATCCCCATTGTGACATTAAAACAGTCAACTATTCACATGACTACTACCAGCACGTGTGGCTCAAGGCACTCCACACTGTTAGCTGCAGTCGTAATATGGGAAGCACATATACACCCCATTATTTAATCTGCCATTCTGCAATGCAGCAAGTGCTGATGTACAATACACAGCATCACCAACACCAGATTTGTGATTTTATGATCATGCCCCATCATCTTCTGTTATATTAACCAGTTTATATATACTCAGTACACCATACACTAACTATCTGATGAAGAGACACCTCACCCCGAAAGCTACTATTTTTCTTCAAATAGGCCTCTGGGGTTGGGTATACTCATACTATGATTTTTAGTGTTTCTCACCAACCATGGAATAAAACGAAAGAGGAAAAACTCAAATTTTTAAAATATTTAATATTTACAATAAATTTATTTACAAACAAAATACCATATTACTGATAGTAATTTTAAAATAAGACAACTGTGATATACAGGATAATAAAATACCGAATTTAAAATGCAATAAAATATACCAGGTTAAAAGTGCTAAAATACTAACTGAAGCTTTCAAAGGCTTCTGCCTTCTTTCTCAACAGTGTAATTTCTATTCTGCGGTGCATCATTAAATACCAGCAGGGTCACGGTGCGTCTCATGTGAACGTGTACTGTTCCCGTCAGAACCGGAAGTGGCTCGGGAGCGTTTCAGGCAAAAACGTTCATCCCCTCCAAGGATTACCGCCTCAAAGAGGGGATGAATGCGTGTGCCCCTATCTCTATTTATATTTTTCTCAGTAGAACTAATTCGCAAGCTCTCGAGCCACTTGCGGTCCCAAAATCTATGCGCCCGATCAGTGATGACTGTTCATCTGGGGAGATCTGATGTTGCTTCTCCCAGAAATGTTCAGCTACGGCAGATTTACCATAGTCTGCATTTCTTATCGCATTTGTGTGCTCCCCCAGACGATCTTTGAGATGCCATTTTGTTTCTCCCACATAACACTCCCCACATTCCGGGCATTTAATACTGTATACGACCCCACTTATATTTTCATTTAAGACAGGGTCCTTCACCTGTGACACGATTGTGTGCAGCTTCCTGCCTGGGAGCTGCACACAACGTGTCTGGTAATTCCTTAATACGCGAGCTAAACGCTCGGATAAACCCGGATAGTAGGGAATGTATGCGGTGGCTATTGGCGTGAAGGACTCACTTCTACTCTGCCCTCCACTAATGTATTTCTCTATGATCCTCCGGGGGTAGCCACACTTCAAAAGATCCGCCGTAACACGTTCATACTCCAAGTTTCTATCCTCTGAGGTACTACAATGGGATTTTGCCCTATCCACTAATGCTCTTACTACACTGTTCCTGTGATAATTAGTCTGCGCTGAGTTGTAGTGTGAATATTGGCCCCTGCACATAGATTTTCTAAATACTTTTGTTTTCAAATGCTGGCCTTCTCTACAAATTAGCACATCCAGGAACGGCAAAACCCCTCCTTCCTCTACCTCAGAGGTGAATTGTATGAACGGGGAGAAGCTGTTAAGAAAATTCAACGTATCATCCTCACTCCCTTCCCGAATAACTGAAAACGTATCATCAACATACCTTTTCCATGGACGCATAGGGAGAACTGTAGTGTTAAATAGTCTGGACTCGAGCTCCTCCATCGCTAAATTAGCTATGATGGCACTGATGGGGGAGCCCATAGCTGCACGGTTAACCTGCTTGTACATGGTGTTATTAAACACCATGGTAGTACTCGAAAGACATAACTCTATTCCTTTACATATATCCTCTAAGTTTAGTTGCGTCCTATTGTTCAAGGTGGTGTCTCTTTCTAAAGCCATGTACGCACAATGTATCCCATGGTCAATTGGGATGCAGGTAAACAACGATGTTACATCAAAGGATATAACCTCGTTTTCTTCTATACGTTGTCCTCTTATGAATTGTACAAATTCTTTACTGTCTCTGATACTATGTTCAGAGAGTCCAACTAATGGTGACAGTAGTTTGGCTAGGAAACCAGATAATGCATACGTGGGGCTGCCAATAAACGAGACTATCGGTCTGAGTGGCACACCCACTTTATGTATTTTTGGCAAACCGTAAAATCTCGGTATCTGGCTTCCTGTGGCATGTAATGCCCAATACCGCTCCTTTGAAATCTTATTGGATTTCATCCAACATTGCACCATCTTATTAACTTGTCGTTCCAGATTCGACAGGGGATTCTTATGAATAATCATATAGGTTGTGCGATCATTTAACAAATCTAATGCTTTGCTTACATATGCTTCTTTATCCAAAACCACCGTTGCTCTACCTTTATCAGCTGGTAGGACCACAACATTATCGTTCTGCTTAAGACTTTCTAGTGCTAATCTTTGCTTTGTATTAAGATTCGCGGGAACTTTCTTGCCTTGACTTAAAATAGCTGCTGTTTTCACACAGATTTCATTGGCCATGCACACAGGTAACTTACTAGCCGCTCTCTCAATGCCCATAGCTATTTCTGCTATGGGCACTTTGGGCGGAATCGTATCAAATTTAGGTCCTAGATTTAACACTTCTGTTTGATCATCAGTCAACTGTTTACTAGTGATATTAACAATAAAGTTACTATTGGTACTATTACCACTATTACTCCTGGACATGGTTTGTTCTTTAAGCCTATCGAACTTATTCATTTGTCTTTGTCTGTAACTGTCAGAAATCCGTTTTGCTTTGTTCGATACCACACTAATCACTAATGTCAAATGTACAGAGGTTAATCTCTCACTTATCTTGTTTAAGCACCTATTCTTATCTCTCCTAATGTGGTACAAGTTCTTATGTAACTTATCAATCCAAATGCTTAGGATCTTTCTTTGGTACCACTTAGAAACATTAAACAACCGCTCGTCTTCAAAAGGAGGTTTAACTTGAAAGCCACGAGGTGTGAGGTTATACGTCTTACATCGGTGGGCAAACCTCAGATGTTGTTCATGTTTAGCTTCTCTAGCACTATGCTTCTGGTATTCTCTAACGCACCGCACAACTGTATGGCCATAGCATCTAAACAGTTCTTCAAATAGGCCTCTGGGGTTGGGTATACTCATTTTTATTTATATATTTAGAATATTTAGAATATAGAAAATATAGAATATAGATTTTAGAAAATATAGAATATAGAATTTAGAAAATCTATGTGCAGGGGCCAATATTCACACTACAACTCAGCGCAGACTAATTATCACAGGAACAGTGTAGTAAGAGCATTAGTGGATAGGGCAAAATCCCATTGTAGTACCTCAGAGGATAGAAACTTGGAGTATGAACGTGTTACGGCGGATCTTTTGAAGTGTGGCTACCCCCGGAGGATCATAGAGAAATACATTAGTGGAGGGCAGAGTAGAAGTGAGTCCTTCACGCCAATAGCCACCGCATACATTCCCTACTATCCGGGTTTATCCGAGCGTTTAGCTCGCGTATTAAGGAATTACCAGACACGTTGTGTGCAGCTCCCAGGCAGGAAGCTGCACACAATCGTGTCACAGGTGAAGGACCCTGTCTTAAATGAAAATATAAGTGGGGTCGTATACAGTATTAAATGCCCGGAATGTGGGGAGTGTTATGTGGGAGAAACAAAATGGCATCTCAAAGATCGTCTGGGGGAGCACACAAATGCGATAAGAAATGCAGACTATGGTAAATCTGCCGTAGCTGAACATTTCTGGGAGAAGCAACATCAGATCTCCCCAGATGAACAGTCATCACTGATCGGGCGCATAGATTTTGGGACCGCAAGTGGCTCGAGAGCTTGCGAATTAGTTCTACTGAGAAAAATATAAATAGAGATAGGGGCACACGCATTCATCCCCTCTTTGAGGCGGTAATCCTTGGAGGGGATGAACGTTTTTGCCTGAAACGCTCCCGAGCCACTTCCGGTTCTGACGGGAACAGTACACGTTCACATGAGACGCACCGTGACCCTGCTGGTATTTAATGATGCACCGCAGAATAGAAATTACACTGTTGAGAAAGAAGGCAGAAGCCTTTGAAAGCTTCAGTTAGTATTTTAGCACTTTTAACCTGGTATATTTTATTGCATTTTAAATTCGGTATTTTATTATCCTGTATATCACAGTTGTCTTATTTTAAAATTACTATCAGTAATATGGTATTTTGTTTGTAAATAAATTTATTGTAAATATTAAATATTTTAAAAATTTGGGTTTTTCGTCTTCCGTTTTATTCCATGGTTGGTGAGAAACACTAAAAATCATAGCTACTATTTTATTCCTTTATTATATTTTGATCCTTTTATCTTATTTTATATCTGTTTTAGTGCTTTATTTGTGTATTTGTAGAAGAATAAGAAATTTACCTCAATATGATATGTAGAATACTTCTGTATGATACTCTCCAGAAATTAAAATGAATAAAAGATTAATGCAAAACAGTAAAAAAATCAATTGAAAACAATTCAAAAATTAATTAAAATTCAAAAAAACAATTTAAAAAAATTAATTGCAGTTGAATGTAAATTTTGAAAAACGATTTTCCTTCCTGAAGCAGACAGTGCTTTTCAACCGTATGTTGCGATCACAGGAATGGAAATTATGGAGTGTGTGAGCTTAAATCTGAAATAGAGAGATTGTCCTCACGCATGCACATAAAAGGCCGCGATTATTTGTCTTTGAGCATGCACACAAAAGACCATGAATCGGAGATTAGATATGGACGGCAAACATTAATAGAATTCTCATGCAATTTAATTTCAATGTTTTCTGCAATTAATAGTCTCATAATTAAGTTGGACACTTAAGTATTTTGGCCTCGTTAAATAACATGTATGTTTTTCATTAATGGCACGAAAGGTTAATTCTGATGCTGCTGAACAAGAAGCACAAACTGAGGACGCAAGAAATGTTGTATGGCGAGTCATTTATTTGTCGCAAAAGAGAAAAGGACTGAGTGATTGTTCAGCGTGTTATAACGTGTAATTTACATATTGGTCTGGCCACAATCTTAAATTTGATATCTTTAAAGAATCTGTTAAGCTGCTTATGCCACTGTTCAACATGGGATAGAAATAAAGTATTTTTTGATGTTGATGTTACAATTGTTGGTTGGTGGAGTTTTCTGTATCCTATCCTTAGCTTGTACCCTAATTCAGTTTATTGTAGCAAGGGGGAACCCCCTGTTTAAGAATCTGCTGGTTAATATCTGTATTTCTGAGTCTAAAGCAGATTCCGTCATTGAATATTTACAGGCATTGAAAAACTGATTAAAGATAATAGCCCTTTTGTAGGTCAATGGGTAATAGCTGTTATAATGTAGAAGCATACTGGTGTTTGTTGGTTTACGATAGATGTTAAATTGGATTTTATTCGCATTCAAGTAAGTGTGAAATTTAGAAAATTTAATTACTTAGTATCCACATTTTCCCTTTCCAATATAAAATTGAGTCTAGGATGAATATTATTAAATGAATGTAAAATGTTTTCAGTAGTGCTACTTACAGTAATAACCACAACATCATCTAAACACCTCCCATAGTATGTGATCAGGATAGAAAAGGCTCAAATGTATATGCTCAATCGTTCAGAGATGGACCTCTCATATTAAGCTGCTTAGACTTAATCCCATTGGCAAGCAAAAAATTTGTTTATATACTTTGTCTTGAAAGGTGATATAGTTGGTGAAATTAAGTGAAAAATTTCTTTAATAGGAAGCTTTGTATAATTAATCAATATAGACTTATTATTTAACATATCCCAAAGAACATCTAATGTATATTCAATGTTTACATTTGTGTATAAGGAAGTAACATCCACGAGAATAAATTACCATTATCGTCAAGTCTACAGTCCTTAAGATTATTAAATAATGTACTGTAGTTTTTTATCTCAAATTATATCACCTGTCTAAAGAGTTTTATAATACTATAAATATGTGTAATTAAGGATGAAAATGCTGAGTTTCTGTAAGAAACAATGGGCCGAATAGGAAATCCATTCTTATGCAGTTTTACCTGACCGAAAAGTGAAGGAATGTTGTATGTTCTGGCCTTCAATTCCTTTAACTGAGACATGGTAATGTAGTCATTTTTTTGATACGGGGTTAACGTTTTATTGTACTGATTGAGCAAATTGGTAAATAGTACCAGGTCTACCTCAAGATGAGTAGAAGTATCATATAATTGAATATAACTTATTTATATAATCAGTTTTATTGAGTATTACAACCGTATCTTCTTTATCTGTTCTCTGAATAATAATGTTTTTATTTCTCAAAGTTCACGTAAAGCTGAACTTTCATGTCTATTCAATTTAGACAGTCGCGTATCTTTTATGTTATTCACCACTTGGTTAACTTGTTGAATAAATAAATCTTTCTATGGAACATTACGAAGGCAAATTCAAAATCTATTACGAACTGTTTTTTTTTTGGTAGCTTTCGAGGTGGTAAATTATAATTTAATCCTTTGGATAAAAGTGCAATTTAGTCCTGTGATAGCGTATACAAGGAAATATTTGTAACCTGTTGATATGTAGGTATATTACACGTTGGGGATGTTTGAGCACTAGGTGAAGCATTCTGATTGTGTGATAGCAACACGTTGTATGCCTGTGGAAGGGTTCTACATATCATATTGAGGTAAATTTCTCTTATTCTCCTACAAATATTGATATCAATGTAGAACATATTGAGCTCCATAGCTCTGTTATATACTATCAAATTTATTTATGTATATATTTTAAATTGTATTTTATTCTAAGTCTAATTTAACCAGTTTGTCGGTTATTACAAGTTACAGTGATATGCAGCCCAATGCCCAAGGCTTGTTTTCTAAAGTATTCAACAATTCAAAAATGTATGCAATGTATGCATTTCAGGTGCATTAGCAAATAGTAATAATTCATGATTTATTATCAAAAAAAATGGAAAAAGCAACAACTTTTTATGAAAATTGAGGACACTTCATTTCATTCTGCATATTCGCCACACTTCCCATTCATTCCTCAAACCAGCACATGGCAACAAACATAACATCCAGTTCTTCAGCTACAATATACAGTACAGCCAGTTCTGCTATAATGTGCATTTGCTTCAATGCGACTGATATATTAGGGAACAATGCAAGTATAATGAAATTTTCGCATTCGCTCATGCGTGATTACGTCTGTGAGTAACACTAAGTGAATGCAAAACCCGGCACCAAGCTGAACGTAGCGACCTGCACAGCAATATATACAAGTTTACAAAGTTTATAAAATGTCAAACGTTAAATGTATGTGAGCTATTTACTGTAGTTGTATTGGTGGGAGACACACTGCTGTCACTTGCTGTATTCACAAAGATAACACGTGATATTGTAGGCTGACTCATGTTTTCAGGAGCTCACATTTTTTTTTGTTAGAACAGAAATTTCGTGAGGCGTGACAGTGTGAACAGAGGAGCACATTTCTGGAGGTCACTACCATAAAACAATTTGCAGTTCCCAGTTTATTGAGCTTTTCAGTTAGTGCAATTAATTATAAACAGGTAGTATACTCGATCTTATTCCATTTGTCTGGTGCACATCATTTGCAATAATACCAATATTGTGGAATTCTGTGGAATTTTATGTTATTATGGTGAAATGTGTTTCCCCTTCCATGAAATCTTCAATCATATAAAAAACATAAATTTTCAGAATCTTCTCTTCATTCCTATTTTTCAAGCTTCGTAAACTTGTTACTCCGTATCTCACTTGTGCAATTTGTGCATCCTGTGTTTCGCTGTTATTGATTGCTTATCTTTTTTACTGTTTTAAATGTTACAATGCAAAAAAAAAAAAAAAAAGTCAGTGAACAGAAAAATCAATCAAATGAATAAACTTCATATCTTGTCAAGGTAAAGTGCTACATTTACTGTAATATTTATTTATTAAAAATTTAAGATGTTTAAACCTGTGTTAGCAATTTTATTGGGTTTCTAATTTTTTTTAATGTTTCACTTAGCACACTGAACTTTTTTTTTTTTTTCTTTTTGAGTGCATCCCTATTTTTCCCATAAGCCCTATTGTTTTTAATGCGTGAAATACCATAATGCAGAGATTTTTAGGAACACATTTTACCCCAGGGGCTCACATCTGGTGAGTATGGGCTTGGCACACCTGAGCTGGATATCATCATTCTTCTTTTTCTTGGTGATTCCCTTCTACTTCTTTCTTTCTTTCTTTCTCTCTCTCTCTCTCTCTCTCTCAGAGTAATTCAGAAAAATTTTGTTTTGGCTGGTACAGCATAAGCCTCAGGCTTCCTTGCACCATATGGCTAATAATAATAATAATATGTACTACATTAAAGCAGAACTGACTGTATATGTAAAGCCTATTAATATGTATGAAAAAAATTAATAAAATAAATAATAATTTCCAGATTTCTATTGGCCCACTTTTAATTAAATTTTGAAAAGCTAAAAAAAGGTATGGATTATAAAAAGCCCAACAAATACACTGAACAGCCAATTTATTAGTTTATTAGGTACACCCCAATATCCAAGGAACTGACCATCCTGTCAGAGTCAGCATCATATGTACACATACCAGGCTACAGAAAACAGTTAGTCAAATACTAAGGAATAGTGGCTGGGTGGATGTGCTGGCATGTGTTTGTGAACACACAATAGCACAGTAAAAGTAATTTTAAGTGCTGTATAACAGATGATGCCATGCTTACCAGTGAACGTTGCCAAATGGTTACATGCAAGTGTATACAGTATAGATGCACAGTTGAACTGACTGTGGTTCTAAGCCCATAATGACTGCTAAAGTTGAGTGCAGGGCCATTCAAATTATATGTTACAATACTAAAACTGTTGTACTGTGATTTTACCTGACAAATTGTTGCTTGTGGGTTATTATGGAATTACTGCTTTTCAAATGCGATTTATAAATCAGTATTAACAACCAGCACTTTTCAGCCCAGCCTAATTTATTCAAATCTTACTGGAGTACCATACCCTAATTGCTGTCTTAACTACACTGCTGACCTTTGCATTATCAGTGAACTTAGACATTAAATGTGGTATGCTTTAATTCGCATCATTAATAAATATTGAAAATAGTAAGGAACTCCTTTAATAAAATTAGTCCATTAAGGGCAGAAGGCATTGATAATTACTATCTCCTGCCACTAAACCATTACTTTAACTCAGTGTTTCTCAACCTTTTTTTTAATTATTGCCCCTTAAGAGCTTTTTCATACAATTTTTCCCTAATCACACCCCCCATGAAATTTTAAAAAAGAAAATACTTTATACTTACTCTTTTTATTTCAATGGGATCCCTGAGCCTGATGCTTCTTAGTTAAAAATTCAATGTTCTATATGATGTTATTAAGTTTAATTCTAATGTTTTTTTTTAATTTTTTTTTATGTGAACTCCAAACACGAGAGGTATTAGAACCTATAGTACTTAGTACCGTGCTTGGGTTTGAGGCTAAGAAGACGAAAGAAGATATTTGTTGACATTGGACTTGAACTTCTGTAGATTGTAATTTTCAGGAAATACGTATTACAGACAGTTGTTCCAGTAAACGGCAGTTGAATGAATAAATGAGGAAGATGAAAAGTTGGTTCTGTGGGTTTGAAGTTGGACAGTAAATGGATGTTGGCTAGTGGCAGCACGTGTTCGGACTGTTTTGAAAGAGAGAGCAGGAATTATAGAAGCCAATTCAGAAGAACAGTGCCCATGGAAGTATTTGTAGAAGAGGCATGCAGCAGAAACAGTACGTCTATGAGAAAGCGAGTGGAGAGACTCTGTTAGAGATTTTTTTTTTTTTTTTTTTTTGATTTGGTAGTTGTTGGCGCATCGGCTTCTGTGGCCATATTGCACCTCCCAAGGTTTTTGCAGTACTTTGATCCAAGCCCGAGGCGGGAATCGAACCCGCGACCATTGGGTTGCCTGGCAGGTACTTTACCCACTCGGCTAGCCCGGTCGGCCCTGTTAGAGATGAATCATTAATTAATCTAACTGCCCTCTTCTGAATGGAATCAAGAAGCCTGAGAGAGGTTTTGGGGGCACCACCCCAGATGTGGGAACAATATTCCATGGCAGGGCAGATTTGCGATTTATACAGAGTGAGCAGCTGTTTGGGAGAAAAGTAACGCCGAGAGCGAAAGAGAAAACCAAGTTTTTTAGATGCAGAGGAAGCAATATTTGTAATGTGCTTGTGCCAAGTGAGATTAGAAGTCAGGGTAATCCCCAAAAGAGATATATCATTTTGCCTAGAAATCGGAGTGTCATTAAAGATAAGCATAGGAGCAGAAGAATCCTTTTTGCGAGATATAAGACAAGACCGAGTTTTAGAAGGGTTGAAATCAACTAAGTTGTCTTTGCCCCACTGGAGAATTACCTGAAGATTGGCATTTAAGGAATTGGTAGCAGATTTTCGAGAAGTTGGAGCTGATTGAGCAGGACAAGGTTTCTCAAAATGGAAAGTTGAATGCAATGTGCTATCATCGGCAAAACTATGGATAGGATTTCCAGTCAATGGAAGAAGGTCATTGATATACAAGAGGAAAAGAGTGGGGGAAAGAATTAAACCTTGGGGGACACCGGCATTAGTGGAGAAATTAGAAGACAGAGAGCCATCTACCATCACCCTCAGTGAGCGATCAGAGAGAAAACTGGATAACCAATCACTAAAAACAGTTGGCAAACCATAAGATGAAAGCTTGTTTAGAAGACCTTTATGCCAAACACGATCAAAAGCATTAGCAGAGGCATTTGATGCAAGAAAGCAAGCTTATGCAGCATCAGCCAAAAAAAAAAAAAAAAAAACCCACTTCCACTTCACCCCTCTGTTCGTTCAAAATACCTGTCCAGCTGAGCCTTAAACTTATTTAGGCTATCAACCTCCACCACAAGGGATGGAAGTCTGTTCCACCAACCAACCACCCACTGGCTAAAGGCAAATTTCCGCACGTCTATCCAACATCTGTCTTTCCTCAATTTTAATTTATACCCTCTCAGGTGATTTTTCTGAGCTAGAGGAAGAATCCCATCAGCATTGAGCATGCTTAAACCATTCAAGGCTTTATACACCTCTATCAGATAACCTCGCTGGTGCCTAGTCTCCAGACACTGTAATTTGCAAAACTTAAGCTTTCTTCGTAAGAGCACCCCTTTGTTCCATTCACTAATCTTGTTGCCCTTCTCTGTACTCGTTCCAGCAGCTCTACATCCTTCTTGAAATGAGGCCTCCAGACCTGTATACAGTACTCTAGGTGTGGCCTGACCATTGCCTTATACAATGGAATAATCACCTCCTTATCCCTGCTGGAAAAATTCCTGTATATCATTGACAATACTCCATGAGCTACTCTTGCAGCCCGTCTGCACTTCTCAGAGAACTTCATATCTGCCTGCACAACCACCCCCAGTCCCTTTCATTCTCTACCACTGGCAGTGTAGTACCACAGAGTTGATACGTTGCTCTGGGGTTGCTGTTTCCCATGTATAGTACCTTACATTTGTCAATGTTAAACTTCATTTGCCACCTCTCAGCCCATCTGCTCAACCTTTCCAGATCCTGTTGCAGCAGCATAGTGTCAGCAGTGTCCTTGACAACCCTGCCAACCTTTGTATCGTCTGCAAACTTGGACATTAAGCTTGATATACCATCATCAATATCATTTATAAATACAGAAAACAATAATGGACCCAACACTGAGCCCTGAGGGACTCCACTAATAACATTAGTCCACGATGAGCAGTGTCCATTGATTACCACTCTCTGTCTTCTCCCCCTCAATCACCCCTTTATTCATAGCAGCAATTTGCCTCCAATGTCACACAGCTCCAATTTGTGTAGCAGTCTTCCATGTGCAACAGTATCAAAAGCCTTTCTAAGATCCAAGTATATAATATCAAAGTTATTCCCTGCATCCAGTTCTTTTGTGACTGCATCATAGTATCCAATCAAGTTGGTCAGGCAAGACTTCCCCTTAACAAAACCATGCTGTGTCTGAACTATAACTGAAGTCTTGTCTAAATGATCCTGCAGTGCTTCTTTAACCAGTGCCTCCATTAATTTTCCTGGAACAGAAGTTAAGCTCACAGGTCTATAATTACTTGTGTCAGCCTTTGATCCTCCTTTGTGAATTGGAGTCACATTTGCACATTTCCAGTCTATGGGTACCTCCCCTGAGTCCAAGGAAGCTCTCATAATTATGGCTAAGGGTTTGCTTACTTCCTTTGCTGCCTCCTTTAATATAACTGGATAGATCCCATCCACCCCAGGTGCCTTTCTTGTGTTTATCTTCAACAGTTTCTCCTCCACTTTACTCCCAGTTATTTCAAGATTCTGTAGCTTACTGCTAGAGTTGAATACACCTCTGGCATTCCCCTTGCTGAATAACTCCTCATGTGTGAATGTCGATGCAAAATATTCATTTAGTTTGTTAGCTACCTGAGCAGGATCATCAACAGTTGACCCATCAATATCAAGTGGACCAATCTGATTCATCCCCTTCCTTCTAGAGTTTACATAAGTAAAGAACTCTTTGCTTTTTTCTTTGCATCCCTTGCCAAGGATTTCTCGTAATCTGCCTTTGCCTGCCTAACCTCCTTTGTAACTTGGTTGCATATCAAGTTGTATCTATCATAGTCCTCTGTGTCATGTGTTAATTTGTAAGTATCCCATGCATTTTTCTTCTCTGCCATATGCTTCATTAGTTCATCTGACATCCATTTTGGCCTAAACCTTGAACAATATTTCTTAGCTGGTATGTAAAGCCTAGTAGCTTCTAAGATAAGTTCTTTGAATACTTCCCATTTTGAATTTGCTGTTGGTAACATCATCAGTTGGTCCCACTGTATAGAATTTAAATACTGTCTCAGTCCATCGTAGTCGCCTTTACGGAAGCAATAACCCTTCTCTTTACCCCTAATGGTAGTTACCTCTTTGAGTAAATTCCACTTCAGCACACTGTGATCACTGCCACCTAGTGGTTCATTTATCTGCAGATTCTTAATGCATGAAGAATCACTGCTGATAATCAAATCAAGAGTATTACTCCCTCTAGTTGCCTCCCGAACATGCTGATGTAGAAATCAATCATCCAATAAATCCACAAAAGCCCTGCTAGTGTGTGAGTAACCAGCCCCCAAATTCCAGTCAATATCTGGGAAATTAAAATCTCCCATTATAAGACTGTCTGATTTACTGGCCCACTCTATTTCCCTGTACAGTTCCTTATTATACTCATCAGAGTCATTAGGCCTATAGCACACTCCTACTCTCAATTTTGATCTCCCAATGCTTATGTCACACCAAACTGACTCAACACTGCACTGTCCAGCGATGTCGACTGGCTTCACTTCCTTGGTTTTTATGTGTTTCTTAACTAATAGCATAACCCCTCCCCCCCTTCCTATCCTGTCTATCCTTTCTGTAGACGTTGTACTCCCCAAATTGCAATTCTGCATCCCTTATATCTGTGTGACACCACGTCTCTGATATCCCAACAATATCTGCCTTTGATGTTTTGAGCAATACCTCAAATTCATCAAATTTATTTACTAAACTCCTAGCATTGGTGTACACGCAAGTATACCTGCACCTGTTTCTATTCTTAGCTACCCTAACACAACCCATGTGTTTACTTGTACCGCAATGGCTCCCAGCAGTCTCTGAAATACCATGCACCTTGTTTTTCAGGCTTCTGCTCATTCTAATAGAAGCAGTACAAGAATCTCTTTCACCTCTGCCAGTGGCTACTGTCAATCTATTGGTCTTTGTCTCCCCCCAAGCTAGCAGTTTTCCGACCCACCTAACACTGCCAAAGCCTATGAGATGTCAAGAGCAATTACTTGTGTTTCACCGAACCTTTCCATTGAATTAGTCCATAAAAGGATAAAATAAGCCAGAATATCTCCAGTAGATCGACACTGACGGAATCCATACTGGTGATCGTTGATCAGACGGAAGGTTTCTAGGTAGTTTAAGAGTTGGCGGTTAATTGATTTCTCCATTACTTTAGAAAGAGTAGAAGTAATTGCAATGGGACGATAATTGATGGGAGGGATTTGTTACCCTTTTTAGGAACTGGCTGGATATGAGCAAATTTCCAAGCAGAAGGAAAAACAACTTTGGAATAAGAAAGTGAAAAAAGGTGGCAAAGAATAGTAGGAGTAAGTTCAGGAGCACATGTTTTGAGAACAAGTGGAGAAATACCATCAGGACCTGGAGCTTTCTTAGCATCAAGATTTATCAAAATTCTTCTGATATCCTTTTGACGGAAGACCACAGGAGGCATTGAATGGAGCGTGTTGGGAATGATGGGAGGTGTTTTACCAAGATCATTAATACATGAGTTGGAAGAAAAATGGGATGCTAGCAGGTCAGCTTTATCCTTGGCTGAAGTGGCAACAGAACCATCTGGTTTGGGCAGAGGTGGGAGGAAAGATGGGCAAAAGTTGCGGCCAATAGCTTTGGCAGCAAGAGACCAGAATGCTCAGCTACCATTAGGGCAAGAAGCAAGTTTTCTACTCTTAGCCTGTTCAAACTCTAGTTTGGACTGATTAATAACTGCTTTACAATTGTTGCGAGCTTTGGTGTAGGCAGAAAATGAAACTGAAGAATTAGAAACAAGCCAATTACGATATGCAACATTCTTCTCTTGGACAGCCTTAACACATTTATTGGAAAACCAAGGTTTAGATAAAGGATGAGATTTTAAAGTGGAGTGTGGGATAAAGGATTCCATTCCTGCAAGAATAATTTCACTGACACGATATGAGCAAACGTTGACATCAGAAGTTTTGAAACAGTAATCCGACCAAGGAAAAGAAGAAAAGAAGTCTCGCAGGTCATCCCATTTTGCATTCTAGTAATGCCAAACAACACGAGGTTGGGAATAGCCATGAGATAAAGGTTCCATTGGAGAAGAGACAATCACCAAGTTGTGATCTGAAGTGCCTAAAGGACCTCTCACTTTGACCGTGTACTTAGAAGGGTTGTTTGTGAGAAAAACATCAAGTGTGTTGGCTGTATGATTAGGATTGTTCGGTATTCTTGTAGTTAAATGAACAATCTGTGCAAGATCATTAGTAATTTACAAAAGCCTCAGCATCTCGACCTGCTGGGTCGGTGTGACTAGAAAACGGAAGCCAGTTGGAGTTGTGAACATTAAAATCACCAAGGAAACTTATTTCACTGTTAGGAAAGTTGGACTGGAGAAAGTCAAGTTGCAAAGAGAGGAAGTCAAAGAGCTCCAAGTGATTAGTGGAGTTGGGAGAACAACAGATGAATTTGACACAATGAGGTAGAGAGATTAAGCCAGAGAAGATCAAAGAGAGGAGATTCCAAATTGCCAAGTCTCTGACAGGGAATATCAGAATGGACATATGCACAAGTACCACCTTTGAGGCGAAAGGAATCATACAGCAAATAATTTGGGCATCTGAGATGAGCAGTAGATGAATCAACCGATAACTGAGTTTCTTTCAGAAAAAGTACATGGGGTTTGGCAGACTGCAAGTGGAAATGGACATCGTTGAGATTAGAATTGAGACCATGTATATTTGTGAAATGAATTAGGAAGTCCATGGGAGGTTTAGATCTTTTAGCAGATAAGCTTGCTCTATTAGTTTGACAATTCATGGTGTATTCAATAGTAAGAAAAAGTAGATGGGACATGCTGTATGAAGTAATGAAATTTTTGGATATGGCGTACATGTGGTAAGAATATACCCAGATCCTTGACATAACATGGCCTCGACAATGCTCCCCGCATACAAACTACTCGGACTCCCTCCAGTCACTATCTGGCAGAGTAGAGGTAGCAAGATTATACACTAGCTGATCCGGAAGCTTCCTAGAGAGTTACCAATAGGTTCAAGTCCGGTGTACTAACTAGCGGCCGGCCTGCGAACACCGTTTTAGAGCTGTACCCTCGAAATGTAAGGAATATTGGATCTTGCCACGACGTTCATCATAACCTCAAAAGTCATCAATCATACTGCATGATGGAAGAGATAGGGAAGGGTTGACCGGAACTTAGCTCTAGAGACTAAACATGGGTTCCACCACTTCAAGCCTCCAATAAGCAAAGTGGTGGTATTTCACCGGTTGATTAGAGTCATCTACCACCTAGTACTGCCTGGTAACATAGAGGGGCAGCGTTCCTCCATGTGGTGTGGGTGCCACACCTCGACCCTTGCTTACGTTGGTTCACACCTGGGTGGTCACCCACCATGTACTTGTGCATGGAGGTTATACCCAGGATTACTAACAGTCCCACCATCTTGAAGGTGCAAGCAGAGGATTTGGCTGTCACAGACCGTCCGGACTTTGCCGAAATTGGGTCCACTTGACTTGAGTGTCACCCGAATATCAGTTCCATCAGCGTTTTAGACTCCCAGGTAGCAAGTACAGCTTGTCTGGCATATCTGAGAGAATGTCTTTGACAACCTCATGGTCTCCTCTTGAACATATATCAATTCTGTTCCTTTCCTTTTTTTTTTTTACTGAACTAAAACCATTTTCAACTATAAAAGACGTTGGAAAATTCAGACCATACTGTTGGATAAATAAGTTTAGTTGTTTTTGATTCCACAACTCAACTATTCCACCTTTTTCAAATTTATACTTGCATTCTTTGTTACATTTTAATTCAATGGCTTCTTGAATTTCTTCACTTGCAGATGCAGCATCACATCCAGTTACATCTAACTACCATGGCTTCACACTTCAAAAGAAAATAAATCTGAAAATCTATTTTTCATTTCACCTTTAAAAGAACACAATGATCTGAATTAATCTCTGGTGAGAGATTCATTGATTTCAGCTAACCATACCATGAAATTGTTTTCTCATTAAATTACTTTCAAATATTTCCAGTTTTTCAATGAAGGCTTTTAATATATGTTTGCAATCTATCACTGTAATTAATTTCCCTTGAAGTTATATATTTTTTTAAAGTTTTTGAAAAATTCAAGTCATATTGAATATGTTGTTTTTGTGTTTGCTGATCTCCTTTGCTAAATTTGCCTCTGCTTTGATTTCTAAAAAAAAACTAATTATCATATCAAAAAGATTTACAAATCTTGTTACAGTTTCCTTTAGAAAGCCATCTGACTTCTGTACATAAAAGAAGCCTCACATACCGTTTTTCATTATCAACACAAAATTTTCTGAAAAGGCGATGATATTTGCAAGGTGACTATTTTATTAATGGTTTTATATACTGACAGATTTATAAAGAAGTGGACTAATATATTTTGCAACCAGATGATGTCAGTTTATAATGCAGTGTATTGCAAGAACTGCGGGACATACAGTGGTGGACAAAAAACAAAACTGCATCACTTGTGAATTTTGCAAATAATGTTTTGCGCTGCATTGTGGGTTGCAGCAATGTTCAAAATGCATTTGTTAGATGAGATATATATATCTGTGAATAAAATCCAATAAAGACTCCACCTGATATACCTAATTGTGCTGTGTCTATATTGTGTCTTCAATTCTGCCCAAACGCAACAGGAGGGAGTATATGATAAGAGCCTTGATGATCAATTGGGCACTAGAGATAGAATTTTTTTTTAGCCTGGTCTGTGCTTGTTGACAGGAAAGACTGCTTCTACAGGGATAGGGTACACTTAAATAGAAAGGGTGCAAGAATATTTGCTGATGCTATCGAGGCAGTGATAGGTGGGTCGGAAAACTGCTAGCTTGGGGGGGGGGGGATACACAGACTAAAAGGTTAATAATAGTGGCCGCAGGCAGAGGCAAAAGTGATTCTTGAACTGCTTCTATTGGAATGAGCAGCAGCATGGAAAGCAAGGCAATGGAGATTTCCAGGACTGTTGGAAGTCATAGTGGAACAAATAAATACATGGGCTGTGTTAGAGTAACTAATAGTAGAAACTGGTGCATGTACACTTGCATGTACACCAATGCTAGGAGTACAGTTAATAAATTTAACGAGCTTGAAGTGCTAGTCAATACATCAAATTAAAATGTTGTTGGGATATCAGAGACGTGGTGTCACACAGCCATAAGCAGTGCAGAATTGGAATTTGGGGAGTACAATGTGTACAGAAAGGATAGACAGGACAGGAAGAGAGGAGGGGTTATGCTGTTAGTTAAGAAACCCATAAAATCTAAGGAAGTGCATCCAATTGAAGTTGGTGGACAATGCAATGTTGAGTTTGTTTGGTGTGACATAAGTACTGGGAAAGGAAAAATGAGAGTAGGTGTGACATAAGCACTGGGAAAGAAAAATTGAGAGTAGGTGCGTGTTATAGACCTAATGAATCTGATTAGTATAATTAGCAATTGTGCAGAGAAATAGATTGGGCCAGTAAACCAGGGGCTATTACCCCAGGGGCTCAACATCTGGTGAGTATGGGATTGGCACACCCAGGGGTCTGAGCTGGATATCAACATTCTTCCCTTTTTTGGTGATCCCTTCTGATTCTCTCTCTCTCTCTCTCTCTCTCTCTCTCTCTCTCTCTCTGGGTAAGGCGCCTTCGTAGCCAGGCGGGCAGGGGCAGTAGTGTGTAGCACACGTTTCTTGATTAGACAGGGGTTTGAGCCCGTGACCACCAAATATGGAGGATGCAGAAAGGTCGGGGATTGACCACTGTATATCCCCGGAGAAATATGGCCTTAGTTGCTAATGCTCCTAAAAACCAAATAACAATAACAACTCTCTGGGTAACTCAGAAATGCTTTTTTTTTTTTTTTTTTTTTTTTGGCTGGTGCAGCAAAAGCCTCAGGTTTCCTTGTACCATATGGCTAATAATAATAATTCAATAATAATAATAATAAACCAGAATGTCTTATAATGGAGGATTTTAACTTTCCAGATATTGACTGGAACTTGTGGATTGGTCACTTGCACACTAGCAAGAATTTTGTGGATTTATTGAATAACTGTTTTCTACAGCAACATGTTCAAGATGCAACCAGAGGGAGTAATAACCCTTGATCTGATTATCAGCAGTGATTATTTATGCATTAAAAATTTGCAAATAAAGGAACCACAGTGATCACAATTATTGATATGGGAATTACTTAAAGATGTAACTACCATCAAGGCAAAAGGGAAGGGCTTTTGCTTTCATAAAGGTGACCACAGGGGTCTCAGACAGTTTTTAAATTCTGTACAGTGGAATCAACTGATGACGTTGAATTCTAAATGAGAAGCCTACAGGGACTTAATTTTGAAGGCTACTAGGCTTTTCATTCCAACTAAGAAATACTGTTCAAGGTTCAAGCCTAAATGGATGTCAGATGAACTAATGAGGGTTGTGGCAGAGAAGAAAAATGTATGGGATGCATATAAACTAACAGGTGACACAGAAGCCTATGGCAGATATAAGCTTGTCCATAATAAAGTCACAAAGGAGATTAGGCAGGTGAAGGCAGATTACGAGAAATCTTTGGCAAAGGATGCAAAGAGTTCTTTACTTACGTAAACTCTAGAAGGAAAGGGAGGAATCAGATTGGCCCACTTAACATAGATGGGTTAACTACTGATGATAATGCTCAGGTAGAGCATAAATTGAATGAGTACAGCTAGGTCGTGATTAATGCGAGTTTGAATAATGCGATATTCGATTTAGTGCAAATTGTATAACGATACCAGGTTGTGTTTAATGCGAACCAAAATTCAGTTAATGCGAGGTTAGCTGCGCTAGCCTCGAATTAGACGATTAGACTTGATTGGTCTCGCATTAGATGCTGTTACACTTGTTTATCCTCACGTGTGCATGTGCTACTGCCTGTCATAATATATGTTAGTTTTCGCAATTTGTTTTAAGGAGTGCCCTTAACAAAATGGACAAAAGGAAGATTCCTTCAGATAAAAACACGCAGGGGAAATAAAAGAAAATTGCAAAGTTGCATCAGCTTTATGTAGTTTGCAAACATCTACAAGGAATAGAAGTATTACTATGATAGAAATGGAGCATATTTTAATTGTATGGATTGAGGATTGCAATCAAAAACGCATTCCCCTTAGCAAAGTGCAGCCATTCAGACAAAAGCTTTAAATTTGTTTAAGAGAGTGAAAAAAAAAATAATGAAGTAGAAGAAACGTTTAGTGCAAGTGCTGGTTGGTTTTATTGATTTAAAAATAGAGTTCAGCTGCATAATGTTAAAATTACCAGTGTGGTGGCCAGTGCAGATGAGGACGCAGCATCTAAATATCCTGATGTTTTAAAAAAAACAATCGAAGATGGTGGATACACTGATCAACAAATATTTAAAGTGGATGAAACCAGTTTATTCTGGAAAAGGATGCCTTCCAGTACTTACATTTCTAAGAAAGAAAAAACTCAACCTGGATTTAAAGTGTCTAAAGATCGCCTAACACTTTTATTGGGAGGCAATGCTCAAGGCGATTTTAAATTGAAACCGATGCTTGTTTATTGGTCTCCAAATCCTTGCACTCTAAAAGGCTACAACTATAGATCACTTGCAGTTATTTGGTGATTAAATAAGAAAGCATAGGTGCCCCAAACTGTGTTCACTGACTCGTTTTCAAGCTATTTTTGCCCAGCTGTTGAAAAATATTACAAGAAAAGCAACATTGCATTTAAAGTTCTACTAATTTTGGATAATGCTCCAGGTCATCCAACTACACTCAGTTCATTATGTAAAATTGTAAAAATCATTTTTTTTGTCACCAAACACAACATATTTGTTGCAGCCCATGGATCAACGGACCATTCCAACATTTAAAGCCTACTACATAAGAAAAACATTTGAACAGGCAATTGCTAAAACTAAAGGAGGCGATACAATTTCCTTAACAGAGTTCTGGAAAAATTATAACATTAGACATGCAATAGAAAATATTCAGCATGCTTGGCAACAAATAACTGCAAACAACATGTGTGGAGTGTGGAAGTGCATTTTGCCTCATTGTGCAAATGGTAGTGGTTTCGAAGAAACTGTTATAGAAGAAATAAATATTGGAAGAGAACTTAGATTTGATGATAGAAAATGACGATGTTCAGGAACTGCTCAATTCACACTCGGAAGAATTGACTGATGATGTTCTCCTACTTTTAGATCAACAAAGAGCATTTGAAGAAGATAACGACGATGCCGAAGAAAGAGATAATGTGCAAGTGAAGGAGTTAACTCTCAAGGAATTCGAAGATATCTTTTGAGATGTAGAAGATCTGAAGCAAAAAATTATGGATGCTGACCCTAACCTCGATCGAAGCATGCACATTCGCCAAGATGTGGATAAAGCACTCTGCACCTACCAGCATATGTACGAAGATTTAAAGAAAGAGAAAACAGTTCAGTCTACATTGCTAAAATAATTCGAAAGACAATAAAGATGTTTTCGTCACTGTAAGGAATGATATTTAGAATTTTATTTTTATTTTGATTTCTAAAATTACAGTACTATATGACTTTCTTGATAATATTTTTAAATTATAAAAATATAGTTTTTATCCTTTATTGCAATATTTCGTTAATAAACAAATAAAAACTTATATTTCAAATTTTTAATTACCTGTTTCGGTCGAGCTGGAACCGATTATCATATTTTACACATAATTATAACTTCAAATAGTGTGAATTCGAATAATGCGACTACTTCACGAGATTCATTAGTCACACTAATCGCGACCGAGCTGTATTTTGCATCTACATTCACATATCAGTTATTCAATGAGGGGAATGCCAAAAGTTTATCAAACTCTAACAGGGAGCTAAGTGTTTTGTAATAACTGAGGGCAAAGTGGAGGAGAAATTGTTGAAGTTAAACATAAGGAAATGCACTTGTGGTGTATGGGATCTATTCAGTTATATTAAGGGAGGCAGCAAAGGAAGTAGGCAAACACTTAGTCATAATTATGAGAGCTTCCTTGGACTCAGGGGAGGTCCCCATGGACTGGTGCAAACGTATCACCAATTCACAAAGGAGGTTCAAAAGGTGACACAAGTAACTATAGACCTGTTAGTTTAACTTGTGTTCCAGGGAAAATAATGGAGTCACTGGTTAAAGAAGCATTGCAGGATCATCTAGACAAGACTGCAGTAATATAGTTAAGACACAGCATGGATTTGTTAAAAGGAGGTCTTGTCTGACCAATTTGATTGGATACTATGATGTGGTCACAAAGGAACTGAATGTCAAAAATAATTTTGATATCATATACTTGGATTTCAGGAAAGCTTTTGATTCTATTGCACATGAAAGACTGCTATACAAATTGGAAGTATGGCATTAAAGGTAAGTTGCTACAATGGATAAAAGGATGGTTGAGTGGGAGACGACAGAGAGTGGTAATCAATGGACACTGCTCTTCATGGACAAATGTTATTAGTGGAGTTCCCCAGGGTTCGGTGCTGGACCCACTGTTGTTTTGTGTATTCATCGATGATATTGATGAAGGTATATCAGGATTAATGTCCAAGTTTGCAGATGATACAAAGGTTGGCAGGGTTGTTAACGATAGTAAAGACAGTATGCTACTCCATCTGGATGTAGAGAAGTTGGACAAATGGGCTGAGAAGTGGCAACTGAAGTTTAACATTGATAAATGCAAAGTACTGCATATGGGTAGCAATAAACCAAGAGAAACATACCAACTGTGTGGTATTGCACTCAGGGAAGTGGAAAGTGAAAAAGACCCGGGGGTAATTGTGCAGTCAAATATGAAGTTTGCTGACAGTGCAGATGGGCTGCCTGGGTAGATCATGGAGCCTTGTCAAAGATATATAGGAATTTTGCTAGCAGGGACAGGTAGGTGATTATCCCATTGCACAAGGCAATGGTCAGGCCACACCTAGAGTAGTGTGTACAGGTCTGGAGGCCTCAATTTAGGAAGGATGTAGTGTTGCTAGAACAAGTACAAAGAAGGGCAAGAAGACTGGTGATGGGAACAAAGGGGTGCTCTTATGAAGAAAGGCTTAAGCTTTGTAAATGGCAGCACCTGGAGAGTAAGCACCTGTGAGGTGATCTGATTGAGGTGTATAAGGCCTTGAATGGGTTGAGCAAGCTGAATGCTGATGGGATTCTTCCTCTTGCTCAGATTAAGAACCTGAGGTGGCACAGATTCAAATTGAAGAAAGACAGTTGTAGAATAGATGTACAGAAATTTGCCTTTAGCCAGCTGATAGTTGATTGGTGAACAGACTTCCATCTTTTGTTGTGGAAGTTGATAGCCTAAATAAATTTAAGGCTGAGCTGGTCAGGCATTTGGAATGAATGGAGGAGGAGTGAAGTGGGAGGGGTTTTTTTTTTTTTTTTTTTTTGCTGATGCTGCATAAGCTTGCTTTCTTGCATCATATGCCTCTACTAATGCTAATGGCCATAAATATCTTTCCAAAGGGTAAAATGCATAATTAATGGAAATATGAGAAATCATGCAAATGGCAATCATGACAACCAAACATGCATTTTATTGCATTCACATGAACAGACTGAAATGACAAGTTAATGTAATAGTATTATGTACTGTAAATCAGCAAAATGAGTCCTCAATATTTGTTGTTCCTCCTCGAACAATTACAGCCTTGCAACAATCTGCCATAGAGTTAATCAACTTCTGGATATATGGTTGCCCAATTTCGTGGTACCACGCCCTTACAATGCTCTCCTGCAGCTGAATCTTACTTGTTGGCTTCTTCTGAGCAATTTTAGACAACATTATGTACCAGCAATTTTCAACAGGGTTCAAATCTAGACTGTTACCAGGTCAGTTCACAACATGTCAGCATTTCTGAAGTATGACTGCACCTTATGAGAGAAAAACAAGGGAAAACATTGGTGTAAGTAAGTTTTAAGCCCTGTGAGACAATAAGACAAACTCATCATTAAATCTAAATAGCATAAAACTTACCAATTTTGCTGTGTGGCAAGGTGCTGAGTTCTGTGAAAAAATCAACTTTTGGGTGTCTGTGTGGTGATGCCTAATAACGAATTTCAGGCACTCCTCCAAGATAACAGTGTAGGTTTCTGCATTCACTGTTCCATTAATAAACTTAATTTGCCCCCCCCCCCCCCCCCTGCTTGTTATGCATCCGCAGAACATCTGACCAACAGGGAACTTTACAGTCAGTGTTATGCAGTCAGGATGGTATGCCTCCGATTTTTGTCTTTTGACATATCGCTTCCCATCCGCGCCATGCACGTTGAATTTCAATTCGTCAGAAAAGATGGTGTCCCATTGCTCTTTTGTCAATGAAACATGCATTTTAGTCCACGCAAGTTGCTTCTTCCTCATTTGTTGGGACAACAAAGGCTTCTTCTTGGGCCGATAGGCATACAGACCACATTCCAAAAGCAGTCTTTGGATAGTTCGTGCACTTGTTTCAACATCAGAGGCCAGCTGAAAGTACAGTTTTAGATCAGGAGTACTAGCATGGCAATTACAAAGGCATAGCCATTTCAAATATTGATCTTGGGAAGGCTTAGCCATTTCAAATATCAATCTTGGGAATGCATAGCCATTTCAAATATCGATCTTGGGAAGGCATAGTCATTCTCTTACAGCCTGATCCAGGTGTTCTCTTCACATCACCAGTTTCACGCTTTAATTTCAGTCCCCGGGATACTGTTGACAGCCTATTTTATAAGTGATAGCACATGCAGAAAGCCCTTCTTGGGACAGAGCAACAGCTACACTTTTTTTCTTGGTGTCAACTAAACATATGGAGCCATGCTTACACCTCTGCAAAACAAGATACTAAAGAGTGTGTATACCCTTCCAATGCCGTATTTATAGAAACAGCTAATGCATTACCTTGCAATTACTTTCTGATACAATACCTTTGCTTTAAGACAAACAAAATGACTGTAATCAAACAATATCTTATACATTTCACTACAAATGTTACTTTTTTTAAGGTGATGCAGTTTTTTTGTCTGCCACTGTACTTCCTTTAGGTGAGCTATAAAACCTTTGTCTTTCAACCAGGGGTAGCACCATCAGTAACACAGGATACCAAATTTTCCAAAGGTACTTGTTTTTCATCAAACCATGTTTTTACAACAGCAAAAATGGATGCTCCAGTACAGTCAGTTTCGAAATATTTTACAAACATCTCTTCTTGCAATTTACAATCATCATTGAAATAATGAATGTATGCCAATAGAAGTGCTTTATTGTCAGTAACTGTGGATTCATCAATCTGAATAGAAATTTTCTCGTTTTTAGTTTGTCAATTAGGTGCTCTACAATGTTAACTGACATCTCATTGATTTGTCTTTGAATTGAATCGTTGCTCAGTGGCAATGCTATTTAAATATTGGAAGGATTTTGATGCCTCACTTTTGAAATTACAGCCTCTAATGTGGGTCACTTGTGAAATTACAGCCTCTAATGTGGGCCATAACAATCACAGTAACTATATGAGCATTACCAGATTTTGCAATGAGTTCTGCAATTTTATAAGAAGCAATCATTCCATTGTCATTTTTTCTGTGCATTCTTCTTAAATAAGGAAGTAACAGTGTTATGTCGCTTAAAATACTATTTTAATTTTTTTAAATATTCAACATGTTTACCAAATTTATCAGGATGTTCCCTTTTTAAGTGATCTAAAAGTCTTGATGGTTTCATGGTTTCATTGCCTCATTTGAAAAAGAACTATTACACATAAGACACGTAGGCTGTCTTGAGTCGAATGGCTCTTAATAAAACCATAAGCTAGATATTCATTCAGATACACTCAACACCTTTTCTTTTCAGCACATGATTGATGATGATGATGGGTAGATTTTTACCAAATTTCTACCAAATTTCTCACTCACTCCTAATATAATATATCTATATGTTTAAAATCAGCTGTGTCAGGGAAAAAGAAAAGCCAATGAGAGAAATTAAATATTAAGGAATAAGATGTTATTGGGTTGGATTGAGCTTTGGAGAGCCACAAACCATTGTAATACCCATGATTTTTTGCCCCCCCCCAATATTCACCCCCCATGGGCTTTATCGCCCCCATCAAGAATCCCTACTTTAACTGAAGCACTATCTTTCCCCTAATGAAAAACTGTGAATGGGCATACAGCAATCATTCATGTGGAACAACAAAAGCTTTAATGAAATCTAAATATACGAAGTAAAAATTATTTTTCTGCATCACATCCATTTGTAATTACCTCATAGTACCTAATAGGATTGGTCAAGCAAAATCTTCCCTTGATAAATCCATACTGTTATTGTAATATGACTGCATTCGTATCAAGATGATTATTGATTACTTTAAAAAGTGCATGATTGATATTGCTTCCACAGAAGTCAAGCCTACAGAACTGTAATTATTCACTTTGCTCTTTGATCAATAATTGAGATATATTTGCACATCTGTAGAGACCTCTCCTGAATCCAAGGATGCTCTCCTAATCATGGCTAAAGTTTTCTTACCTCTTTTGATGCTTTTTTTATTAATACAGATGGATAGATTCCATCAACTCTAGGTGCCTTATTTACTATATAATCCTCTCCTTTCAGTGTTGTAGAGAATTCTTGCTACTTTCTTTGCATTCTTATTCAAAGCCTTCTCATATTCATCTTAGTCTGCTTGAACCCGTTAGTATTTTAATTGCAAGACAGATTATACTTATTATAGGTTTCTGTGTCCCACGATAATACCAGTCTGAATTTTAAGAAAAGTTCTCAGATGTTTTACTGCTGATAAGAAATCTGAAACAGATTTTTAATGGAAATTTTGAAAGTTACTTGAAATTCGCTAAATCTCATCAGAATATTTTTTTACGAATGAAAACATGAAAATATTGTAGAGGTGCTTCTGGGTTATTTTGTAATTAATAAGCAAGTAATTAATTATAGTAACTAGTGTACAAGTTAGTGCAATTGCATAATTTCTGTATGTAGCAAACTACTTAAATAGTTATAAATTGGCATCATTAAATATATTTCATGTTGCGAATACCTTCACAACAAGTTACCACGATATTGCACTATCACGAATAACTAACTCTTCACCAAGTGGAAAAGACTATTGTTACTTGTTCTCAGCAGATACCATCACCCATACAGTACCGTTTCAGAGCTTATAGGCTCCTCATCAGTGGGTGGACAGGTACCCTGGTGTTGCAATGATGACAACCCAGTCGCAATGTATAATTCCACAATGTGAGAAATGCCTGATGGTGTGGGGCAATTTAGATTATAGAATAATTTAGGGATAGCGACTCGGATTATAACTACTTAGCAGTTGGCTACGTACAGAAATGATGCAACTGCACTAACTTGTATGCTAGTCAACTTCCTATGTAATCCAAGACTTTAGCCCTAAACTATTCTTTAATCTAAATTACCCTACACTATCAGGCATCTCTCATATTGTGGAGTTATACTTCACAACTGAGTTGACATCATTGCAACACCAGGATACCTGCCTGAACAGTTCCTTGTTGATGTGACGAGTGCATAGCTTCATGCAGTTTCATCGAGATAAGACCCTCCTGTCCTCTCGAAATAACTGGAAGCAGGACTCATTGGACCAGGAGACCCATCTCCAATCATCCAAGGTCCAGTGCCGATGTTCTTTCGTCCAGCTGAGGTGTAGAGTCCTGTGTTGTGGTGTTAGCAATGGAACTCTGGTGGGTCGACGGCCCCTATAACCAATTGCAGCTAATGATCACCTGATGGTCTTGGTGGAGACGTTTCTGGCACCTCCCTCGTTGAAGTCGGCAGTCATTTGTGCCACTGTCACTCTTCGGTTGGCTGAAACAATGCAAGATAGACATCAACGGCCACGTTCCTCCACCACCACCTTTCTCTGCCCACAGCGATGTCCACAATGAGATGTTATTCAGGAAACAGCATATTCCCAATACACTCGATACTGTTTTACAGGGATGGTGCAATTTCTGTATCACCTCCACAACAGAGTGATCCATGCGTCAGATCCCACTATCATACCTCTTTCAGTCGGCTAACTCACGAATTACCATCTACATGAATGCAGTGTACCTATATAACTACCAAGCAGTGGGTTCGCCACTAGCGAGAGGGGACAGCACTGCATTACCCAGGAAGCAGGTATCCCATGAATTCTGTACTTTCAGCACATCTACAGCTGTAAATGTATACAACTGAGAGATATTTGTTAAAATCTTGAAGAATATCTCTCAGATGTATAAAAAGCTTCTACAATTATTTCTCTGCACTCCTCACTTAGCATTTAGGATAAGGCATATAGTTCAAGGAAGCTACAGGCTTTTGCTAATATTAACAATTTACATTAGCTATCATCAGTGGGTCTCAATAAAAAGAATTTAAAAACTATCTAAGCCCATTGTAATCATCTTTTCAAAAGCAAAATATTTTCTCTTTACCCTTGATAGTATATCTTCAGATAAATCCCACATCAATAAAGTGTGATCACTGCAACTTAGCGATTCCTTTGCCTGAAGTTTTTAAAGCATGAAGCGATCTAATTATCACTACGGATAATCAGATCAAGGGTACTGCTTTCTCTTGTTGCTTCTATAACATGATGAAATAAAAACATTCATCCAATAAATCCAGAAAAGGTTGGCTACTGAGTGGGTCACCAATGCACAAGTTCCAATCAATATCTGGAAAGTTAAAAACTGCTATGATAAGACATTCTGATTCACTAATCTATATATCTAAATAACTGTCCATTAAATATTCATCACAATCATAATCATTATAGGCCTATAAAATACTTCCACTCTCATTTTTGTTTTCCCAGTGTTTATTAAATCAGAGTGACTGAAAATCACACTGGCAACTCGGTCATATCGGTGTATCTATTGCATAGAAACTATGGGCGTCTAAACCAAGAATGTAACTTCTTCCCTCACCTGTTCTAAATGTTTTTTTTTTCCCTTTAGTGTGTGCACATGTTACTTATATATCACAAAAATAAAGGGGGGGGGAGAAAAGAGACTTTAAAACAATGAGAAAATGCATGGTTGCAAAAGGGAATTCCACAGATAAGTGAGAGGGAGGGTTCAAGCAATAGGTGTGAAACATCTTTAAAGTCTTCCTCCCCCCTTATTTTTGACTCTACACCTCAACTGGGCGAAAGAACATCAGCACTGGACCTTGGATGATTGGAGATGGGTCTCCTGGTCTAACGAGTCCTGTTTCCAGTTATTTCGAGCGGACAGGAAGGTCTTATCTGGACGAAACTGCATGAAGCTATGCACCCGTCACATCAACAAGGAACTGTTCAGGCAGGTACCCTGGTGTTGCAATGATGACAACCCAGTTGTGAAGTATAACTCCACAATATGAGAGATGCCTGATAGTGTAGGGTAATTTAGATTAAAGAATAGTTTAGGGCTAAAGTCTTGGATTACATAGGAAGTTGACTAGCATACAAGTTAGTGCAATTGCATCATTTCTGTACGTAGCCAACTACTAAGTAGTTATAACCCGAGACGCTAGCCCTAAACTATTCTGTAATCTAAATTACCCCACACCATCGGGCATTTCTCATATTGTGGAATTATACATTGCGACTGGGTTGTCATCATTGCAACACCAGGGTACCTGTCCAACCACTGATGAGGAGCCAATAAGCTCCGAAACAGTACTGTATGGGTGATGGTATCTGCTGAGAACAAGTAACAATAGTCTTTTCCACTTGGTGAAGAGTTACTTATTCGAGATAGTGCAATATCATGGTAACTTGTTGTGAAGGTATTCCCAACATGAGATATATTTAATGATGCCAATTTATAACTATTTAAGTCGGTGTTTCCCAACCTTTTTTTTTACCATGCCCCACCTAAGTCTTTCTAAAATTCTGATGCCCCCTATGTAACATATACATATTTTTTATATTCAAAAATTGAATTATTCCCTAAATGAAGCCTAATTACAACTTGTTCAGGACACAAGACTTAGGTTTTAGGAAGAAATCATTAGGGAATTATTAAGAAAAAACAGTAAGTAAATTTTCAAAACATATAATAGACAACTAAAATTCAAGTACAAAATAATTTATATGAAAGATTTTTCTATATTTTGATTTTTAGTAATTATTATTTAATTGTTTAATAATTTCAACATTCCATGTGAAGTCACTTCTAGATGAGTGCACTAAATTTAGTGAGACCCTTGTGCTTGATGCTTGCCACAGAGAGATTTTATACTGGGCTCCAATTTAGTCAGCTTCTGTCTCAAGGCTTCCCGTTTTATGATATCCAGTCGATTTCTTTTCTTTAGTAACAAATCATTTATGGCACTAAATCCACATTCAGCTAAATGTGAAGATGGAAACGGTAACAATAGCTCTCTTGCAAAGTTGGTTGAATTTGGATATTTAATTTCTGTTTCATCACAAAGCCATGCCATCGCTCCTTTTATATTGAATAAAGTTTTAACTGACTCATCATTTTGCATTTCTGAGAGTTCTTCTTGGTACTGCATTGATACATCAGAAAAATCCACTAACATTGGTTGCATCATCCAGGTTGGAAAATCAATTTGTTTTAAATCAGAAAACCTTTCTTTTAAATCAGCGAACAGAATTTTCAGATGATCGACAATAATAAGTACAGCGGTATCAGTCACTTCACATTTTTGCATCCAATGAAACTGTTCAAAATTTTTGTTACAAATATATTTTTGACATAATTCAATAAATGTAATGAAACCAAATATCTTTGCTTTTGCATCGACGAGAGTTTTATTTGTTCCTTGAAGTTGTTTATTTAATATATTTAGTTTTTCAAAGATATCGGCTAAATAACTCACAAATGCTTTACAAATGCTTTACAATCGACCATTAACAGATGCTTCATTTCAGGTTTGTCACTTAAAAAGTCACTAATAGTATCAAATAGTTCCATAAATCTTTTCAAGCAGTTCCCTTTCGAGAGCCACCTTACTTCAGCGTGAAGTAAAAGTCTCACATGGTCTGCATTTTGTTCTTCACAAAAAAGCTTGAAGAGACGTCACATTTGGCATTAGCTTTAATAGCATTGACACACTTTATAACTGATTTTAGTACTTCATTAAGAACAGGCGAAATATTTTTAGCTATCAAGTTTTCCCTATGAATAACAGAATGCACAAGAAGCATTTCTGGATTCTCATCTTTCATCAATTTTAAGCAGCCATTTTTCTTGCCCATCATATTAGCAGCACCATCTGCAGCACAAGATGTTATATTTTTCATTGGTATATTATTGTCATCTAAGTAATTTTTTAGCTTATTATATATATATATATATATATATATATATATATATATATATATCTTTGGAGGTAGTGGTGCTCTCTAATGATTTACAGAATAACATTTCTTCAGCAAAATTACCTTTATCAATATATCTTACATAAGTTATCAGTACGGCTTCACTGTCTCTCAAAGTTGATTCATCCATTTGCACTGAGAATTTTGTTTTCAGCTTTCCAACAAGTTGTATTTCAATATCTTCACTCATTTCATCTATTCTTCTGCTAACAGTATTGTTATTGAGTGGCATAGCTTTCACGTCTTTGTCATTACTCCAAATGTGACGTCTCAGTGGGTATGAAACCAAATCTTTTTCCAGAACTGTTTTAAGAAATGCTGATATTGATGGTTTGATTAAATTCTCTCCTATAGTATTATTTTTCCCAGATTTAGCAATGATTAAAGAAATTTCATAACTAGCCTCAAGAGTATGATCGACAGTTGCAGTATGAACAATAAACAGACTTTAATGTTGCTCTTTTTTCAAAATTCTTCTTTAAAGTTTGAAAGTAATTTAAATCTGAATTTACATGAGCATTATGTTTCGCCTTCAAATGCGCCTCAAGACGACCTCGCTTCATTGATTCATTGGTCAAGCATTGTTGGCATAAAAGACAAAAAGATGACTTTTGATTGTGGACAGTGGGTATGAAACCAAATTTTAAGTATTCCTCTGAATACTGACAAACTTTTTTTTTTACTTGCACTACTCATTTTACTGTGCAACTGAAAGAAATAAATATAAGATAAATCAAAAACTAGAAATAAACTATGCATTAAAGTTAATTTAATTTTATTTTAATATATCAAAATTAATTATTAGTATGCTTTTTGAATGAATAAATCACACAAATTACTGAATTCGGGCTATTAAATCTGTGGTCTCTGTGAACAAAAATGAGATAAGTGCACTACAATAAAGTATTTATTATTTACTATTATGTGACATGCAGATATCTTCGTTATTGTAGTTTTAGCATGAGTAATAAATATTTGTATATTCAAATATATGCATGTTTATATGAGAGTGTGAAGTTTATTTTTCCTCTCCTGCAAATTCGAGTTTTTGGACTTATTTGCTTATTTACTGAGACCACAGAAATATACATATACGACAAATACATACCATTGTGTATCACTGTTCTTCATTAATAATAATTCTGTGCACAGAAAAAGTAATTTTTTATTTTAATCTGAGATCGCCAAACCTATCCAAATGTACAGTCACGACGCCCAAACGAGCGTTTGTATGAAAGGAATTACCTATTTCATATAACATGCGGAGTTTGTGGTAGGCTACAGTAAACAACCACTTTGCTTGCGCATTGCGCATGCCATAAGCAATCGTCCAATACAGTACGTACTATTCCTTCACTAGGCATAGTAAGCAATACTCTCCAAGCAAACTGTAGTTGATATTACTCCAAACTTTCAACTGCGGCTCTATAGAAACTACAACATTTAACGAATGCTTATTTCAAATTGAGATACCAACAATTCTTCTTTTGTACAAGTTAAATCATAATAGGTGGTTGTTTTAAACTCTAGACGAGCAATTTTTGAATTGCCCCCCTGAACAATCAAATTTCCCCTGCGGCTCTATAGAAACTACAACATTTAACGAATGCTTATTTCAAATTGAGATACCAACAATTCTTCTTTTGTACAAGTTAAATCATAATAGGTGGTTGTTTTAAACTCTAGACGAGCAATTTTTGAATTGCCCCCCTGAACAATCAAATTTCCCCCATGTGGGGCGTGGTACCCACATGGGGGAAATTTGACTACTTAATAAACTACTTAAATCGGTGGAAACACCGATTTAAGTAGTTTGCTACATACAGAAATTATGCAATTGCACTAACTTGACACTAGTTACTATAATTAATTAATTGCTTATTAATTACAAAATAGCCCAGAAGCACCTCTACAATATTTTCATGTTTTCATTCGTAAAAAAAAATTCTGATGAGATTTAGCAAATTTCAAGTAACTTTCAAAATTTCCATTAAAAATCTGTTTCAGATTTCTTATCAGCAGTAAAACATCTGAGAACTTTTCTTAAAATTCAGACTGGTATTATCGTGGGACACAGAAACCTATAATAAGTATAATCTGTCTTGCAATTAAAATACTAACGGGTTCAAGCAGACTAAGATGAATATGAGAAGGCTTTGAATAAGAATGCAAAGAAAGTAGCAAAGAATTCTTTACTTATGTCAACACTGAAAGGAGAGGAACAAATCATATTAGTCCACCAGATATGAATTCCATAACTATTGATTATCCTGTATAGTAGACTGCTGACAAACTCATTAAATATATCACAGCTGCACTCCCACACAAATATGGTTTTACTGACAGAGATAAAGTATACCTAATTCTAACAGGAAATGATTTTATGATAACTGAGAGGATTATATAGTAAATAAGGCACCTAGAGTTGATGGAATCTATCCATCTGTATTAAAAAAAGCATCAAAAGAGATAAGAAAACTTTAGCCATGATTAGGAGAGGTCTCTACAGATGTGCAAATATATCTCAATTATTGATCAAAGAGCAAAGTGAATAATTACAGTTCTGTAGGCTTGACTTCTGTGGCAGCAATATCAATCATGCATTACTTTTTAAAGTAATCAATAATCACCTTGACACGAATGCAGTCATATTGCAATAATAGTATTGGTTTATCAAGGGAAGATTTTGCTTTACCAATCCTATTAGGTACTATGAGGTAATTACAAATGAATGCGATGCAGAAAAATAATTTTTACTTCGTATATTTAGATTTCATTAAAGCTTTTGTTGTTCCACATGAATGATTGCTGTGTGCCCATTCACAGTTTTTCATTAGGGGAAAGTTAGTGCTTCAGTTAAAGTAGGGATTCTCGATGGGGGCGATAAAGCCCACAAGGGGGGGTGTGAATATTGGTTTGGGGGGGCAAAAAAATCATGGGTATTACAATGGTTTGTGGCTCTCCAAAGCTCAATCCAACCCAATAACATCTTATTCCTTAATATTTAATTTCTCTCTTTGGCTTTTCTTTTTCCCTGAGACAGCTGATTTTAAACATATAGATATTTGTATAGGAGTGAGTGAGAAATTTGGTAAAAGGAAGATAGTGGACATGATTTAATTCAACCACTGGTTGAATTAAATCATAGTCATAGGCATTAAATGCCTAAGCTTTCAGAGGTAATGTCTCCGCAATCCTTGGCAGTTGCGCTTTTACAACAGCTGCAACCTTGGCGGTATGCCGTGGTTTATTTATTTATTCTTTTGTTTCATTGGTCAATATATGAGGCATGGAAGGGATGAGGAAATGTTTCACTGTCTTGTTGTTTCTACTTTCTAAGTGACAATTAGTATCGATTTATTGTTTCCTTGTGGAAGTCATTTATTGTTGATCTACAGTGCTTTTGTGACTTACATGGGCTATGAGAGTTAAATAAAAATAGTTTATATTTTTTTATTTAATTCTTTGTAGTTATTCAACCCATCATCATCAATCATGTGCTGAAAAAAAAAGGTGTTGAGTGTATCTGAATGAATATCTAGCTTATGGTTTTATTAAGAGCCATTCGACTCACGACAGCCTACGTGTCTTATGTGTAATAGTTCTTTTTCAAATGAGGCAATGAAACTATGAAACCATCAAGACTTTTAGATCACTTAAAAAGGGAACATCCTGATAAATTTGGTAAACATGTTGAATATTTTAAAAAATTAAAACAGAATTTTAAACAACGTAATACTGTTACTTCCTTATTTAAGAAGAATACACAGAAAAAATGACAATGGAATGATTGCTTCTTATAAAATTGCAGATATCATTGCAAAATCTGGTAATGGTCATATAGTTACTGTGACTGTTATATGACCCACATTAGAGGCTGTAATTTCAAAAGTGATGCATCAAAATCCTTCCAATATTTAAATAGCATTGCCACTGAGCAACGATTCAATTCGAAGACAAATCGATGAGATGTCAGTTAACATTGTAGAGCACCTAATTGACAAACTAAAAACAAGAAAATTTCTATTCAGATTGATGAATCCACAGTTACTGACAATAAAGCCCTTCTATTGTCATACAGTCATTATTTCAATGATGACTGTAAATTGCAAGAAGAGATGTTTGTAAAATATTTAGAAACTGACTGTGCTGGAGCATCCATTTTTGCTGTTGTAAAAACATGGTTTATGAAAAACAAGTACCTTTGGAAAATTTGGTATCCTGTATCACTGATGGTGCTACCCCTGGTTGGAAGACATATATACTGTATATAGACTGTATACTGTTATGTTTATATACATATTCAGTATCTATATAGTACATATTCTACTTTTACTTTAATAACTATATATGTATATACATGAACCGCAATCACTCAAATACAAGCATTTGAGTGATTGTGGTTCAAGCCTATGTGACTATAATACAGTGATCTTTTATTCTCTATCTTGTGAACTATTAATGTTAAGGGGTTATCCCAGAGTAAACTGAAAATTTAAAAGAAACCTAGTCTCACTCGAAGAACCTAGTTTTGAAATTATTTATACTTTAAAAGATTAAAAGGGCAACTTATTAAAACATACACATTAACTATTATCATTGTCAAAGCTGTTGAATAATTTCAGCAATAATTTTTTTCTCAATATTACAAACACATGAAAATTATATGCTGTAGGAACAAAAGTACAAGAAAAAAAAAAAGTGGTCTTTACTCCTAATTTTCAAACTATTCTAAAACTGCAAAATTTTTCAAATCTCACCTATATGATTCGGAGACAGGCAATGAAAAACTCCACAATTTTTCAAATGTACACCCATTATATGCAATTACAGTTGAATTAAACATAGCCATAACTATATCGGGTATGCCATCTTCTGTTAAATCAACCAAGACTGGGGGTGTCATAATACCTTTAAAGCTGTCTGTGTAAATTGCTTTTGCCTGTGAATAGATCAATAAAAGATACATATATAAATATGTGCAATTCAATAGTTTGTTATTACTTTATACTAAATTGCTTTTCCTGTCTGTATGTACATGTGTTTAGTAAAATCTCTGAAGCTACCTATGTGTAAGTGTATTAAAAAATGTTAGCAATATTTATTACTGACATTTTTAGATGGAGAAACTAAGACTAAATTGGGGGGGTGGGATAAATGGTGAACTGAGAACCAGAGAAGAGCACACAATAATTGCCAATATTCTGTTAAATGATACACTGGCTACAAGGCATGTAATCCTCAACACGCGTGGTCCTTGAGGCATGTCTTAAGCCCTTATATGGCTATTCCTTAGAAATGGTTTTTTTTATTTTGTTTTTTTTAAACAAGCAGATCATGAGATAGCTAATTATCAAGAGAACCAGTAGTGAGATTTCATTGTACTTCTGGTTCTCTCATCCTTAATTGAATTGAGCAACTATTGAAGCTTACACACAGAATTTATGTGCAAATAGGTACCTACTTTATGCAAAAAGTTGTGCCATCAAATGAAATTTGATGGCAATAGGCACAACCATTAATTCAAAATTTTTTATCCTATCTTTTGGCATTATGCGACATTATTCACTATGTCAGAAAACAATAAAATTCTTATAACATAAAACTGTAACTGAATGGACAAATTCAAACAAAGTTAAACACACTGTACATTCAAATACTTCTCATACCACAAATTACAATAAAATTCTTGTCAATCATTTCCACAGATTGTCAGAGGAGTTGTAAACTCCACTGACAATCTGTGGTCATCTCAGAGTACAGAGTTTATTTATTTTATTCTCCCTTATCATTAAACAAAACACAATTCAACTTGGATTTAATAACTCTTGCACTGTCTTTTAATGTCTTAGAATTGTTTCCAGAGTGCCAGTCTACTCCTGCCTTAATTAAAACTGTTCTGCTCCAAAGCTGTCTTCTTTTAGAAGTTTATCTTCTAAATCAGCCATGGAAACTAGCCCATTCAAGATATTCCATGGCTCACGTAATCCAACCCCTCCGAAAAATGAACATGATCATCTGATGTTCTTTTTATTCAGCTTTTTGCTTTTTTTTTTTTGTTAGTTGTTGGCGTGTCGGCTTCTGTGGCCATAATGCACCTCCCAAAGTTTTTGCATTTTACTCTGATCCAACCCCGAGGCAGGATTCGAACCCGCAACCTTTGGGTTGCCAAGCAGGCACTTTGCGCACCTGGCTAGCCCGGTCAGCTCTATTCAGCTGACATCCCGCTGACAACTCATTCCTATATAGGACAATCGTCTTAAACTTGATGCCATTGATTTCCTCTCCATACAGACAGGTAGGGCTAGAAATAGAGGCAGGAGAGGAACAGATGCCATCCCTCTTAATTCCAGAGATGTTATAGCCCTATATTGATGTTACTGAGAGTTAGGTCTATCTTCATAGAACTATATAAAGAAAGCTGTCACTAGTTCTGAAAAGATATTTCCATCCCTGAAGACAGTAGTACCCCTCAACATTTCAAGACAGTTTATGGTGCACAATTAATTGTAAAATTCTATAATACTATAAAATTTTACGATAAATCCAAAGTAATACTAATTGCACACAGAGTTCATAGAGGCTTCTTTTCGTTTTCACTTTGTACTTCTTCCTTTTACTTGCTATTTGGTTGTTAATTTTATTTTAAATTAAATCTGTTCTTTAATTTTAAAGAGCATGCAATTAGTAAATAATAAGTAATAATAACAATAAATAATACAGTAAAATTAAATTTAACAGTAAGTAATGGATAAATTATAATAAATATATCTAGACATATTTAAATAATGAGATATGTGTAGTATACATGGTGTGTTCAAGGACTGAATTAATATTTGGGAAATGGTGAAGTTTACCAGCCATTCAGATGGATCGCTTATGAAGTAGTCCCACTGCCACTGTATGCACTGATTTCAATGCTTATAAAACTTCTGATAAGTTTCTCTTGGAATTGCTAATAGTTCCTGTATTGCATCCTGAATAATTTCCTTTGTTGTTGCAAATCTGAGATTTTTTAAGCTTTAGGGAGAAAATCAGGAAAATAAGCCGCCCAGTGAGTATGGCAGATGGGAGATTGCAGGTGATGCTTCACAAGGAATTCTTGAATGGAGAGTACAAACTGTGCAGGAGCAATGTCACAATGCTATCAGAATTTACTGAAGCCTGCTTTTCCAGCCATTTTCTCAGAACAGCATCATTCAGTTGTGTAGAACTTTTTTTTTTTAATATTCATGGATCAATGACTGGTTCAGGATTTGTTTCTTTTCTTCTTTTATATTATTTGCCAGATTTACTGTCACATTCACTATTATAGCTGGTATCTGCTTCCTTAGATTATAATTACCCTCTGTATATTACCTCTGATGGCCTCCATAGCCAAGTGCAAGAGCAGGAGCACTGTAGCACAAGCTCTTTGAGTAGATTGGGGTTCAAGCCCCTGACTGCTAAATACGGTCGATCTGCCATAAATTGGACCAGCATGGCAGATTATGGTCCATTTCTCTCAACATGAATCATTAAGAATGCTTCCACCCTGCACCAGATTGATAATGGCTGCAGTTTTTATTACCTCCAGATCCAGTGGAAGAATTCCTGCTGTTACTTGCACGGCATAGGTGAATGTGACCCTGCATGCCCAAATTATGGCCAATATTATCCTCTACAAGGACTTTAATATTCTCCTCAACATGATTTTGTCTGCTCTATGGTACCAAAAATGGTACTAAAGTGGTGCTAAAGTGATGTCAGTGCATTCCCCTCATCCACCAGTCTGAATGGGTGTCTCTTTAACGTACCAACAAACTTCTGTACTTTATTTTTAATGTATATATGTGTTGTATTAATGTTAGCTCTACAATTTTCGATCTACAATGATACCAAGATACTTGCATTGCTTTTTATGAGAAATTGGTTTGTTTTCTATTTTGATATTTGGAGGTCTACTATCCCTCAGCTTCCCCTTTCATTAGTAAAGCTTTTTAGCTTATGTATTGTGGACCACCATAATAATTGGTTTATTGATTTCTTAGGACTTCATTTGTTTTTGTTTCCAGTTGTCTGTGAGAAGAGTTTTCTCCCACCAGGAAAACTAGGTCATGAGCAAATCACACAATTTGGTTAAGATCAAGCTCTTTTGGCAGAAACTCATCCATTACCACATTCCAACAGAAGGGGCCCAGTAACCCTGTGGCAGCCCCTCTGCAATCTTTACTGTAGCTACTGTGTTTAATTCTCACTATAACTATTCTGTTGTGAAAATAGCTTCTTAATAGGCTCTAAAGATTGGCTGGTAATTCCATGTGACAAAATCTTCTGAGGATGCTTTCCCACCATAAGGTGTTGAAAACCAATTTTGATTGCGAGTAAAGTAGATATTTTTCTTCACTTGTTTCAACTGTGGTGTCTATTTTCTTCATAGTATCTTCTGCACTTGTGTTTGGTTTATAGCCATATTGTAATTGTGATGCCAGCCCAGTTTCATTTCAATATTTTGGCCATTACTAGTAGTAAGGATTGGTAGGATTTTGTGCTGAAGGAGGGGGGGATCTGTCCAATTCTTTCAATATTGCTTGCTTCCACTGATTGAGAAAGCAACCAGTAGAGAGGCATTTATTGCATAAATTAAGCACTATGTTTGGATGAAACTATTACTTTCTTCACAATTTTAGGTTCTAACAGATCCTACGCCAAACATTTCTTTTCTCTCACCTTATTTGTTGCTTCATGCAATTCTTCTAGGGTACATGGTGATTCAACCACATCATTTCTGTATGCTTCATTTCTCATTTGATTTTTGTTTGTTGGGAAGTAGCTTAGTGTCATCCAGAAATACAGTTAATAGTAGCTGCTGTACTGTTTGATCCCAGGTGTACGTGACACTTCCATTTGGGGGCTTTGATTGTGTTGGTGATCTCTCCTTTTGGTAATTTTTTACAGATAATTTTGTTAATAATATCTACGGGTTTGTATTTCCCTCTGTTGTGACAAGATTTCCCCTGCCATTTTCTGCCATGAAATGAATTTGTTACTTACCAATGTACTACTACATTTATATTTGGTAGGAAAAATAAAGATTCCTCCACAACTCTCTGTTTGACTTACAGATTGCATTGGTATATCTGTTTATAATGACAGTTACTACACTTACCTAGTAGTGTAGTACTTAACTAGTGTAGTACCACACAGTTACAACTGTGTGGTACTACACTTAAGGTGGTAGAAAATGAAAAAAGACCTGGGAGTAATTGTGCAGTCAGATATGAAGTTTTCTGAGCAATGCAGACAGGCTGCCAGGGCAGGTCATGGGGTTTTGTCAATGATATATAGGAATTTTGCTAGCAGGGAAAAGGAGGTGATTATCCCTCTGTATAAGGCAATGGTCAGGCCACGCCTTGAGTACTGCGTACAGGTCTGGAGGCCTCATTTTAGGAAGGATGTAGATTTACTTGAGCGTGTACAGAGAAGGGCAACAAGATTGGTGAGGGGAATGAAGGGATCCTCTTACCAAGAGAGGCTTAAGTTCTGCAAATTGCAGTGGCTGGAGACTAGGCACCTGTGCGGTGATCTGATTGAGGTATATAAGGCCTTGAATGGGTTGAGCACGCTGAATTCTGATGGGATCCTTCCACTTGTTCAGATTACGAACCTAAGGGGGCATAAATTCAAATTAAGAAAAGACAGATGTAGAATAGATGTGCGGAAATTTGCCTTTAGCCAGCGGGTGATTAATTGCTGGAACAAACTTCCATCTGTCGTTGTGGAAGTTGATAGGTTGAATAAATTTAAGGAGGAAGGAACTGGACAGGCATTTTGAGGGAATGGCGTGATTTTTTTTTTTTTTTTTTGGCTGATGCTGCATAAGCTCATACACTTGCTCTCTTGCATCACATGCTACTACTACTACTACTACTTCAGCTTCCTGGGCAGGCTGGTTGCACAGCTTTGCTGAAAGTATTTTTTACAGTGTGTGTGTGTGCTTGCCCAGAGTTGATAATTCTGGTGTCCACCAAGGTACTGCTTTTGGTTTGGCTTTCCTCTTCCTTAGTATTGTATTGCAAGTGGTTAGTTACGATGGCTTTTGTAATGTGGCTAGTTGATCCTCCGCTGTTTGTTGGATAATTCCTGCATCTTGTCTTCTGTGAGTTTCCTACTTAACAACTGTTGGAATTCATCCCATTTAGCAACTTTTATGGCATAGCTAGTGATGTCTTATGTTTTTGTTCTCTGTGAGGGTTGTTGGTACTGTTGTACATTTAGGATCATTAAAATTTGGCAGCCATTTTTCAGCTCAGATATCCAACTGATCCAAGTCTTTTTGAATTATCTGACTTAAATTGTTAGCCCTCCTTCCCAACTGGGAAAAGGTTGATATTGATAAGGATATCCAAGGGAAACTCTCAAAGTTTGATAGCTTCCCTTAGATATCCTCATCAATATCATTCATGAAAATCTTTAAGACTTCATTATAATTTTAATGAAAAAAAAAAAAAAGACTGGATGACTAGTGAAACTTGACAAAGACAACAAAACAACAGTGCAGAATTATTTTAGCAGTTGATAACTATTCTGCTTATCCACACTATATAAGGAAAAATGAAAAGAACAAAACTGGCATTTCTACCACTGAATATAACTTCAAAACTTCAACATATTGCTCGAGATATATTTCAGAATCTCAAGTTCCATTATAATAATGAAGATGCTCATTAAAATAACTGAGAAGATTCATTCTCTGATAAAAACATCATGAGGCTGTACTGCCAAAATAATCAAGATATGTGGGTAGATAAGGGGTAGAATTTTTTTTCCGCCTGGTCTGTACTTGTTAACAGGAGAGACTGCTTCTACAGGGATGGGATACACTTAAATAGAAAGGGTGCAAGAATGTTTGCTGATGCTATCGAGGCAGTGTTAGGTGGGTTGGAAAACTGCTAGATTGGGGGATACAAGGACTAATAGATTAACAGTAGCCACTGGCAGAGGTGAAAGTGATTCGTGCACTGCTTCTTTTGGAATGAGCAGCAGCCTGGAAAATAAGATGCAGGATATTTCAGAGACTGCTGGGAGTCATTGGGATACAAGTAAACACATGGGTTGTGTTAGGGTAGCTAAGAAAAAGAACAGGTGCATGTATACTTGCGTGTACACCAATGCTAGGAGTTTGGTAAATAAATTTGATGAATTTGAGGTATTGCTCAAAGCATCAAAGGCGGATATTGTTGGAATATCAGAGACGTGGTGTCACACAGATATAAGTAATGCAGAACTGGAATTTGGGGAGTACAACGTCTACAGAAAGGATAGACAGGATAGGAAGGGAGTAGGGGTTATGCTATTAGTTAAGAAACACATAAAATCCAAGGAAGTGAAGCCAGTCGACATCGCTGGACAGTGCAGTGTCGAGTCAGTTTGGTGACATAAGCATTGGGAGATCAAAATTGAGAGCAGGAGTGTGCTATAGGCCTGATGATTCTGATGAGTATAATAAGAAACTGTACAGGGAAACAGAGTGGGCCAGTAAATCAGAGAGTCTTATAATGGGGGATTTTAATTTCCCACATATTGACTGGAATTTGTAGGTTGGTCACTCACACACTAGCAAGGCTTTTGTAGATTTATTGGATGATTGTTTTCTAAAACAGCATGTTCGGGAGGCAACTAGAGGGAGCAATACTCTTGATTTGATTATCAGTAGTGATTCTTCATGCATTAAGAATCTGCAGATAAATGAACCACTAGGTGGCAGTGATCACATTGTGCTGAAGTGGGATTTACTCAAGGAGGTAACTACCATCAGGGGTAAAGGGAAGGGTTATTGCTTTCGTAAAGGCGACTACGATGGTCTGAGACAGTATTTAAATTCTATAAAGTGGGACCAACTGATGATGTTACCAACAGCAAACTCAAAATGGGAATCATTCAAAGAACTTATCTTGGAAGCTACTAGGCTTTACATACCAACTAAGAAATATTGTTCAAGGTTCAGGCCTAAATGGATGTCAGATGAACTAATGAGACATATGGCAGAGAAGAAAAATGCATGGGAGACATATAAATTAACATGTGACACAGAAGCCTATGATAGATATAAGTTGATCTGTAACCAAGTTACAAAGGAGGTTAGGCAGGCAAAGGCAGATTACGAGAAATCTTTGGCAAGGGATGCAAAGAAAAACTGCAAGGAGTTCTTTACTTATGTAAACTCCAGAAGGAAGGGGATGAATCAGATTGGTCCACTTGATATCGATGGTTCAACTGTTCATGATCCTGCTCAGGTAGCTAACAAACTAAATCAATATTTTGCATCTACATTCACACATGAGGAGTTATTCAGGAAGGGGAATGCCATAGATGAAGTATATACTGGCAGTGAGCTAGATGATCTTGTAATAATTGAGAGTAAAGTGGAGGAGAAATTGTTGAAGATAAATACAAGAAAGGCACCTGGGGTGGATGGGATATATCCAGTTATATTAAAGGAGGCAGCAAAGGAAGTAAGCAATCCGTTAGACATAATTATGAGAGCTTCCTTGGACTCAGGGGAGGTACCCACAGACTGGAGATGTGCAAATGTAACCCCCATTCACAAAGGAGGATCAAAGGCTGACACAAGTAATTATAGACTTGAGTTTAACTTCTGTTCCAGGAAAATTAATGGAAGCACTGGTTAAAGAAGCACTGCAGGATCATCTTGACAAGAATTCAGTTATAGCTCAGACACAGCATGGTTTTGTTAAGGGAAAGTCTTGCGTGACCAATTTGATTGGATACTATGATGTAGTCACAAAAGAATTGGATGCAGGGAATAACTTTTATATTATATATTTGGATCTTAAAAAGGCTTTTGATACTGTTACACATGGAAGACTGCTGCACAAATTGGAGCAGTGTGGCATTGGTGGCAAATTGTTGCTATGGATAAAGGGATGGTTGAGTGGCAGAAGACAGAGAGTGGTAATTAACGGACACTGCTCGTCGTGAACTAATGTTATTAGTGGAGTCCCTCAAGGTTCAGTGTTGGGCCCATTGTTGTTTTCTGTATTTATAAATAGTGAAATTATAATAACCTTATAATACCGTGATAAATCTGACTAAAAAATGAATAGCAAATGCTTAGAAAATGATAATCACCTCGTATAAATCTGCAATAAATTTTTTTGGTAGATGGTGGTTAAATTTAGGTTGGAAGAAGCATTAAAAAGAACTAAGGGGGGGGGATAAATCTGACTAAAAAATGAATAGCAAATGCTTAGAAAATGATAATCACCTCGTATAAATCTGCAATAAATTTTTTTGGTAGATGGTGGTTAAATTTAGGTTGGAAGAAGCATTAAAAAGAACTAAGGGGGGGAGTGGGGTGAAAATATTTTAAACATTTTAAACAGATTTTAAAATGAGCGCAAGGAAGTAGAAATGCAGATCTCCAATCCTTGGTTGTCATAAAGAGGTTAAAAGATGTAAATGAAAAAAAGAAAGAAGACCGGTGGTGCCAACAGTCGTTACGAGGGACTTTTGTAAGTAAACCGTCATCAGTTGGCAAATGGAAGAGAAGTGAGAGCGTGTTGTATTTAAAAGTTTATCTAAACTCCCATGATGATCTTTTTGACATGTGGGAACTTTAGCCGCGAGAGGTTCCAAGCCGGTGAAAGGTTGAAGGGAAGTTTAGCGTTAATGTTGAGATCGGAATGGTGTCGGTACCATTCGATGGTGAGGGCTTCATATTGAAGAATTCTGTAGCTCGATCTAAGTTTAATAATAGTGATGGCAGAGTCAACAAGGGGGATGTGGTTGTGGGTTTGAGCATGGGTTGTAAACTCAGTGCAGGATTGACGTGTCTTGAAACTGTTGAAGTGGTAGTATGCGCGGGTATTATAAGTTGTGGAGGAACCAAATTTGGTGGTAGTGCTGCCAATGTAACAGGTGTCGCAGTTTGGTTGGCATTTTATGAGATATATTATGTTATTGAGATCATTGATGGGATATTTGTGTGTATCTTTATAAGAATTAAATAGGGAACCTAGTTTATTGTAAGTGGAGAAGGTGAGGGAGATGTCGGTATCTTTGAATGTATGTCAGAATTGTGCTGCGAGTTCACTATGGTAAGGGAGAATTATGTGAGTATTTGTCTTGTGACTGTGTCTGGTGGGGTTATTAATACTGTTTTTAACGGTGGATATTGTGTTTTGGATGAATTGAGGGGGTAGCTCCTGGCTATGAATTTGTCAGTAAGGTATTGAAGTTCATTGTGTAGATCGTTTTGTGAAGAGGTGAATTTGATAGCATTGTAGATTTGGTTGTGTAGGACAGCTTTTTTGGTACTAAGGGGATGATGTGAAGTGAAATGTAGATATTTACCGGTGTGCGTGTTTTTTCTGAAAATCTTGGTATTTAAATTTGTGTCTGTTGTATAAATAGTGAGATTAAGAAAATTAATCTGGTTGTCCGTTGCGATTTCGAGGGTAAGGTTTAGCCTGTCATGTATTATATTGAATTTTAAAAAAAGATTGTCTATGGTTGTTCTGTTGCCTATTATTAGGATATCATCGGCGTAGCGGATGTATAATTTAATTTCAGAGGGGAAAGGTTGTAAAATTTGGTTTTCAATAGTGGCGAGATAAATTTCAGAAGGGGGGGGGGCAGAAATGCCTAAACCCATTGGTAAACCAAATGTTTGTCGATAAATTTTATTGTTGAATCTAAAATATCTAGCGTCTAGTAAAATAGTGGTAAGTTCAAGGATGTGGTCAACTGAAAGAGAGGTGCGTTTCGTTAAAGTGTCATTAGAAGTACGCATAATGCTTGTAGGGTGAAAGGGATATGCACATTAGTGTATAGGGATATGACGTCAAAAGAAGCTAATACATCTTCGGCGGATATGGTGGTGTTGCTGATTTTTTGGAATGCTTGGTTGGTATTATTAATTTTGAATGTAGAGAATCGAGTGAGTGGGGATATCATTTTGACAAGGAAGGTGGATAAATTAGCAAAAGCTGATCTACTAAAAGAAACGACAGGTCTTAGTGGGTGGCCAGGTTTGTGTTACTTGGTTATTCCGAACATGTGGGGCAAAATGTTGTTGCGAATACCTATCTGTTGTAATGTAAAGAGGTTGATTTCTTTGTTCTGTCTGAGTTTTCTGAGAATTGTGTCAAGTTTATTTTTAAGTTTTGTAATGTTGTGGGTGCTGTCATTTGTATATGTATCTTGGTCGGTTAAAATTAACTCCATTTTTTCTGTGTAGGTGTTCTTGTCCAAGATAACGATTGTGTCTCCTTTGTCAGCTTTTTGGATGATGATATTTGGGGTTTTGCTTAGTCTTTGTAAATGCGAGAGTTGTTGTTTTTTTATGTTAGGGAGAGATGCGAGTTTAGAATTTATTATCCTATTAGACTGGTGTATAAGTCGCCACTTATCGGGATGTTGATCGAGTTTAGACTGGAGTTCGATTATACAATCTTTTATTGGATAGTGTTGTTTTGGCAAAATTGAAGCCAAATTCTAGGCCGGAGAGTTCGGAAGGGGTAAAGGATTTTGAGGAGAGGTTAACGGTGGAGATTTTGGGGGGGGGGGGGTTGGAAATGAGTGTGTTCCATTTTTTGGTGTGTTTTTCTGCTATGTGTTGGATGGTGGCGTTGATATGTATATTGGCGTCAAGTGGCATGTCTCTTTTGAGAAAGAATCGTAATCGGTGTATACAGTTTAAGAGTTGGTGTTTTTTGTTAAATCTTTTCTTAAGTTCTTCACGTATGATCGCGATAGACGTGCGATGTATGATATGTGGGTATTTTTTAAAAGAGAGAAGACCGCCACCACCGGTCTTCTCTCTTTTTTTCATTTACGTCTTTTAACCTCTTTATGACAACCAAGGATTGGAGATCTGCATTTCTACTTCCTTGCGCTCATTTTAAAATCTGTTTAAAATATTTTCACCCCACTTCCCACCTTAGTTCTTTTTAATGCTTCTTCCAACCTAAATTTAACCACCATCTACCAAAAAACTTTATTGCAGATTTATACAAGGTGAGTATCGTTTTCTAAGCATTTGCTATTCATTTTTTAGTCGTATTTATAAATAATATTGATGATGGTATATCAAGCTTAATGTCCAAGTTTGCAGACGATACAAAGGTTGGCAGGGTTGTTAAGGATGCTACTGATGCTATGCTGCTGCAACAGGATCTGGAAAGGTTGGGCAGATGGGCTGAGAGGTGGCAAATGAAGTTTAACATTGACAAATGTAAAGTACTACATATGGAAAACAGCAACCCCAGAGCAACGTATCAACTCTGTGGTACTACACTGACAGTGGTAGAGAATGAAAAGGACCTGGGGGTAATTGTGCAGGCAGATATGAAGTTCTCTGAGCAGTGCAGATGGGCTGCAAGAGTAGCTTATGGTATCTTATCAATGATATACAGGAATTTTTCTAGCAGGGATAGGGAGGTGATTATTCCCTTGTATAAGGCAATGGTCAGGCCGCACCTTGAGTACTGTATACAGGTCTGGAGGCTTCATTTCAAGAAGGATGTAGAGCTGCTGAAACGAGTACAGAGAAGGGCAACAAGGTTAGTGAACGGAACAAAGGGTTGCTCTTACGAAGAAAGGCTTAAGTTTTGCAAATTACAGTGTCTGGAGACTAGGCACCTGTGAGGATTTGATTGAGGTGTATAAAGCCTTGAATAGTTTGAGCCTGCTCAGTGCTGATGGGATACTGCCTCTTGCTCAGAATAATCACCTGAGAGGGCATAAATTCAAACTGAGGAAAGACAGATGTAGGATAGATGTGCGGAAATTTGCCTTTAGCTAGCGGGTGGTTGGTTGGTGGAACAGACTTCCATCCCTTGTTGTGGAAGTTGATAGCCTAAATAAATTTAAGGCTCAGCTGGATAGGTATTTCGAATGAACGGAGGGGTGAAGTGGAAGGGTTTTTTTTTTGGGCTGATGCTACATAAGCTCGCTTTCTTGCATCATATGCCTCTACTAATGCTAATGTAACACAAATGACTGCTGCAAATTGTTTTGTGAAATTGGGGTTTGTTAAGAAACCTACAGATGGAACTTGAGTTGACTGGGAATAGGAAGAAAATTTTCCATTGTGAAAATTAAAAGAACAATGGGATATTCTACTAAATAGTGGGAATGTGGACAACAGCTTACAACTTTTTTATTTCCTTCAAATTGATTAAACAATGTGGCTATTACTGACTTTCCCACTGATAACAATATTCTTAACAGCATAAGAAAAACTAATAATCTGAGCAAAGAGGACAAAGAAAGCATAAATGAAAGACACCTTCCCAAACCACCAGAACATATGTTTCAAGCATTTAAAATTAACAGATAGGAATAAGAAGTCCTATAAAATATACTGGATGATATCTTCCTACTTAAATAAACACTTTTCAAAAACAGAACAGTTTCTGTTGTACCACTCAGCAAATAACTACATATTTTTTTTAAACACTAGCACAGTGCTATATTCAGGAATGAGTATGTTTTGTATTTATATAATAATTTCATTAAAAATGTATTTATTTTTATCTATCTATGTTTTATCTATTTCCTGTACATACCTTTCGTACATACCTTTCTGTACCACCAATTACCTACATTAATTCCTAAAAGAACATAGATAGTGTGGGGGGGGGGGTTATTTATGATAACGTTTTTGTATATATTTTTATTATTTCCCCTATTAACAACTCCCCTTTATAATAACTCCCCACTTGCGCATCTGACTATTTTACTTCAGAAAATTCCAAGTTCTAGGGGAAAATCTCCTTGATGAGTTTAATTCCCTTTGGATAGGCTTTTTCTCAGAATAACAAAGAGACACACAAATGTTGTATAATAAAAATACAGTTTATTGGACACTTTTACATAGATACATCAAAGAAAAGAAATTTATTAAACTCATGACCAAATAGATTTAATTTCATCTTCTTATAACAGAATGTATATGAGCAAGGTATTTTGCCTATTGAGTAAACTCAAGGAGGGCTATTTCCTTTACATAAATCATAAACAACTATCTCCTCTTTTAAACTAACAAAATGTTTCTACTTCCTTACTCCTGAGTTCAATTGACTTTCAAAAGAATCTATTAACATTCTCCTTTCATTACAAAACAATTCCTACTCCAAATTGATAAAGCTCCGATACTCTTAATTTCAGTATAAATCATTACTCTGTTTTCTAACAGATTATAGCCTACAACCTTCTCTAATCTAGGTAATTATTACTATCAAATTTCTACAATTAACTACTTGCACTTTCGGGGGTTACTGACATCCGTCTATCCCCTTCCAAAATTCATACCTAGTCATTCACTTATTTAACCAAATATTAACAAGTATCAATCACATCAAAAATTTTATATCTATTCCCTTCCAAAATTTATCTATATGTATATATTGACTTGCCTTGGGTAATGTCCTTCAGTTCATAACATTCACTAACTTATTCATTACAATAAAGTACTACTTATACATATGTGTTCAATCGAAAGTTCTGATAAATTGGTCATCGAGTGTCTATAGGCGGTGTGATGGTGCTTAAGCAAACTAATCACTTACTTACATAACTTGGCAGACTTCACGGTACATCCTTCTCTAAGCGAGTAGGGGATTCTTTCTATCTGGATCGCATCTCACAATCACTGGGGGCGTTCGGCATAAGATGCTGGATTCCTTCCTGGGTACCTTTGTATTTCTTTATGGACGCATTAATTTCATCTGATCAGAATGGCTGTACTCTTTTTGTCCGGCTTCGGATTTCATCAGCTCCAGCGTACTTGCTCTCAGAATATCAGGCAATCTCGTTCCTTCATAATGGAGTTGACTCCTTCTCATCTGCTTTAAGGATCTTGAAAAATTTTCCCTCCTTTCTATGGCACGTGTTCGTCTCTCACTTCGAAACTCAGTCTACTTTTGACTGACTGTCTGACCGACTTCGGCGCTCCAACTTCATCTTCCCACTTACTCGACTGCCTCTCTCACTACTTATTAGATCACTGACCTAACTGTTCACTTAAAGCTTATCTACCCCTCATACTCACTACACATTAGAACTTAGCCACTTTTCTCCACCGGCTACTCTATCTAAAAAAACTCATTCCTTTCTTTTCTTCTCCAACTCTCATCTTACTGCCCCACTCACTGACACTGACCCACTCTCATCTTACTGCCCAACTCACTGACACTGACCCACTCTCATCTTCCTGCCCAACTCACTGACACTCTCTCCCTCTTACTGCCCAACTCACTGACACTGACCCACTCTCTTCTTCCTGCCCTCCGCACTTCTTCTACAACTCACCCGACCAAAAACAATCTCTTACTCCTGAATTTTCCACGCCTCCCCACAGTGGGTTTCTTCCAATCACCTCTTTCTTTATTTATTATTTTTCCTTTAATTCGTTGAAAAGCTTCGGTCAGCCAGCCCTGTGGCACGTGATTCACAATACCCCTCTCCTTTTTTATTTCCTACCTGTTGACATCCGTTGAGCTCTTTCATGTAGGCCGAATGTATCAAAACAACTCCTTCTGGGTCATCACAGCTTGTCTCAAAAGCACTACAGACAAACCACAAATGTGTCACTGGAGACCATCGCGTCTATTTTTAGAGGCTTGTGTGTGCGTTTAGCCATATGCGTTTCCGGTGCGTGACCCCTCATAAACTTGTTGCGCCATACCACCTGCTGGGCTTGCTATAGTATTTTCCATCAGTTTTCTGTTTTGACGGATGCAAAGCTAATTTTTCTGTTTTTCGTTCTTCCTACCTTTTAAGTTTTACAATCCTTACTGGATAATTCTTGTTTATAGAAACTGACGCTATTAACATTTCTCCCAACGGCAAGAATCCAAAAAGGAAAACTAACTTCAGAAGTCAAAAAAATATATTTTATTTTTGTAAGATTTTCAGATCTTACAATTGCCGCTCCTCCCCCCAAAAAAATTATACCTGTGTAAAATTTTTTTTTTTCATTTTTTTTTTTTTTTTTCTATACTCCTTCACCTTCCCTGGAATTTAACCGCCTACATCTATTTACATCTCTCTAATATACAACCACTTATTTTATACTACCTTCTGATGCCAAATATTTACAATTATGTACATTAATTAAATATATATTTTGGGCTTCACTAAAACTATTCCCATCCCATGTACTCATCAATTAATCCTCCCACTAAATACAATTGCTGGAGTCTGTTTGATTCTTTCAGTTTAATTTCCCTTTCTCCACTTTGATTTGCAAGTCCTTCTTTCCACTGTTCTTTGATTCTACCGCGGTTTGCTACTTCCGTTCGAGGTTTGCTATTTTTATTTTCTAGTCTCTCTTCCCTTTGAAATATTATTTGCCCTGAATTTTGCCTAACCTTCTCTGTTAATTCTACTAATCCCACATTCACTCTTTTGTTTTCTGCCTGTTGCCCTGTTCCGTCATTTTCTCTAATTCTTCTCTTTTTCCTTAATCTTCTTAATTCTTCCTGCGCAATTAGAACTTTCTCAACACCTTTTTTTCTTTGCGGTAACTTTTGACTCGTTCTTTGCACTTGCCTCTCATTGCCTCTCCTTATGTTTCTTTTCGCTTCCACCACTGCAGTCGGTGTCTTACATTTAACATCATTTTCTCTCATCTGATAACCAACTTCGCTCCTATGGGATCTACTTTCGTTTTCGCCTGGCCTGGATTTTAGGTTTGCTGGTCGCCATGGATAGAACCGACCTCTCTTCAGTTTCCATTCCTTTCTTGGGTCAACAGCTTTGTATTCATCTCTGTGATGTACTGTTCTTACTGGGCAAAATCTAGCTATATGCCCATATCTGTTACACCTATAACACTTGACTTGACTTGGATGATTCCATTTATGTCCTAGGGTGGCCACAACTATTGGTTCTCTATTCATAAACTCACTTCTATGTGTGTGTGGCTTCCTCCTTGTGCCGCCTGATTTATTGCTCCTTTTTTCACATGAATTATTTTTCCAGCATTTAAGATGCAGAGCATTCATGCTTATATGCTGCCTTTGATTTGTGCCCCTGTTGTGACAGTATTCATTTCTGCTCTCGTGATGCCCATCTCTGTACCAGCACTCCCTCGCCCAGTGATTGCTTCGCCCGCATATGTAGCATTTCTTTCCATATCTTTCTTGCCTAACTTCTTTGACTTCCTCTTTCTTTATTTGTTTTTTGGTATTAAATTCTTCTAATAACTTGTTTAATTTGGCTTCCACCCCTGCGATCTGTTTCTCTAAACCGTCTAATTTCTTATCCCTACTGTTTTCGGGTTTTGTTTCCCCTTCGGATACTAATATGTTAACGTCCTCTCTAGTGTTCCCCCTACCATGAGAATCTAGTTTCTCCTCTTCGACGGCCAATTGTACTGCCTCTGCTAAGGATTTTGGCTTACTCCTAAGTATTTCTCGCCTATATCTTTCTCTAATTCCCGATAAAAACTGGTCCATTAGAATTTTTATCGAAGACGCCATTTTCATTTTCGGAAACTTCGGTGTTTAGTTTAATTGTTCTAAACTTCTTATAGTATTCTTCCACGGTTTCGCGACTGTTTTGTGTTATGTTACTTAGCCTATTGATTCCTTCCAGGAAGGTAATTTTCTCAGAGAATAGCTTTCTTAATATTTTCCCGAATTGTTCGAGAGTTTCAACTTCTGTGGTCTGCGTAGTTTCTAAATATTTTCTCTGTGCTGCGCCTTCTAATTTAAACTCGGCCATAGTGACTACCTCTAATTCTGTTAGCCCTTCCTTTTCTTTTATCATTATCAGTTTACGCAGGAAATAGTCTACACTTTCCGATGGTTCGCCCCTAAAAACTTTTAAGAACTTACTTAATCTAAGGGATCCATTATTGTTACTCACTATGCTAGAACTTGTTTCCACTGATTCTTCCCTTCCATTATTTTCTGTTCTTTCCCTGTCCCTACTGCTATGTGCCCTTCTTGTAGCCATCTTTAATTTAATTGACAAATTAATTAACAGTAATATAATTGCCCTTTTTAAGTTTAATCTGTCCTAAATGCTTATCTCTTAGCCTAATAATGAATTCCTATACACTTAATTACTCCTAATACTTCAATATTCCTTTCTTTATATTCACCTTTATCTACTCAATCCAAGTTCAATCTGTGATCAATTCACTAATACATAATTAAACGTGTTTCAATGTTTAACACTTTAAATCTATAAATTTCTTATCTTAGCAAATTTATCTGATGATCAATCCAATACCATATAAATAATCAACTCAATGCTTAACTTTTTATCTCCACCATTATTTACCTTAATATTTTTCAACCAATAATCAATTTTATATTAAACAATAATTCTAAATCGATATGATATGTATTCTGGCTCGCCAGCTGAATTTTTTCTCAGTTTCAGCAACTGGGCTTAACTTATTTCCTTGCTATTCTGGTACACTGCCTTCCGTTTGGGAATTATATCCTGGCTTGCTTTCGCCAATTGTGGGGGGGGGGTTATTTATGATAATGTTTTTGTATATATTTTTATTATTTCCCCTATTAACAACTCCCCTTTATAATAACTCCCCACTTGCGCATCTGACTATTTTACTTCAGAAAATTCCAAGTTCTAGGGGAAAATCTCCTTGATGAGTTTAATTCCCTTTGGATAGGCTTTTTCTCAGAATAACAAAGAGACACACAAATGTTGTATAATAAAAATACAGTTTATTGGACACTTTTACATAGATACATCAAAGAAAAGAAATTTATTAAACTCATGACCAAATAGATTTAATTTCATCTTCTTATAACAGAATGTATATGAGCAAGGTATTTTGCCTATTGAGTAAACTCAAGGAGGGCTATTTCCTTTACATAAATCATAAACAACTATCTCCTCTTTTAAACTAACAAAATGTTTCTACTTCCTTACTCCTGAGTTCAATTGACTTTCAAAAGAATCTATTAACATTCTCCTTTCATTACAAAACAATTCCTACTCCAAATTGATAAAGCTCCGATACTCTTAATTTCAGTATAAATCATTACTCTGTTTTCTAACAGATTATAGCCTACAACCTTCTCTAATCTAGGTAATTATTACTATCAAATTTCTACAATTAACTACTTGCACTTTCGGGGGTTACTGACATCCGTCTATCCCCTTCCAAAATTCATACCTAGTCATTCACTTATTTAACCAAATATTAACAAGTATCAATCACATCAAAAATTTTATATCTATTCCCTTCCAAAATTTATCTATATGTATATATTGACTTGCCTTGGGTAATGTCCTTCAGTTCATAACATTCACTAACTTATTCATTACAATAAAGTACTACTTATACATATGTGTTCAATCGAAAGTTCTGATAAATTGGTCATCGAGTGTCTATAGGCGGTGTGATGGTGCTTAAGCAAACTAATCACTTACTTACATAACTTGGCAGACTTCACGGTACATCCTTCTCTAAGCGAGTAGGGGATTCTTTCTATCTGGATCGCATCTCACAATCACTGGGGGCGTTCGGCATAAGATGCTGGATTCCTTCCTGGGTACCTTTGTATTTCTTTATGGACGCATTAATTTCATCTGATCAGAATGGCTGTACTCTTTTTGTCCGGCTTCGGATTTCATCAGCTCCAGCGTACTTGCTCTCAGAATATCAGGCAATCTCGTTCCTTCATAATGGAGTTGACTCCTTCTCATCTGCTTTAAGGATCTTGAAAAATTTTCCCTCCTTTCTATGGCACGTGTTCGTCTCTCACTTCGAAACTCAGTCTACTTTTGACTGACTGTCTGACCGACTTCGGCGCTCCAACTTCATCTTCCCACTTACTCGACTGCCTCTCTCACTACTTATTAGATCACTGACCTAACTGTTCACTTAAAGCTTATCTACCCCTCATACTCACTACACATTAGAACTTAGCCACTTTTCTCCACCGGCTACTCTATCTAAAAAAACTCATTCCTTTCTTTTCTTCTCCAACTCTCATCTTACTGCCCCACTCACTGACACTGACCCACTCTCATCTTACTGCCCAACTCACTGACACTGACCCACTCTCATCTTCCTGCCCAACTCACTGACACTCTCTCCCTCTTACTGCCCAACTCACTGACACTGACCCACTCTCTTCTTCCTGCCCTCCGCACTTCTTCTACAACTCACCCGACCAAAAACAATCTCTTACTCCTGAATTTTCCACGCCTCCCCACAGTGGGTTTCTTCCAATCACCTCTTTCTTTATTTATTATTTTTCCTTTAATTCGTTGAAAAGCTTCGGTCAGCCAGCCCTGTGGCACGTGATTCACAATACCCCTCTCCTTTTTTATTTCCTACCTGTTGACATCCGTTGAGCTCTTTCATGTAGGCCGAATGTATCAAAACAACTCCTTCTGGGTCATCACAGCTTGTCTCAAAAGCACTACAGACAAACCACAAATGTGTCACTGGAGACCATCGCGTCTATTTTTAGAGGCTTGTGTGTGCGTTTAGCCATATGCGTTTCCGGTGGGTGACCCCTCATAAACTTGTTGCGCCGTACCACCTGCTGGGCTTGCTATAGTATTTTCCATCAGTTTTCTGTTTTGACGGATGCAAAGCTAATTTTTCTGTTTTTCGTTCTTCCTACCTTTTAAGTTTTACAATCCTTACTGGATAATTCTTGTTTATAGAAACTGACGCTATTAACATTTCTCCCAACGGCAAGAATCCAAAAAGGAAAACTAACTTCAGAAGTCAAAAAAATATATTTTATTTTTGTAAGATTTTCAGATCTTACAATAGGTAAAATCATGACACTATTCTACGAAGAAATTAATAGTGTGTCATGATTGTATCTGAATGGGCAGTTTGCAACTGCAGAAGGACGCATTTGAATTCACTTTGGTTGTGATTATACTACAAGAGTGTTATGTAGGGGTAGCAGTCTTAGAACTTATGATTTAAAAGAATTTAGCATAATTTGCCTATCACGTGCATTCAAACATACAATATGAATAACTCTATACTTTAGTTAACCAATAGACCATGATCATTGTTTACTGCTTATCTGCATTTTATATGATGTTGTTTTTGATGTGGAAACATCTTTGGCAGCACCTATGAAATTTTTTGGACTGAAGTAAAACCGATTTGTAACAAAAATGCGAGACGGAAACAATGCAAATGATGTCACTTTCTAAGAGACACTAATGATGCTAACTCAGCCACTAATGTTGATTCGGTACAGTAAGTAGCAAGCGTGAGCATAAAACATTACATCATTCATAACTTCAGTTCTAGCCATTCAATTTTAAAAATTTAAACAGCTTTGATTTTCATCAAAGATGTTTTCACATAAAATAAAACATCTTTTGTACATACAGGGTATACATGCAGCTTTTTATAGTTTTACATAGGTAAGAAATAAAAAAATAAAATAATAACAATGCTGTTACTGTCAGCATACTCATATCAGAACCTACCTAGCATTTCCACAAGTTTTTTATACCTTTACTTTGCTGTGCCTGCTTGAAGAATGTGCTCTCAACAATGAAAGCCTCAGCATCAATTTAATTTTTTAAATTTTATTTAAAAATATAGCTTATAGGCCCAAAATGTTTTAAATTACAAAACAGTATACTACTCACAATTACAGTGTACAAAATTTTAACTGATTTTTCTGCCTATTCAAAATATAGCGAATGGCACACTATATGCAGAATATACCAAATAATATCTTTTCAATAGGACCATCAGAAGGCGCATCATACATAGAAATAACTAGTTTCTCGGTAGTAAAATTTCTTGATAGCAAATAAAATTGAGGTGATTTAGGTATTTCATTACAAAGAGGTTTGGCTGTTCTTTACAATAGTATAAGAATTGGTATTTTGAAGAAGATTAAGCTAAGAATTCCATTTCAAGGTGCTGTGCAGTTAATATAGGACTAGTTTTTGATTTTTAATCCTCTAGCTGGTACACAAAGAAAAAAAGCTGAATTTGTACTTTGTACACACGAAAGATGTTTTATGTGAAAACATCTTTTACAAAAATCAAAAATAATCTATATTTTTAAAATCAAATAGCCGAAGTTATGAACAATGTAATGTTTTATGCTCACACCCACTATTTACTCTACTGAATCGGCTTTAGCGATTGAGTTAGCATCATTAGAGTCATTTCCGTCTTGCATTTTTGTTACCAATTGGTTTTACTTCAGTCCAAGATATTTAGTATGAACGAAGGAATTTTTTTTTGCTCATGCCTGCTACATACTCTACTGAATCATGTTAGCATCATTAAGGAAGTGACATCATTTGTGTAATTTCCGTCTCACATTTTCGTTACCAATCGGTTTTACTTCAGTCCGAAAAATTTAGTAGGTGCTGCCAAAGATGTTTTCACAGGGAAAAAAAAAAAAAAAAAAAAAAAAAACAGGCAGCACATGATTTGTTTTATACAACATTTTGATTTTTCAGAATAAAATGGAAAATAAATCTCATTGCCCTTCTCAGTACCCATTCCAGCAGATCTACATCCTTCTCAAAATGAGGCCTCCAGACCAGTATGCAGTACTCAAGGTGTGGCCTGACCATTGCCTTTTACAATGGAATAATCACCTCCTTATCCCTACTGGCAAAATTCCTATATATCATTGACAAAACCCATTGAGCTCTCCTGACAGCCAGTCTGCAGCACTCAGAGAACTTCATATCAGACTCAATTATCCCCAGGTCTTTTCATCTTCCACTACTCTGAGTGTGGTACCATAGATTTGATACCTTGTTCTGAGATTACTGCTACCCATATGCATTACTGCTACCCTTCGCTTGTCAATGTTAAACTTCAATTACCACTTCTCAGCCTATCTGCCTCTTCTCTTGTTGCAGGATGCCTTCATTACTGTTAACTATTCTGCCAACCTTTGCATCATGTGCAAACTTAAACTTCATGCCTAATATATCCTAATCAATATCATTAATAAATACAAAAAACAACAATGGCCCCAGCACAGAATTCTGTGGGAGTCCAATAACAACATTAGTCCAAGAAGAGAAGTGTCCACTGATAAATATTCTGGATTCTCCCAGTAAACCATCCCTTTATCCAGAGCAATAACTTGCACTTAATACCACACACTGTTCCAATTTGCACAGCAGTCTTTTATGTGCAACAGTATCAAAAGCCTTTCCTGAAATCTAAATATATGATATCAAAATAATTTTTTGCATCAAGTCCCTTTGTAACCCTTTGTCACTGCATCAGAATAAAATGGAAAATAAATCTCATTGCCCTTCTCAGTACCCATTCAAATTGGACAGACAAGATCTCCCCTTAATAAACCCATGCTATGACTGAAGTATAACTGCACTCTGTCTAGATGGTCCTGCATTACTTCATTATTTTCCATGGAATGGAACAGAAGTTAAACTAACAGGTCTGTCATTACTCGTGTCACCCTTTTACCCTCCCCCTTTGTGAAATGGGGATAATATTTGCACATCTCCAGTCCACAGGGACATCCCCTGAATCCATAGATACTCTCATAATTATGGCTAAGGGTTTGCTTACTTCCTTTGCTGCCTCCCTTAATACGATTGGATAGATGCCATCTGCCCCAGTTGCCTTTTTTTATGCTTAAATTTAACAATTTCTCTTCACTTTCCTCTCAGTTATCACAAAATCATTCGGCTCACTATTAAAGTTTGATAAACTAATCACATCCCCTTCCCTAAAGAATTCCTCATGTGTGAACGTAGATGCAAAATACCTATTTAGCCTGTCAACAACCTGAGCTGGTTCATCAACTGTTAAACCATCGATATCAAATGGACTGATGTGTCAACCCCTTCCTTCTACTGTTAACACAAGAAAAGAAGTCTTTGATGCTTTTCTTGGCTTTCTTTGCCAGAGACTTCTTGTAATCTGCCTTGGCTTGTCTAACCTCCTTTGTGACCTAACTGCTGACCAGTTTATTTCTACCACAGGCTTCAATATCATCTGATATATATATATATATATGCATTTTTATTCTCTGCCACATGTCTCAACAGTTCACTGACATCCATTTAGGTCCAACCTTGAACATTATTTCTTAATTGGTATGAAAACCCTAGTAGCTTCTATGAGTATCTCCTTGAATGCTTCCCTTTTAGAATTTGTTGTTGGTAGTATCATTAGTTGACTCCACTGTAGTCTCCTTTACAAAAGAGAAATTCTACTCTTTACACTTGATGGCAGTTACATCTTTAAGTAAATCCCACGTCAATACACTGTGATAAATGCCACAGTGGTTCTCTTATCTGCAGATTCTTAATACATGAAGGACACTGCTGACGATCAGATCAACAGTAATATTCTCTCTTGTTCCCTCTCTAACATGCTTTTGTAGAAAACGGTCATCCAATAAATCCATAAGTCTTGCTAGTGTGTGCGTGTAACCAACACACAAGTCCAGTCAATATCTGGAATGCAAAAATCCCAGATTATTAGACATACTGATTTATTGGCCCACTGTATTTCTCTGTACAGATGTTCATTAAACTCAACACAGTTATTCGGCCTATAACACAGTCCTACTCTGATTTTTGTTTACCCAGTGCTTATGCCTCAACACTATTTTAAATTTTATGTGCTTCTTAACTAAGAGCATAACCCCTCTTCCTCCTGTCCTTTCTGTATACATTGTACTCTTCATATTCATATTTCTGCATCCCTTATATCTGAGTGACACCATATCTCTAATATCCCCGCAATGTCTGCATTTGATGACTTGACTAGCACTTCAAATTTATCAAATGTATTTACTATGCTCTAAGCATTGGTGTACATGCAAGTGCATGCATGCACCATTTCTTACTCTTATTTACCCTAACATGCCTATGTAATTTCTTGTTCCATGATGAACCACAGCAGGCCTTGAAAACTACCAGTGCCTTGCTTTCTGGGCTGCTGCATGTTCCAATAGAAGCAGTGCAAGAATCACTTTCACTTCTTTCACCTATTGTGAGAATCTATTAGTCTGTGTATCCTCCCCCCCCCACCAAGCCAGCAGTTTTTCAACCTACCTAGCACCGTACCGATAACATCATCAAAAATGAATTAGAAAATTTTATAATGCTTTCACTATTTTTCTTTTTGTCTGAGATTGTTGACGTGCCAACTCTATATTTCTCAGCCAAAAAACATTCCAATTCACCCTTTTCAACGGCTCAATTATTGCCATTTTGTCTTTCAACATTAGCACAACATGTTTTATTTTTGGTGACAAATTGGTATTAAACAATTTTTTTTTATAAATCATGATTGAAAAAATACCCCTCACAACATGAACAAGTGCACTGCTAGCAGCACTCAAGTATATTTTTAAATGTCAAATTGCTACATTCCATACTGGTGCATGCACCGCCTGCTACTTATTGCTTCACTATGCATTATGCAACAATATCTGCTGTATGTTTTTCTGTATAACGTAATATATTATGTATTTTTTGAGCAAGAATGAAAGCGACAAAACCCTAAGAAAATAAAGACGAAGGTAGCATAAGTATCGACACTGTTTTCCAGAGACATATCAAGCAAGAATGAAAGCAAAAAAATCTAAGAAAATAAAGACAAAGGTCGCAACTATTGGGTACTTCAATTGATCTGTGCAATCTGGATAACTTAAAATCCAAGTAATCGAGATCTGGTTAATCTAGTTTCTACTGCAATTTATATTGTTTCAACAGTATTGAATATTCTGTTACTTTCATAAAATGGAAGTTATTCTGAAAACTAAGGCAATATTATTATACTGTGCTTTACTCAAGGATTTAGAATTTAAGCACCGATATATGATATATGACTGCAATGATACAGTGTGTCAGTTCTTATAATAGTACTAGTGTATATGTATTTTGTTTGTGCAAGTATCTATGTGTTGATCTGTATGTCATAGACTAGACAAAGACAGTAGCAAATTTAAAATTGAGAAAGGAGTTCGACAAGGAGACAATATCTCCGAAGTTGTTTACTGCTGCCTTTGAGGAAGCTTTCAGAAGATTAGACTGGACACATAAAGGAGTCAATGTGAATGGAGAGTACCTAAACCATTTACGATTTGCAGATGACATTGTGGTCATAAGCCATGATCCCAAAGAATTAGAGGAAAATCTTAATCAGTTATGCAGAGTTGGCAAGGATTTTGGACTAAAGAAGAATATGGCTAAAACAAAAGTAATGATGAACAAGTATGCCACAGAAAGGGATATAATGATTGAAGGAGCAGTAAGTGAAAAGGTGGAGTCATATACTTATCTGGGACAAGTCATTAGCTGTAATAATGATAAATGGCTGGAAGTCAAAAGAAGAATAAATTTTGGATGGATAGCATTCAGGAAATATAGTCGCATACTGAGGAGCAATATCGCAATTTGTCTGAAATGTAAAATAATGAACCAAAATATACTCCCCACCATTACCTATGGAAGTGAAACTTGGGCACTCACCAAAAGAATGGAAGAGAAGCTGACACTACACAGCGAAGAATGGAACAAATTATACTGGGAATCAGACTGTTAGATAAGAAGAGATTTTGTCACTTTCATTGTTGCTTGATACTCTCAAGAATGCTCTGCACTTGACTTCGACATCATTGAACGCTTGAATTTTATTTAAAAAAATTATCGATGTGAAAACATCTATAGCAGCACGTAACAATGTAATGTTTGTTAGTTATTTGGTTTTTAGGAGCATTAGCAACTAAGGCCATATTGCTCCGGGGATATGCGGTGGTCATTCCCTGGCCTTTCCACATCCTCTGTATTTGGTGGTCACGGGCTCGAACCCGGTCTAATCAAGAAGCATGTGCTACGCACTACAATGTAATGTAATGAAAATATGAGATGAAAAAAAAGAAACTGTTGTTGGTTGGTTGGTTGGTTGAGTTTTATTGGCGCATCAGCAACTATGGCTATAATGCGCCAAAACCTTGTCATAAAAAGTAAAAAAGTTTCAGTGACCTACTGAATTAGGTCACTACGTCAGGTTATAAAAACAAGTATAAACTGTAACAGACAAATATCAGTAAATAAGTAACAATGGAAAATCTTAAAATAATAAGATTTTTAAATATGATTAAAAAGGTTTACTGATTTTAGGAAATTAAAAATAGCAGACACATGGTCATTGTCGGATAAAATCTGACTGAGTGTATACGGCTCAGTCAGATGGTTAAAAGCGGTAAAACGAGCATTTCTAAAACTGGTACAGTCAACTAAAATGTGTCTGATTGTTAAGATTGTGCCACAGGACACACACATAGGAGGGTCATCAGCCCTCAGCAAAAACGAATGAGTTAAATGACTGTGTCCTATGCGGGTCCGGGCAAGAAACTGTTGTAATTCTGCAGTTACTACTGAAGGATCTGAAGGATTGTGATGTCATATTATTCAACAAGGGGCTACAATCAAATAGGCAATTAGGCTATTGGCCTGTATTTTGCTAACCACTTCCAAGCCAAGGATGTCATAAAATAAAACATCTTTTGTTCGCACAAGGTATACACTTTTTTTTTTATTTTGTTTCTCTAATGCAGTTCGACGAAATTCAAGTGAATGGTGTTTGAATTTTGTAAATCAGATCACTAGAACTCAAGATATCATACTGGTCATGAAAAATGCATCACACACTCTATTATTATTATTAGCCATATGATGCAAGGAAGCCTGAGGTTTATGCTGCAACAGCCAAAAAAAATTTGAGTACCCTGAGAGAGATAAAAGTCAAAGGGAATCACCAAGAAAGAGAAGAATGATGATATCCAGCTCAGGATCCTGGGTGTGCCAAGCCCATATACTCTTAGCATTAGCATTGGCATATAATGCAAGAAAGCAAGCTTATGCAGCATCAGCCAAAAAAACTCCCATTTCATCCCTCCATTCAATCCAAATGCCTGTTATTTAGGCTATAAACTTCCACAAGAGATGGAAGTCTGTTCCACCAATCAACTGCCAGCTGGCTAAAGGCAAATTTCCATACTTCTATTCTACATCTGTCTTTCCTCAATTTGAATCTATGCCCCCTTAGATTCTTAATCTGAGCAAGAGGAAGAATCCCATCAGCATTCAGCTTACTCAACCCATTCAAGGACTTATACATCTCAATCAGATCACCTTGCATGTGCCTACTCTCCGGGCACTCCAATTCGCAGAACTTAAGCCTTTCTTGGTAAGAGCACCCCTTTGTTCCCCCTCACCAATCTTGTTGCACTCCTTTGTACTTGTTCTAGCAACTGTACATCTTTCCTAAAATGAGGCCTCCAGACCTGTACACATTACTCAAGGTGTGGCTTAACCATTTCCTTGTAGAATGGGATTATCACCTTCCTGTCCCTGCTAGCAAAATTCCTATATATCATTGACAAGACTCCATGACCTGCCCTGGCAGGTCATGCAGTCTTGCCCGTCTGCACTGCTCGGCAAACTTCATACCTGACTGCACATTACTCTTTTTCACTTTCCACTTCTCTGAGCATAGTAACACACAGTTGGTATGTTTCTCTTGGTTTATTGCTACCCATATGCAGTACTTTGATCACAACTCTCTGTTGTCTCCCACTCAACCATCCCTTTATCCATTGTAACAACTTACCCTTAATGCCATGCCACTCCAATTTGTACGGCAGTCTTCCATGTCTCTAATCACACTGCTAGTGAACACTTGGCACAGATTAGTGGTGGGGGGAAGCACCTCTGATGGAAGCCACAAATGACATAATCTTCCATGATGCATTTTTTGCATCCAATCAGATTTACTCCGTTGAAATTTTTGTAGGTGCCCTAAGGATATTTCACATAAAAAAACACCATTCTAAGAAACAGCCAAGGAATGGTAATAACTTGAAAAATAAGATACATCGAGTTCAGTTACAATTTGTGGAACAGAGATCATCAGTTTCCATATATTAAGGCAGGGCTATTGCTGATAGAAGGAATATATTATGAGACTACAGATATGAACACAAAATTGATCATATCGTGAACAAATTAAGATTATTTAAATTATTATTTTAATGGCACTGAAGCTAGCTATTACATATTTTTGTTTATAAAAGTGCATGGTCACAGCCTTATTTACATGTCATGCACCACAAAAATAGGTGGTCTCAATTCTAATCTCAACGATGTCCATTTCCACTTTCAGTCTGCCAAACCCCATGTACTTTTTCTGACAGAATCTCAGTTATCGGTTGATTCAGCTACTGCTCATCTCAGATGCCCAAATTATTCGCTGTATGATTCCTTTTGCCTCAAAAGTGGTACTTGTGCATATGTCGGTTCTGATATTCCCTGTCAGAGACTTGGCAATTTGGAATCTCCTCTCTTTGATCTTCTCTGGCTTAAAATCTCTCTACCTCATTGTGTCAAATCAATCTGTTGTCTCTACCGTTCTCCCAACTCCACTAATCACTTGGAGCTCTTTGACTTCCTCTTTGCAACTTGACTTTCTCCAGTCCAACTTTCCTAACAGTGAGGTAATTTTCCTTGGTGATTTTAATGTTCACAACTCCAGCTGGCTTCCGTTTTCTAGTCACACTGACCCAGCAGGTCGAGATGCTGAGGCTTTTGCAATTACTAATGACCTAGCACAGATTGTTCATTTACCTACAAGAATATTGGACAATCCTAATCATATGCTTGATCTTTTTCTGACAAACAACCCTTCTAAGCACACGGTCGAAGTGAGAGGTGCTTTAGGCACTTCAGATAACAACTTGGTGATTGTCTCTTCTCCAATGGAACCTTTATCTCATGGCTATTCCCAACCTCGTGTTGTTTGGCATTACAAGAATGTAAAATGGGATGACATGCAAGACTTCTTTTCTTCGGTCGCGTTACTGTTTCAAAACTTCTGATGTCAACGTTTCAACGTTTGCTCAGATCGTGTCAGTGTAACTATTCTTGCAGGAATGGAATCCTTTATCCCACACTCCACTTTAAAATCTCGTCCTTTTCTAAACCTTGGTTTTCCAATAAATGTGCTAAGTCTGTTCAAGAGAAGAATGTTGCTTATCAGAACTGGCTTGTTTCTAATTCTTCAGTTTCATTTTCTGCCTACACCAAAGCTCGCAACAAGTGTAAAGCAGTTATTAATCAGTCCAAACTAGAGTTTGAACAGGCTAAGAGTAGAAAACTTGCTTGTTGCCCTAATGGTAGCCTAGCATTCTGGTCTCTTGCCAAAGCTGGCTGCAACTTTTGCCCATCTCTGCTCCCACATCTGTCCAAACCAGATGGTTCTGTTGTCACTTCAGCCAAGGATAAAGCTGACCTGCTAGCATCCCATTTTTCTTCCAGCTCATGTATTAATGATCTTAGTAAAACACCTCCCACCATTCCCAACACGCTCCATTCAATGCCTCCTGTGGCCCACCATTTTATCAATAAAGCATATTTTAATAGATTGAGTTAATTTTACCCATTTTCGCAATATATATTTTACTGCTTTTACTCATCCAACTGAGCCTTATACACTCAGTCAAATTTTATCAGACAACGACCACGTGTCGGCAGTTTTTAAGTTTTTACAAGCCATTAAAATATATACACATATATAAATTGGATCACTTACTTTTAAACTTATACTGCCTTATATATATATATATATATATATATATATAACAATTTGACGAGGTAACCTTTTTAAAGGTTACCAGAATTTATCTTTGTTCATATTTTAATATTTTCTTGGTGCAGTATAACTTTAGTCGTTTTTGCGCCAATAAAATCAAAATCAAATCAAGCCTCCTGTGGTCTTCTGTCAATAGGATATCAGAAGGATTTTGATGAATCTTGATGCTAAGAAAGCTCCAGGTCCTGATGGTATTTCTCCACTTGTTCTCAAAACCTGTGCTCCTGAACTTACTCCTATTCTTTGCCGCCTTTTTTCACTTTCTTATTCCAAAGGTGTTTTTCCTTCTGCTTGGAAATTTGCTCATACCCAGCCAGTTCCTAAAAAGGGTGACAAATCCCTCCCATTCAATTATCGTCCCATTGCAATTACTTCTACTCTTTCTAAAGTAATGGAGAAATCAATTAACCGCCAACTCTTAAACTACCTAGAAACCTTCCGTCTGATCAATGATCACCAGTATGGATTCCGTCAGTGTCGATCCACTGGAGATATTCTGGCTTATGTTACCCATTTATGGACTAATTCAATGGAAAGGTTCGGTGAAACACAAGTAGTTGCTCTTGACATCTCAAAGGCTTTTGATCGTGTTTGGCATAAAGGTCTTCTAAACAAGCTTCCATCTTATGGTTTGCCAACTGTTTTTAGTAATTGGTTATCCAGTTTTCTCTCTGATCGCTCACTGAGGGTGATGGTAGATGGCTCTCTGTCTTCTAACTTCTCCACTAATGCCGGTGTCCCCCCAAGGTTCAGTTCTTTCCCCCACTCTTTTCCTCTTGTATATTAATGACCTTCTTCCATTGACTGGAAATCCTATCCATAGTTTTGCTAAACATAACACATTGTATTCCACTTTCCAGTTTGAGAAACTTTGCCCTGCTCATTCAGCTGCAACTTCTCGAAAATCCGCTACCAATTCCTTAAATGCCGATCTCCAGTAATTCTCCAGTGGGGCAAAGACAACTTAGTTGATTTCAACCCTTCTAAAACTCAGTCTTGTCTTATATCTCCCAAAAAGGATTCTTCTGCTCCTATGCTTATCTTTAGTGACACTCCGATTTCTAGGCAAAATGATATATCTCTTTTGGGGGATTACCCTGACTTCTAATCTCTCTTGGCACAAGCACATTACAGATATTGCTTCCTCTGCATCTAAAAAACTTGGTTTTCTCTTTCGCTCTCGGCGTTACTTTTCTTCCAAACAGCTGCTCACTCTGTATAAATCACAAATCCGCCCTGCCATGGAATATTGTTCCCACCTCTGGGGTGGTGTCCCCAAAACCTCTTTCAGGCTTCTTGATTCCATTCAGAAGAGGGCAGTTAGGTTAATTAATGATTCATCTCTAACAGTCTCTCCACTCGCTTTCTCATAGACGTACTGTTTCTGCTGCATGCCTCTTCTACAGATACTTCCATGGGCACTGTTCTTCTGAATTGGCTTCTATAATTCATGCTCTCTCTTTCAAAACAGTCCGAACATGTTCCGCCACCAGCCAACATCCATTTACTGTCCAACTTCAAACCCACAAAACCAACTTTTCATCTTTCTCATTTATTCATTCAACTGCCGTTTTCTGGAACAACCTTCCTTCATACGTATTTCCTGAAAATTACAATCTACAGAAGTTCAAGTCCAATGTCAACAAATATCTTCTTTAGTCTTCTCAACCTCCAACCCAAGCACGGTACTAAGTACTATACCTTCTAATACCTCTCGTGTTTGGGGTTCACATAAAAAAAAAAAAAATGCAGCCTGAAAAAACTGGAATAACTCACAATAAAGCCCCACTCTTCGATCAGCAACTACAGTTTCAACTGCATGGACTTCAGAAATTCCTCTAGTTTTGGACTTCAGAAATTCCTCTAGAGTTGGCCTCTCCAACAAGTGGTAGTGTTGTGCTATGCCAACTAAGCTGCCAAAGAGGACTCCCATAAGGTTAACAGTGAAAATTCACAACCAAGAATCTTTAATCTTTCAGCATATGAAAAAAAGATTTAAAAAAAGGCAAAAATGCAATATACTTTGTACACCATTCAATAAATTTGGAATCAAAGATAGAAATTATTTTAAAATTATTTTAAAACTGTGCATTTTTTATTATGTTAACATAATGTGGCGCATTATGTTAACTGTTGTTGTTCTTATTTGGTTTTTAGGAGCATTAGCAACTAAGGCCATATTGCTCTGGGAATATGTGATGGTCATTCCCCTGACCTTTCCGCATCCTCCATATTTGGTGGTCATGGGCTTGAACCCTGGTCTAATCAAGAAGCATGTGCTACACAGTGCTGCTCCTGCCCATCTGGCTAGGGAGGCGCCTATTATGTTAACATCATAAAGGATAAAATTACAAATATGGGCCATGTGTGAAATCCAGAGTTAAATACAAACTGCCTGTGAAGATTTTGGATGATTTAACTTATTCTTTCAAAACCTCCATGGCAGTTACATCCAAGGAAGGCTATATCTCTGTATGCTTTGATAATCTAGTCTTCTCAATATTAAATACTTGCTAATAAAATGGAATAGTATTGCAGGAAAACAACATACCACTTCTAGACTGATTTTATGCTCAAACTTCAAAGTTAGCCCATTGAAGCAACAAATTGCCAGATGCAACATCCTTACTCTTGTACAGCTTATCTCAGGATTACTGGATAATCTCAAGGTCGACAATTTGAACATAACCCACAGAGTGGCCAAGAGAAACCAAGATGACCACATCTCCCCACTGAGAGCCAGTCTCAAAAATCTGAACAGCCTCGAGTGAAGATTCCCAGTAAATAACACGCGAATGATAAATAGCATGGAATTTACCTGGACATGTTTTTCAAGAGGATACAAATGGTAGGGGAAAATTACCCAGTTGAAGAACTTTGGCTACATGATTCCAGACAAGGCCATTGGATTGTAGAATCCAGTTAGGTTGTAGATTCAACATTACCAGAAATGTCCTATAGGTATTTCTGATGTTGTTGAAGTGATATTAAATGTAGGCCTATGATAAATGCTATTCACAAGAGGTGAAAATATTTCATTCTGAATGAATGAATGAAGAATGAATGTCCAATGTAAAAAATTTTGGTTCATAAAACTGAAAGTTTATAAATCAGATGTTTGTAAACAGGAGTTCACTGCACACTGTTCCTTAATATAAAATTATATAAATACACTCACCCTTCTAATATGACCATTCAAAAGATCAGAAAGACTAATATAGAAAAGAGAGCCACCATGAGTTTCTCCACCTGTTCCAAAGAGTACAATTTCTGTTCCTATAATTAAACATTTTTTTTACAACTACAAATTTAAATTACTTCAAAAAAATTTTAAAGTTAAAATTTTTTAAACTTTATAAAATCAATTTTTAAGAGGATTTTGGCCTAATCATTAATAAAAAACAGAGGATGATCATTAAGTCACAATCTGTTTTTATGAAACATTTTTATTTCAACACAAATGTATATTTGTTTCACACAACAACAAAATTAGTATTTCTACTTCTCTCTGCTTGTCATTCGTTTCCAATAAAGTTTCACATGTGAAATTAAAATACAGAGTATTTATACTGACTTCTGATATGAAAAGCTGAAGTGCAAAACCAAATCACACAGGTACAGTAATTAAAATAATTATGTTAATATTATGTATTTAACATAAAATTTACTAAATTATTGAAAACTGAACACTACCTATGTATTTGATGAGAATCAACCGAACGAGCAAGCTGGTTTTAGAACAGGATTCTCAACTATGGAACACCTTCACGTAATATCACAGCTAATGGAGAAAGCAAATGAATATAAAATACCATTAAGCCTGGCATTTGTGGATTATGAAAAGGAATTTGATTTGACTCCATACAGCAGGCAATGTTTTGGGCACTGGAAAGACAAGGCATAGATACTCCATATATTATGATTTTGAAGAAAATATATGAGAATGCTACCTCCTTTATTAGAGTAGACGAAGACAGCAGGAAATTTAAAATTGAGAAATGAGTTCGACAAGGAGACACAATATCTCCAAAGTTGTTTACAGCTGCCCTTCAGGAAGCTTTCAGAAGATTAGACTGGTTGCAGAAAGGAGTCAATGTGAATGGAGAGTACCTAAACCATTTACGATTTGCAGATGACATTGTGGTCATAAGCATGATCCCAAAGAATTAGCGTAAAATCTTAATCAGTTATGCAGAGTTGGTAAGGATTTTGGACTAAAGAAGAATATGGCTAAAACAAAAGTAATGATGAACAGGTATCCACAGAAAGGGATATAATGATTGAAGGAGCAGTAATTGAAAAGGTGAAGTCATATACTTATCTGGGACAAGTCATTGGCTGTGATAATGATAAATGGTTGGAAGTCAAGAGAAGAATAAATCATGCATTTTGGATGGATAGCATTCAGGAAATATAGTCACATACTGAAGAGCAATTCCCAGTTTGTCTGAAACATAAAATAATGAACCAATGTATACTATACTCCCCACCATGACTTATGGAAGTGAAACTTGGGCACTCACCAAAAGAATGGAAGAGAAGCTGAGAAAAACACAGTGAAGAATGGAATGAATTATATTGGAAATGAGACTGTTAGATAAGAAGAGAAACACATGGATTAAGCAGCAAACTCAAGTAAAGGACATTCTTATCAAAACTAAAGAACTAAAATGGTCTTGGGCAAGACACATAGCTTGAAGACATAATGACAGATGGACTAAGAAAATAACAGAATGGTACCCAAGAGGAGCTAGAAGAAAACGGCGGAGATGGACAGATGAAATTCATGAGTTTGTGGGTAGTAAATAGATGGCCATCATTGCACAAAACAGAAGGAACTGGAAAGTTGCTGGAGAGGTCTTCATCCAGCAGTGGATTGAAAATGGCTGATGATGATGAAACAACTACAATTAGATAATTAAACAAAACTAATTTCAATCTCTTCCTTAAGATCAGCAATCTTGGTAAGAAAATGAAAGCCTAAAACCTATTAACTGACATATTTATAGTCTTATTTTATTAGTACTTTGGCCTTGGCATTGGAGCCCCAGATATGTCCTTCACTTTGGAACAATGTTCTGAGGGTGTGACTTGATTTGATGGTCCTGTATTCTTTTGAATGCAGGGAAAAGCTGAATCAGTGACTAAACTGAATCGTCCCTGCCTCAGCTCCATGGTCTAAAATCCAAACCACCTCCTCATTGTCTAAAATCCAAAACATCTCCCTGTATTCAATGTCCTATTCAAATCACATTCTCAGAACAACTAGTCCAAAACAAAATATATACACATATACACTTATCTAGTATATACTTGTATATAATAAATAAATAAATTTTTGTTTATTCTTGATATGGCCATTGCTGGAAGACCTTATATATTTCGTGACTGAAAACATAACAGATTAATTATTAAGGACATTTAGTTTTTGGTGCCACAGATCACAATGGGTAATTCATTTCATGTAGTTGCCTGTGTACAGGCTTGAACCCAGAAACCTCCTTTATACCATTAGCATTAGAAGAGGCATACGATGCAAGCTTGCTTTCTTGCATCGTTTGCTTTCTTGCATACGATGGAAGAAAGCAAGCTTATGCAGCATCAGCCAAAAAAAAAAAACTCTCCCATTTCACCCCTCCATTCATTCCAAATGCCTGCCCAGCTCAGCCTTAAATTTATTTAAGCTATCACCTTCCGCAACAAAAGATGGAAGTCTGTTCCACCAATCAACTACCCACTGGCTAAAGGCAAATTTCCACACATCTATTCTACAACTGTCTTTCCTCAATTTGAATCTGTGCCTCCTCATAGCTGAATGGCAGGAACATGGTCAGTGTCATAAACACCTATGTAATGCCAGTACTAACATACTCCTTTGGGATCCTAGATTAGACCACTGAACTGGAGGAGATTATGAGATTGACCAGGACAACAATGAAGAAATGCCTCCAATAGCACCGGAAGTAAGCCACTGAAAGATTCACCACAGTCCAGAAAGGAGGAGGGAGGGGTTTGGCAGATCTCACTAAACAACAGAATAAGGCAATTAAGAACCTGAGGGATTACTTCCAGGAAACCACAGCACCAATCTATCAAACCATAAATAATACAGACAAATAGCACACACTGCTGAACCTCAACAAAGACACCCACTCACACAGACAGAAGAAACAAAGACAGAAAGATAGGTGAAGGAAAGGAGGCACTCCATGACAGACAAAAACAATGACCTCCATTAAGACTACATAGATAAAATGGCTTACAATGCATGGCTTATGAGTAAGAAGGCTCTTCCCCAAGACAGAAGGATTCATGCTCACCAACCAAGACAATGTAATGAATATCAGGAACTACTGGAAATACATCAATAAGGAACCTGGAGTGTCAGATGACACATGTCAACAAAGCCACCTGGCCCAAAAACAATACCTAGTTGAAGTACACTCATAGACATGACCAGGTCACCAGGATAATACAACAGAAGCTAGCACAAGAATAGCAGTTGATAAAAGAAAGTGTACCATATTACAAGGACCCCCAGGTCATGCTAAAGATTCCCTACTCACAAACTATACTGGGACTGTACATAATAATAGACAAGATGATCCCACACAACAGACCATACACAACCCTCATCAACAAGAAAAAAAAATAGCTACCATCCTGATTGATACAGCAGTGCCCAATACCAGGCCGACCGGGCTAGCCGAGTGGGTAAAGTACCTGCCCGGCAACCCAAATGTCGCGGGTTCGATTCCCGCCTCGGGCTTGGATCAAAGTACTGCAAAAACCTTGGGAGGTGCAATATGGCCACAGAAGCCGATACGCCAACAACTACCAAATCAAAAAAAAAAAAAAAAAAAAGCCCAATACCAGCAACCTCCAGAAAACCTACTAGGAAAAGATCGGGAAGTACACAGACCTAAGACAGGAAGTCAAAGAAATGTGACATATGGAACAAGTAATGATCATTCCAATCACAATGTCAACCATCAGCATGGTTGTCATCATGATTGGGATGGTCATTGTGGTAGTTGATATAGCAATAGGCCTCACATAGAACATAAATGGGATGGTCAAATAGGTGTTCAGGATCACAGCTTTCTGTGATCCTGATCACAGTCAGAGAGTTCCTCTGCCAATCGTTGCTTATGCGGCTGGTGTGTGGTCGGGATCAGTGATTAAAGTAAAAATAAAAAACAAACTCATGTCATTACAAAGATCTATGTTGTTGGCCCTATTGCATGCCCCGAGGACGATATCTACGGCTGCGCTACAGGTAATTGCTGGAACTATTCCTCTTGATCTCTACATTGCATATCGTGGAATGTTATATGCTATGAGAAAAGAAATCCCTGCTAATTATTTGGACATTTCCATCAACCTGGATGCCAGTGTTAAGGAGGAGAAACTTAAGAATCTGGAATGAACTAATAGAGATTTGGAGGAATCGGTGGATTTCGTCGGAAGTGGGAGAAATAACTAGGAACATTATTCCTGCTGCTGCAGACTTTGGTACTTCTAAAACAGTTTCGTCATGGTTTTGTCCTTCAATATTCACCAACTATGTGCTGACAGGACATGGGTCCTTTCGAGACAAATTATGTTCATGGGGTCTGGAGACAGATCCGTGGTGTTCTTGTGGTGAGGCAGAAACTTGGCTGCATACACTGTTTCATTTCCCATTTTATAATGTTGAGAGGCATCGTCTTTTCGAACTGATTCCCGATCTAGCTGAAAACAACGTGCAGGAGTTTGTGAACGGAGTGTCTAATTTTCAGGCATTGCAGGTTTTTGCTGCTGCAGTGTTCTCTAAGAGATCAATTATAAGGAACCTATCAGAAAATGAACTGGCAGTGTATGTTGAGAGTTTTGCTTGATTGCATCTGGGCTTGGGAGCCTCAGACCTGGAAGCTTTATGTCAATAGTATTGCACTTTCTCTTTTGGGTGTAGAATTGTGCTTTGGCACTACAGCTAACAAAAGTAGAAACAGGTCTAAGTGTTAATGTTAATGTTTCTAAGTGTTATTGTAAAGTTAATGTCATTCTAAGTGTATGTATTTGCTATTTACATGTAAATATTTGTATAATGTTGCTTCTGTTTCAACAAGTATACATTGTTCTTAGTTGGAATTTTTTTTTTTTTTTTTCCGCTGGCCTCCAAGTTTGGGCAGCCTTGGGGGCAGGATTGCTGGCACCTACCAGTATAGCACTACTTCTGGTAGGTGTGGGATTTTGTGCATTACAGCACACACAGAGAATGGCTGATCCAGGTGTTGGTTAATCCCTGGTGGCGAAATGGCCTGACATAACACTCTTTTTCAGGCCTGTTTTGCAGATGTTCTGAGCTTTTACAGGAGTAAAAGGTGGAGATGGGCTTATGTCTAGGAGCCACCCTTCATATCAGGACACACACAATCAAATGTACAGAAAGACTACAGTATATATAAGAGTATGTATATAAAATCTGTATATAAATATTGTATATAAATTGATTAATATATCTTGAGAATGTATATACAGTTGTGTGTTAATAAAAAAAAAAAAAAAAAAAAAAAAGCCAATAATATCGATCAGACATAACAACCACAACACATTTCTGGCAGTAGTACTCATAGATAATAATTAAAGATAATAATAATAATAACAACAAGTTCAGATGCGCACACACAGGTACATAGCAGAGCAGTTCACCCATATTATAAGACGTCCTTTTACAATTCCAGAGTCTCTGACTCAAGGAATCACCTATCTTAAGGCTAAAGACACACCACAAATGTGGCAAAGTATAGGCCAATCACCTGTCTTCCAGCAATGTACAAGATCCTGACCAGCTGTATAACCAAGAAGATATCTGACCACCTGGAGAGCCAGAGCATCATAGACAAGCACCAGAATGGATGTAAACAGATTAACAAAGGATAAGGAACAAATGACCACTGACGTGGCAGTTATGAAGCAAGCCTACAAGAAGCACCACAACCTGTACGCTGCCTACATAGACCACAAGGCCTTCAATTTCATACTCCATTGTTGGCTGATAGAAATACTGAAGATCTACAAAATCAACCTGACACTGATACACTTCCTAGAAGCAACCACAGCAAAATGGTGAACCACCATCAATGTCAAAAACATAAAGCAATCATAGTGAAATGGTGGATCACCAACAATATCAAGGACATCATGACCAGACTGATCCCCATCAGAAGAGGAATCTTCCAGGCAGATGCCTTGAGCCCACTATGGTTTATCTAGCACTCAACCCACTGTCCTCATGCTCAACAACAGCAAGTACAAATATACCCTAAAAGAAAGAGAAAGAACCTGTACACTTTCTCTCAACTGATATACATGGATGACATCAAACTCTATGCAGCAACTGAGAATCAAAAACTCCAACAACTACTTCGGATCACCAAAGAATTAAGCACTGATTGGCCTAGACTAATACAAGATCCATTGAATGCATCAGGGAAATCCAGTTGTCTGAAACTACCAGCTGAAAACTGGTGAAGAGATTGAAGCCATGACAGAGGGAGACTTACAAATATCTGAGGATGATGCAGGTCCAATAGTTAGAACACAAGAAGATCAAGGCTCGCTTGACTGAGAAATAACACTGGACCCTGGAAGCTGACAGAAGGCTATTAAGAACCTGATGGATTATTTCCAGGAAAGCATAGCACCCATCTACCACACCATAAGGAAAATAGACAATTGGCATACACCACACAACCTGAACAAGGAGACCCTACTCACACAAAAAGCAGAAACAAAGACAGAAAGTTGAGTGAAGAAAGCACTTTATAGTGGACACTACAATGGCTGCCATTAAGACTACTGGATAAGATGGCTTACAACACATGGCTCACAAGCAGGAGGCTCTTCTCCAAGACCAAAGGATTTACACTAGCCATCCACCTCTATAACACCATCAAAAGTTACCTAAGCAACAGAACCATCAAAGTCACCGCCCCCTATGGCACACTCTCCAGGCATGTCCATCGGGGCTGCCCTCAAGGTTCGGTCCTTGGCCCACTACTGTGGAATATTGTCTTGGACACCTTTCTTAACATCGATCTCCATGAAGTACAATCTCAGGCATTTGTGGACGACCTCAATCTGACGATACAGGCAAACTCAAGAGTCGCGTTAGAGGTCCTCGCAAATCGGGCCCTGACCACTCTACAAGAATGGGCAAACCGAAATCAACTCAAAATATCTCCCACAAAAACAAACTCCATCCTACTAAAGGGACACATTGATCTTAGGTGGCCTCCGAAAATAAAAATTGGGCAGGAAACAATCAAATTCTCCAACCAACTGAACTAACCAACCAAAACCTGTCATTTCAGGACCATCTGAAATATCTCCGTAAAAAAATAAGACGCTATGCAGCCATGGTTGCCAGGGTCACGCGTAAAGAATGGGGCTTGAAAAAGCGAGTCCTCAAACTGTTCTACAAAGCTATCTTCACTCCGATCGTCACCTACGCATCCGGTGCATGGTTTCAAAAAACTACAACAGCAGTAAACAGACGTATCACGGACCAAATTCACAGATCCATTCTCCTAACCATCACTCGTGCTTGCCGCATGGTGAGCACCCACGCCCTGCAAGTGCTCGCAGGCACTCTCCCGCTGGACTTAGAAATCATACGTGGCCTACTGTACTACCTAGACAAAGGCACCCCACAGACTTTTCTGGGGTTCACTATCGACCTAACCAGCAACAGAAATGTGGAAAAGAAGAGGATACAAACTCACCTGCAGCAGGCATGGCAGGAAAGGTGGTGCAACTCTCAAAAGGGAGAGATCACAAAGAAATTTCTACCCAATATTGAACAAAACTACCCAACCTCACCCAACTGGTTCTCCCCAGGTCTACAAGCAACGTACCTCTTAACTGGACACGGAGCGATTAATGCCAAACTGTCTCTACTTGGGATTCAGGTTGATCCAACTTGCACTTGCGGGGGGGGGGGGGGCTGGAGAGCTGGCAGCACCTAATGTATGACTGCAGGCTCTATGAAGACCTACGTGGTATTTTTCTCACCAGAATCCACTACTTACCACAGGGACAAGAACATCACCTCCAAGACACGAAGGAGGAGTATCAAGCCTTCTTGGATTATGCACAGGCACTGTTCGCGAGGAGGAGGAGGAGAAACCAAATGGCTGCAGCCCACAACCATTATAACCAAAGAACATCTGTTCTTCAGCTCGCTAGGACTGGGACACCAGAAATGACCCACCCCCAAGAATTAGCAAACTCAGGAAACAAACTATACCAAAATAGACTAACATGGACGGGACCCATGTCCCACGAAAGACAAATGGAGATGACTACCAAACTTAGACACCCCACCAGCTGAGTCTATGTAAACAAGACACACACCCGAGAACTGGAAAGCTTAGGAAATAAACCACACTAAGGTAAAGGACTAACATGGACGGGACCCAGATCCCAAGGATGACAACTCGGACATGACACCAGATTGGACACCACCAACAGGGTCATTGTATAGTTTTCCTGCAGACGCTTGTTGGCGATCGCACCGGGCTCCCTTGCCTGGTGCCTTTCCGCCCCCTCCCCTGCGCCGGTGCCTTTCCACCCCCCCGGCACCCCCTACTTTCTCCTGGTGAGGCATGGGCCTGCCTCACTGACTTCTGGGGTTGCCTACTCTATCATCCCCATATTTCTGCCTTAACCCCCCCCAGCCTTCAGTCTCCCACCCACTCCATGCTAGCGAATGTCCCACACACAAAAACTTAATTATGCCAAAATTCCCGTTCACCCATTCTTTCAGCCTTTATTATGCAAGCATTATCCCCCTCACCTAACGATCATCAAACCGACGATGATGGATATATGTATCTGTCTGTACGTACGTGCATATAAAAGAGCACGCGCATTTTTTTTTTAGGTCCTAGCCTCTGAAATCTCAGGAAATTAGGTGGCAAGACCTGCCAGAGTGAAACTAAAACTACTGGGTTCCTGGTCTGCCTCCACGGGCAGACCAGGAACCCAGTAGTTTTAGTTTTAGTAGTTTTGGACCAGGAACCCAGTAGTTGTGTGTTAATAAAAAAACGGTAGGGCAACATTGGGCCTCAGCAGGGGGTCCAGTGGCTAAACGACCAGATGAACAACAGTACACGACATCACACAGATACAAAGCCCACACACTTTTAAATCTCTGGCATTTCCCAGTGAACTGGTACACCCACAATGAAAGCAACACGGAGATGGGGGAAACCCCTGGTGGCGTCTGACACTAAATACACCTTAGCCATCCACCACCACCAATTGTAGTGTTATCTTCTCAATTTTTTTTTTTTTTTTTTTTAGGCCCTAGCCACTGAAATCTCAGAAAATTAGGTGGCAGGGCCTGCCAGAGTAAAAAAAATACTGGTGTACCTGGTCTACTTCCAATGGGCTTAGTGTGGGCAACGTTGGGACGCACCAGGATCCCAGCGGCTAAATGGCCAGAAGAACAACGGTACAAGACACTTAAATCTGTGGCCTGTACAGTGTACTGTATCACATGATAATGTAAACTACAAGGAGATGGAGGAAACCCCTGGTGCCGTTAGACCTTAAACACACTATACACTAGCCATCCAAGACCAGGTAATAAACCAGGAGCTATAGGAAATACATTGCCAAGGATCCCAGAGTGATAGATGAAATATGTTAATGATGCTACCTGGCCCCCTCAGAAATAATCCAGCACATCACCGTGGGATGCAGGGTACACTCAGATGGAGTACACTCAGAGACATGAACAGGTCACCAAGAGAATACATTAAAAGCTAGGGCAAAGAAAATATACCATATTACAAGTAGAAACCACATGCCATACTACAAACTATATTGGGGCCATACTACAAACTATATTGGGACCACACAATAATAATAAACAAAACAATCCAATACAACAGACTAGACACACCCTGATCAACAAGAAGGAAGCGGCTACCTACCTGAACAACATAGTGGTGCCCAACAACAACAACAACCTCCAGAAAACCTAGAAAGAAAAGACCAGGAAATACGCAAACCTAAGACAGGAAGGCAAAGACAAGTGGCATATGACAAATAATGACAAATATGACAAATAATGCAAAGACAAATAATGACCATCCCGATCACTGTGTCAACTACTAGCATTAGCATTAGTACAGGCATATGATGCAAGAAAGCAAGCTTACGCAGCATCAGCCAAAAAAACGGAAAAAACACTCTCCCATTTCACCCGTCCGTTCGTTCCAAGTATCTGTCCAGCTCAGCCTTAAATTTATTTAGGCTATTAACTTCCATAACAAAGGATGGAAGTCTGTTCCCCAAACCAATCACTCGCTGGCTAAAGGCAAACTTCCGCACGTCTATCCTACATCTGTCATCCCTCAATTTGAATTTATGCCCTCTCAAATGATTATTCTGAGCAAGAGGAAGAATTCAATCAGCACTGAGCATTCTCAAACCATTCAAGGCTTTATATACCTCAATCAGATCACCTCACAGGCGCCTAGTCTCCAGAAAGTGTAATTTGCAAAATTTGAGCCTTTCTTCGTAAGAGCAACCCTTTGTTCCATTCACTAATCTTGTTGCCCTTCTCTGTACTCGATCCAACAGCTCTACATCCTTCTTGAAATGAGGCCTCCAACACCTGTATACAATACCCAAGGTGAGACCTGACCATTGCCTTATATAAAGGGATAATCACCTCCTTATCCCTGCTAGAAAAATTTCTGTATATCATTGACAAGACACTATGAGCTACTCTTGCAGACCGTCTGCACTGTTCAGAAAACTTCATATCTGCCTGCACAATTACCTCCAGGTCCTTTTCATTCTCTACCACTGTCAGTGTTGATACATCACTCTGGGGTTGTTGCTTCCCATATGTAGTACTTTACATTTGTCAATGTTAAACTTCATTTGCCACCTCTCAGCCCATCTGCTCAACTTTTCTAGATCCTCTTGAACTGTCACTGTTCTTAACAACCCTGCCAACCTTCGTATCATCTGCAAACTTGGACATCAAGCTTGATATACCATAATCAATATCATTCATAAATACAGAAAACAACAATGGGCCCAATACTGAACCCTAAGGGACTCCACTAATAACGTTAGTCCACGATGAGAAGTGTCCGTTGATTACCACTCTGTCTTCTCCCAACTCAACCATCCCATTATCCATGGCAGCAATTTGTCTCCAATGCCACACTGCTCCAATTTGTGCAGCAGTCTTCCATGTGCAACAGTATAAAAGCCTTTCTAAGATCCAAATATATGATATCAAAGTTATTTCCTGCATTCAGTTCCTTTGTTACCACATCATAGTATCCAATCAAATTGGTCAGGCAAGACTTTCCCCTTAACAAAACCATGCTGTCCCCGAGCTATAACTGAAGTCTTGTCTAGATGATCCTTCAGTGCTTCTTTAACCAGTGCCTCCATTAATTTTCCTGGAACGGAAGTTAAACTAACAGGTCTAATACTACTACTACTACTACAGGCACTACTACTACTACTACTACTTGTAGTAGTAGTAGTAGTGCTGCCCTTTGATCCTCCCTTGTGAATTGGGGTCACATTTGCACATCTCCAGTCCATGGGTACCTTCCCTGAGTCCAAAGAAGCTCTCATAATTATGGCTAAGGGTTTCCTTACTTCCTTTGCTGCCTCCTTTAATATAAGCGGATAGATTCTACCCACCCCAGGTTCCTTTTTTGTTTATCTTCAATAATTTCTCCTCCACTTTCCTCTCAGTTATTACAAAATCATTAAGCTCACTGCCAGAGTTTAACTCACCTCTGGCATTCCCCTCCCCTCCTCCTCATGGGTGAATGTAGATGCAAAAATACTCATTCAGTTTGTTAGCCACCTGAACAGGATCATCAACAGTTGAACCATCAATATCCAGTGGACCAATCTGATTCATCCCTTTCCTTCTAGAGTTTACATAGGTAAAGAACTCTTTGTTTTTCTTTGCATCCTTTGCCAAGGATTTCTCATAATACAGTCCGATAGACACAATACCAAAGACTCTCTACATAGAAATCTATCAGCAATAGGCCACCCAGACAACCAGTACATGAAACTGCAGAAAGCCATGGTCCTGTAGGATAGTCAGTTCCTTGGCCAAGAGTAATAATAATAATAAGAGTATTTAACTGGACACAATCAACCACCCATTGCATTTGGTACCAGTATCCATCATGGATGGAAAAAATTCAATAAGGAGAAAAAAGTCATAATGATAATAACAGAAAAATTTATTACAAAAAAAAAACAAACAACATATATATGTAGGAAACTCCTAATAGCATTTTTAAGTGGATTGGCCCCAAAGTGTACTATAAGCTGAACAGCATTATAAGTAGGGCCCCACTTGTCTGGGGGAAAGTGTGGATGTTGTCCTACTTATAATTTATCATTTGTCATCATTATTTTGGTAGATAATATTGATTTCAAGGTATTTTTTTTTTTTTCCCAATAGTTAAAGCAATGGCTTATATTTAAGTTGAAAATCTGCACAATTTAATGTACTATGCTTGTTTTTTGGCATTTTTCAACCATATTTTTGCATGATAATAAAAAATAATGTATTTTAAAAATATTTGATTAAATTAAACTTAAAATATCTTGAGTAGAAGCATTTTAAATGTACCATTAACATAATAATAATAATTCTGTAATTAAAAAAAAGTTATTTATGCTATGTGTAATGCAAAACCTGACATTAAATAAGGCCTATTACTGTAACCAGAAAGAAAAGCAGACTAATAAGGTAAAAAAAAAAGCTTAGGAGAGCATGCAAGTGCAGCAATGAACAATTAGACACAAAAGGTGATATTGTTGTACAAGTTGGCACTAATGATAATAAGAGTAGGAGACCGGCGGAATCACTTAACAAGTACTGGTCAATGTTAAAAACAAGGCATGAGTTACGGTCGAATTTGAAAGTGTCTGCAATTCTGCCCAGACACGATAGGAGGAAGTATATGATGAGAGCCTTGTCGATTAATTTGGCCCTGGAGAGATTGTGCAAGGCTCAAGGGATACAATTTTTCTCAGCCTGGTCTGTGCTTGTTAACAGGAGAGACTGCTTCTACATGGATGGGATACACTTAAATAGAAAGGGGTGCAAGAATATTTGCTGATGCTATCGAGGCACTGTTAGGTAGGTCAGAAAATTGCTAGCTTCGGGGGAGATACATGGACTAGTAGATTAACAGTAGCCACTGGCAGAAGTGAAAGTGATTCTTGCACTGCTTCTACTGGAATGAGCAGCAGCCTGGAAGGCTAGGTACTGGGAATTTCAAGGGCTGCAGGGAGTAATCATGGAACAAGTAAATACATGGGTTGTGTTAGGGTAACTAAGAGTAAGAATAGGTGCATGTATACTGGCATGTACACCAATGCTAGGAGTATAGTTTGATGAATTTGAGACTGGTGAAGACATCAAAGGCTGATGTTGTTGGAATATCAGTGTCACGGTGTCACACAGAGATAAGGAATACAGAATTGGAATTTGGGGAAGAACAACGTGTAGAGAAAAGATAGAAGAGGAGGAGGATGGTGCTGTTAGTTAAAAAACACAAAATCTAAGAAAGTGCATCCAGTTGACATGGGTGAACAGTGCAATGTTGAGTCAGTTTTGTGTGACATAAATGCTGGGAAAGGGAAAATGAGAGTAGGAGTGTGTTATAGGCCTAATGACTCTGATGAGTATAATAAGAAACTGTACAGAGACATAGAGTGGGCCAGTAAATCAGATTGTCTTATAATGGGCGATTTTAATTTCCCAGATAGTGACTGGAACTTGTGGGTTGGTCACTCAACACGCTAGCAAGGCTTTTGTGGAAATTTTGTTGAAATTGAATTCGAAATCATGATTCAGACCAGAGCAGCAAAGCAAAAGGCTCTAGCTAAAGGGAGTGCTGTGGCTCAGGGGAGAACTGAGGGGGGCAGTTGCTCTCTGAATCAATCACAGCCTTTTAAAATGCACTGTTTGCTTGATGTTTGTGGAGCAATCAGGTACAGGACATGATATTGCCAAGGAGGATGTCTTTGTATGTGCGCGATGTAAGGAATGTAAGGAAATCAGGCGACAACTCAGCGTTGTTATGGGCCTATATGAGAGCTTAAAGGACAGGGTGGATGCCCTTGAAGGATCTAAATTGAGGGGCATATCAAGCTCTCAGCTGCCCACATCAACTACTAGTTCCTGGTCCCACAGGAACTAGTGACTGTTGGTGACTCTACTGTCAGGGAAACAGGGAACACAGTATGTAAAAAGGATAGATGGAACAGGACCAGGGTATGTCTGCCTGGGTCAAAGGTTGATGACGTAGAGCAGATATCATCTTTTAAGGGCACAAAAGTTGTTGTACAGTTGGCACTAATGATATTAAGAGTAGGAGACCGGTGTAATTACTTAATATGTATAGGTAACTGTTGAAAAAAAGCCATGAATTAGGATTGAATTTGAAAGTGTCTGCAATTCTGCCCAGACACGATAGGAGGGAGTATATGATGAGAGCATTGTCGATCAATTCGGACCTGGAAAGATTGTGCAAGGCTCAAGAGGTAGAATTTTTTTCAGCCTGGTCTGTACTCGTTAACAGGAGAGAGCGCTTCTACAGGGATGGGATACACTTAAATAGAAAGGGTGCAAGAATATTTCCTGATGCTATCGAGGCAGTGTTAGGTGGGTCGGAAAACTGCTAGCTTGGAGGATACAAGGAATAATAGATTAACAGTGACCACTGGCAGAGGTGAAAGTGATTCTTGCACTGTTTCTGTTGGAATGAGCAGCAATCTGAAAAACAAGATGCAGGGTATTTCAGATACTGCTGGGAATCATTGCGGTATAAGTAAACACATGGGTTGTGTTAGGGTAGCTAAGAATAGGAACAGGTGCAAGAATATGTGCATATACAGGGTGATTCACTACCAGTGTGACAAACTTGCAGGAGGTGTAGGGGGCAAAAAGACGAATCGGAATCACATAGCATTGCAGGGTCCGAAATGCCTTCGTCGTGCGATAGAGGACGTTGAACGGGAGGTCGCGTGAACAGCGATCCCGCTGGAAGGCTGCATTTGCGAACCGTTTCTGTTGAAGAAACCAAGCAGCAAAAGTCCTTCGGAGTGGATAATACGCAGGCTCCAATGATTAGACGCATTCCAAATGGTATGAACTCATTTGGTTTGTTGACAGTATCCTCCATACAGTGGATTGGGAAATACCCAATCGTTGGCCTATCGCTCGAGTTCTCGTACTCTGATTGCCTTCTGCAAGATTTAGGACATTCTCCTCTTTGTCTGGCGTCCTCGTCGTTCGCTCTCGATTCATGGTACCTCTCGTGAAACAATCAGTCTCACGTAACCTTCTGTGCACACGTGCAAAAATCATATGATGAGGAGCACGCCTTTTTCGGGGAAACATTCCTGGTACAAGCGCAGAGCGGCGCGCCCATTACAGTCTGCAGCTCCATACGCGAGGTGCATGTCGGCCAGTTCAACGTTTGAATACTCGTCCATCCTACTGCCTCGGGAACTGGTTCGCGAATGCTGACTTCCAGCAGGATCGCTGTTCACGCGACCTCCCGTTCAACGTCCTCTACCGCATGACGAAGGCATTTTGGACCCTGCAATGCTATATGATTCCGATTCGTCTTTGTGCCCCCTACACCTCCTGCAAGTTTGTCACACTGGTAGTGAATCACCCTGTACACCAATGATAGGAGTTTGGTAAATAAATTTGATGAATTTGAGGTACTGCTCAAAACATCAAAGGCAGAGATGTGGTGTCACACAGATATAAGTGAATGCAGAAATGGAATTTGTGGAGTACAATGTGTACAGGAAGGATAGACAGGATAGGAAGGGAGGAGTGGTTATGCTATTAGTTAAAAAACACAAAAGCTAAGGAAGTGCATCCAGTTGACATGGGTGAACAGTGTAATACTGAGTCAGTTTTGTGTGACATAAACACTGGGAAAGTGAAAATCAGAGTAGAAGTGTGTTATAGGCCTAATGAGTGACTGGAACTTGTGGGTTGGTCACTCACACACTAGCAAGGCTTTTGTGGATTTATTGGATGATTGTTTTCTACATCAGCATGTTCGGGTGGCAACTAGAGGGAGTAATACTCTTGATCTGATTATCAGTAGCGATTCTTCATGCATTAAGAATCTGCAGATAAAGGACCCACTAGGTGGCAGTGATCACAGTGTGCCGAAGTGGGATTTACTCAAAGAGATAACTACCATCAGGGGTAAAGGGATGGGTTTTTGCTTTCGTAAAGGCGACTACAATGGTCTGAAACAGTATTTAAATTCTATACGGTGGGACCAACTGATGATGTTACGAACAGCAAATTCAAAATGGGAGGCATTCAAAGAATTAATCTTGGTGGATACTAGGCTTTATATACCAACCAAAAGAAAAATGCATGGGATACATATAAATTAATGGGTGACATGGAAGTCTATGATAGATATAAGCTGGTCTGTAACCAAGTCAAAAAGGAGATTAGGCAGGCAAAGGCAGATTATGAGAAATCTTTGGCAAAGGATGCAAAGAAAAACAGCAAAGATTTCTTTACCTATATAAACTCTAGAAGGAAAGGGATGAATCAGATTGGTCCACTGGATATCAAGGGGTTCAACTGTTGATGATCCTGCTCAGGTGGCTAACAAACTAAATGAGTATTTTGCATCTACATTCACACGTGAGGCGCTGTTCAGTTAGGGGAATGCCAGAGATGAGTTAAACTCTGGCAGTGAGCTAGATGAGTTTGTAATAACTGAGAACAAATGGAGGAGAAATTGATGAAGATAAACATAAAAAAAGGAACCCAGAGTGGATGGAATCTATCCAGTTATATTAAAGGAGGCAGCACAGGAAGTAAGCAAACCCTTAGCCATAATTATGAGAGTTTCTTTGAACTCAGAGGAGGTACCCATGGACTGGAGATGTGCAAATGTGATCCCAATTCAGAAGGAAGGATCAAAGGGCAACACAAGTAATTATAGACCTTTAGTTTAACTTCTATTCCAGGAAAATTAATGGAGGCACTGGTTAAAGAAGCACTGCAGGATCATCTAGACAAGACTTCAGTTATTGCTCGGAGACAGCATGGTTTTGTTAAGGGAAAGTCTTGCCTGACCAATTTGATTGGATACTATGATGTGGTCACAAAAGAACTGGAAGCAGGGAATAACTTTGATATCATATATTTGGATCTTAGAAAGACTTTTGATACTGTTGCACATTGAAGACTGGTGAACATATTGGAACAGTGTGGCACTGGAGGCAAATTGCTGCTATGGATAATGGGATGGTTGAGTGGGAGAAAACAGAGTGGTAATCAATGGACACTGCTCCTCGTGGACTAATGTTATTAGTGTAGTCCCTCAGGGTTCAGTGTTGGGGCCATTGGTGTTTTCTGTATTTATAAATAATATTGATGATGGTATATCAAGCTTAATGTCCAAGTTTCCAGACGATACGAAGGTTGGCTGGGTTTTTAAGGACACTAATGACAGTATGCTGCTGCAACAGGATCTAGAAAAGTTGAGCAGATGGGCTGAGAGGTGACAAATGAAGTTTAACATTGACAAATGTAAAATACATATGGGAAGCAGTAACCCCAGAGTAATGTAGGAACTCTGTGGTACTACACCGACAGTGGTAGAGAACGAAAAGGACCTGGGAGTAATTGTTGCTATTGTTATTTGGTTTTTAGGAGCATTAGCAACTAAGGCCATATTGCTCCGTGGGGGGGAGGGGGTAATTGTACAGGCAGATATGAAGTCTTCTGAGCAGTGCAGACGGTCTGCAAGAGTAGCATGGTGTCTTGTCAATGATATACAGGAATCTTTCTAGCAGGGATAAGGAGGTGATTATCCCTTTGTATAAGGCAATGGTTAGGCTACACCGTGAGTACTGTATACAGGTCTGGAGGCCTCATTGTAAGCAGGATATAGAGCTGATGGAATGATGGAACAAGTACAGAGAAGGGCAACAAGATTAGTGAAAGGAACAAAGGTTTGTTATTATGAAGAAAGGCTTGTTTTGCAAATTACAGTGGCTGGAGACTAGGCACCTGTGGGGTGATCTGATTGAGGTGTATAAGGTCTTGAAAGGTTTGAGCACGCTCAATGCTGACAAGATTCTTCCACTTGTTCAGAATAATCGCCTGAAAGGACATAAATTCAAATTGCGGAAAGACAGTTGTAGGATAGATGTGCAGAAGTTTGCCTTTAGCCAGCAGGTGGTTGATTGCTGGAACAAACCTACATCTGTAGTTGTAGAAGTTGATAGCTTAAAAAGATTCAAAGCAGAACTAGACAAACATCTGGAGCAAGTGAATGGGTGAAATGAGAAAGCTGTTTTTTTTTTGGCTGAAGCTGTATAAAAAAAAGAGCAATATAAAGACGAAAGCAGTTTAAAGTATAAAGAAAAGCAATATAAACAGAAAAGCAGTTTAAAGTATAAAGAAAAGCAATATAAACAGGAAATCAGTTTAAATGGTTGTGCTATATTGTTAAAAGAACATGGAAGTGCATGGGATTGACCATGGGGCCAGAAGAAATGAGCATTAGAAGTGGGAAAGCACTGTAAGCAGGAGTATTTTATAAAGAGATTGTATATACTGTTTCAAGCAAGATCATTTTCAAAAAAATAGATATGCCTTAGGTTTTCGAAAAAGGGGTTAATTTATTTAAATCTTACCATCAGGGTGAACAATAATCTGTGGTGAATAGTAACTTTCTTGTTTATCTGGTACCTCTACCCACTGCAACACTTTGCCACTTTTAGCACTTACTAGTAATATTCTCCCAACTAGGCGAGTCTCACTTCCTAAAAGGGAAATGAATTTTCTGCAGTGGTTATTATTCAGATTAGCAATAGTATATCTCTCAAGCACACAAAAAAAAAAAGAAAAAAAAAAGCAGTTTCAATATTTATCAGTCACTCATATAACTTTCTAATTAAAATAATTTTTGGATATCACTATAAATTGATTAGTTTATCACAAAAAGGACTTTTTTTTTTTATCAAATCACTTTAATAATTATTATATTCAGTCATTAATTCCTTATGCATCATCTCCCTTTAAATTTTAAAGAACAACATGCAAGTTAATTTTTGCAATGTATAATTAATTTTCATATTTAACAGGAACTGGAAGTTGGACTGTTTTATAGATCAGCTGTAACTGCTTCAGGTTAAAATATTTAGCCAAAAAATAGTGTCTTAGTCATCATGGACAGATCCCAGAAAATCCTGGCAGCAGTTAATAGAAAGAGTTTTTCTAGCAATCAAAGCAGAAAAAAAATATAAGTATTATGATTTTGATCATTGGGATTTGCTTGGGTATCTGTGTGAGTCTTGTAACTTAGAAAAACCTGAAAATAGGTGAAACATATTTATTTAACCCTTCTGACAGTCACAAATTCCTTCAATAAATAGTGCAATATTTAATCCTTACATCAGTAAGTTTGCTGTACATGTGAGGCTTTGGGGCAATGAGTTTTCTGCATAGAGTCAGCTCTTTAGAGTTTGGAATGGAATTCATTACATAACTGTTTTTAAATATTAAGTTGTTCTTATTTTGATGCAATTGCCCAATATTCGAGTGAAGTTCTCGAATATTGCTTATCTGTATATTTACATATGCCTACATACAGATAATAAATAAAAAATAAATAAAAAAAATTGTAAAAATATATTACTTTTTATTTTGATACAAAAATATCCTCTATATCTACTTTATTTATTACTTAAGTTAATTTGATCAACTTCTAGATCTGTATTCCAGAGAATTTCTTCAATTTCAGACCAAAATTGGACAAGTGAAAATAACAATTGCAATCTCTTCTATCAATTCAAAGTTATTTTTATATTGCCATCTATAAATGTTGGAAACCCAGATAGAACATGGCAGCACATACTGTAAGGTTTCAAGAAAATTTTGATATTTAACAGATCAAACATCCTAAAAACAAAAAAAAAATTGAAAACAACTATCGTGGTAACTGCTACAAACAACAAAGTAAGCAAATAATGTACAGCAGACCCAGCTGGAAGACATACAGGTAGTTCTCAACTTTACGAGTTAATTCGATCCTAGCACGTGCTTGTAAAGTGGGAATTAAATCCCGTAGACAATGTTAAAAATAGGGGTTACGTTCTCAACAATGAAATTAGTTAGCTAATTAGTTCATGTTTAAACAATGATTGATTTATCCAAAGGAATGAAAATGTAGCCTGTAAAATCAAGCAAATTATAATAATAAAGAAATTATTGATGACTTACAAATTTTAAAGAATGTTTATTCTTCATCATCGACAAAATGCACACTCGTTGATCACTTATTATTGGCTCGGCACTCATTGATTTGTTGCAAAAGGAGTCATCTTCTTAAGAAATGCTTCAAGAGGCTCTTGTTTCCAAGATAATCTTCTCTTTTCTTTATAAATTTCAATAACATGCATAAGCATTTTTTAACGGAACGCAAAAATTGCAACTAACACTATTTGCGTGGAGTAACAAATTTAAGAAACTAAAAAAAAAAAAAAAAAAAAAAGGAATAATGAGAAGATTCTGAAAATTTATTCGTTTTTTATATGATTGAAGATTCATAAATATTCACCATAATAATATAAAAACCCGCACAATTCCAGCTATTGGTATTTTCACAAATGCAATAACATCGAAATAAAAACAGAAAAAGCCTAATAAACCGGAAAGTGCAAATCATTTTTATTTTATGGTCAAGACCTCCAGAAATGTGCTTTAGAAAAATGTCACAAAGGCGTTCAAAATTGATTCTTATAACAGAACATTATTATTATTAGCCATATGGTACAAAAAAGCTGGAGGCTTATGCTGCACCAGCCAAAAAAAAAAACATATGATAAAGATGTATTTCGGTGATTTGAATTGGTAACTAATACAATTTGCACTATAAAAACGACCTTACAGAGAGTTATATAGCGAAAATTTCAACTTCCAAGGTCATGCAACGAATTACCAAAAAACAATGTGTTATTGGGTTCACATTACAATATTTTCACGATACGACAGTGTCTCTGGAACATATTAATATCATAAAGCTGGGTAAACTGTATTGTACAGCTACGCATGTGGTTTGAAATGCGGTATTTATGAACGTTTAACATTCATTTTTTGCCATTAATGTTCATATTTTAGATTTTGTTGATACTTGATACTTAAAAAAAAAAAAAAAACTCGTAAACCCGGGAACTTGTAAAACGAGAACTGCCTGTATATAGTTCAGAGTTTTTTTGTTTTTTTTTTGTGTTTGTTAGTTTAATAGTGCTAAAACATATACAGCTTGCAAATTAAAAATATTGAAACAATTGAAACAATCAAAATAAATGATCAAAGTCAAATATCCTGATATTCCACTTCATTGACAGGACTACTGCTGAATTCATCAGCCGCAATCTTCACATTAAAGCAAAAAAAATAGATAACTGTCAGAAAGCTTGTGACAAGTACACTGAGTGATCACCAAATTATGACCGCCCTTATGAAAAGTGAATGTGACCCACTGACCATGTGAGGTATGAGAGGGTGCAGTTAGTCGACCTACATAGCATAGATAAGGTGTCAGTGGTTCAGTGGGTAGTAAAATTCTGAGCGTGATGGGTAAAAGGAAGGATTTATTGGACTTTGATAAAGACAGATTGTGGGAGCTCGACGAGCTGGTGCCTCGATTTCCCAAAAGGCTAAACTGGTGGGGTGTTTGAGAGCCACCATAGTTAAAGTGTACCAGGACTGCCGTAAAAATGATCATACAACAACCCTACAGCAAAACTGCAAAGGTCAGCGAAAAGTTGATGTTAGAGGTGAGCACTGGGTCCGACAACTCATACAAGCAAACAGGAGCAGCACTGTTCAAGAGCTGACTACCCAATACAACATGGGCCAATCCGGAACAATATCTGCTATGATCATGCGTTGCACGCTCGCACATATCGGCTATACCAGCAGAGGATCCCTACGGCATCCTCTCCTAACCAAGGTTCATCGGCATAAAAGATTTGCCTGGTGCAAAGAGCATGCAAGTTGGATGTTAGAAGACTGGTAGAAGGTGTGCTAGTCGGACGAGTCACGTCATTTACTCCACATTGTGGATGGTCATGTACAGATTTGGTTTCAACAACATGAGGCTCTTCATCCATCATGCATGGTATCAAAAGTGCAGGCCGGTGGAGGCAGTTTTTTGGTGTGGGGCATGTTTCAATGGCAGGAACTCGGACCTCTGGTGCATATGGATCAACGTATCATTGGTCTCCGCTATCAGCAACTGCTTGCTGACAGTATACATCCCACTATGTTATACTTTTCCCTGAATGCCAATAGTGTCTTCCAAACCCTTAGCCATAATTATGAGAACTTCCTTGGGCTCGGGGGAGGTACCCATGGGCTGGAAATGTGCAAATGTGATATCCAAATTATATCACATTTGCTATATCTGATATCCAAATTATATCACACTATGATATCCAAATTATTCTTTGCATCCAGCCACAAAGGAACTGGATGCAAAGAATAATTTGGATATCATATATTTGGATCTTAGAAAGGCTTTTGATACTGTTGCACATGGAGCAGCGTAGCACTGGAGGCAAATTGCTGCTATAGATAAAGGGATGGTCGAATGGTAATCAATGGACACTGCTCTTCGTGGACTAATATTATTAGTGGAGTCCCCAGGGTACAGTGTTGGGTCCATTGTTGTTTTCTGTATTCATTAATGATACTGATGATAGTATATCAGGCTTAATTTCCAAGTATGCAGACGATACGAAAGTCTGAAGGGTTGTTAATGACACTAATGACAGTACGCTGCTGCAACAGGATCTAGAAACGTTGAGCAGATGGGCTGAAAGGTGGCAAATGAAGTTTAACATTGACAAATGTAAAGTACTACACATGGGAAACAGCAACCCCAGAGCAACGTATCAACTCTGTGGTACTACACTGCCAGTGGTAGAGAATGAAAGGGACTTGGGGGTGGTTGTGCAGGCAGATATGAAGTTCTCTGAGCAGTGCAGACGGTCTGCAAGAGTAGCTCATGGTGTCTTGTCAATAATATACAGGAATTTTTCTAGCAGGGATAAGGAGGTGATTATCTCCTTGTATAAGGCAATGGTCAGGCCACACCTTTAGTACTGTATACAGGTCTGGAGGCCTCATTTTAAGAAGGATGTAGAGCTGTTGGAACGAGTACAGAGAAGGGCAACAAGATTAGTGAATGGAACAAGGGTTGCTCTTATGAAGAAAGGATTAAGTTTTGCAAATTACAGCGTCTGGAGATTAGGCACCTGTGAGGTGATCTGATTGAGGGGTATAAAGCCTTGAATGGTTTGAGCATGCTCAATGCTGATGGGATTCTTCCTCTTGCTCAGAATAATTGCCTGAGAGGGCATAAATTCAAATTGAGGAAAGACAGTTGTAGGATAGATGTGCAGAAGTTTACCTTTAGCCAGTGGGTGGTTGACTGCTGGAACAAACTTCCATCTGTCGTAGAAGTGGACAGCTTAAACAGATTCAAGGTAGAACTAGACAAACATTTAGAGCGAGTGGATGGGTGAAATGAGGAAGAGGTGTGCGGTTTTTTTTTTGGCTGATGCTATATAAGCTTACTTTCTTGCATCATGTGCCCTTGCATAAAGGTGACAAAGATGACAATGCGCCGAGCCACCGAGCACTTGTTGTGCAGGAATGGCTTGAGGAACACAGTTCTGACTTCCAGCATATCGATTGGCCTCTGAACTCCCCTGATATCAATCCCACAGAGCACTTGTGGGACACTATAGAAAGGCATATCAAGTGTCTGGATACATCAATCACTTCCATACCTGCATTGCTGGCCACATTATACACAGCTTGGTTGGCCATACCTCCCGACCGCTTCCGACATCTTGTTGAATCAATACCACGTCGGATAGCTGCTGAACTGGGGGCAAAAGGAGGACCTACGAAGTATTAGGTAGGTGGTTAATTCAGTGATCACTCAATGTATGTACAAACACTGATGCAAATAGTCATCAGCCATTCTAGAGCAAATTTAGATTTTTCAAATTTCATTCTTGAAAATGTTTGCTTACATTTGTAAGTGCTTCCAAAAACAATTAACATTTTTGCTGCAAGTCCTTTGATATTAGGAAATTTTAAAGTTTTCAGGGAATGTGACTCCCAAATTATGGAATCAGAATTCACCCATATTTGACATTCTCAGGCTGAATGATTATCCTACAGTTGTTGCCTCAGATGAGACCACACACATACATTTGATGTAATATATGGAAGGTCTCATATACATTTGATGTTAACTCACGTAATCTACTATGGAAAAAAATAGCCCAAGATTATCAAAAAACAAAGCAAAAACTTATTTTCAAAGTAGGAAGAGAGCAACGACTTAGTTTTTCACCAGATTATTGAAAACCACATATCTGACTCCAACGGTTCTTTCATTCTTGATGTAGAGCCTTAAAAGAATAGAGCTTAATGAAGCTCTCTTCATCCAAACCAATTATTCCCAGAAAGAAACAGGAACAGAAGAACATCTCCATCCCAGGATAGGACCTGAATGTCAATGTCTCTGAAGGATATCATAATCCAACATATCAGAAAGCTTCTTCATTTTCCTGAGCAAGCACCCAGATTCCATAGGACAGTATCAACCTAGGACACAATGCTGTGTTATGGTTATGTTTTATATTTGTTACTTAATGCTTTTTTTATATCTTTTCAAAGTAAATTTAAAGTGTAAATATTACTTGATATCTATGAAAGAGAAACCATAAAGGGAGCCAATTGATTGGTTTCCAAAAACCATAATCTATGCAGTGAAATGTCATTAGGCACATTTCCATATGCATAAAGTGTCTGTTATCTTCATCATGTCTGTCTGTTCATCTGCATTTAACAATGAAATTCCCAGTGAATAGATTTCAATGAACCTGTATATTTGCCACTTTAAGAAAGATTTGTTTAGCCAAAACTTCATCATCAAACCCCACATACTTTTTCTGACAGAATCCCAATTATCAGTTGATTCAACCACTGCCCATCTCAGTTGTCCTAATTATTCGCTGTATGATACCTTTCACTTCAAAGGTGGTACTTGTGCATGCCACCCCAGGGGATCACATCTGGTGAGTATGGGCTTGGCACACCCAGGGTCCTGAGCTGGATATCATAATTCGTCTCTTTCTTGGTGATTCCCTTCTACTCTCTCTCTCTCTCTCTCTCTCTCTCTCTCTCTCTCTCTCTCTCTCTCTCTCTCTCTCTCTCTCTCTCTCTCTCTCTCTCTCTCTCTCTCTCAGCGTAACTCGGGAATTTTTTTTGGTTGGTGCAGTATAAGCCTCAGGCTTCCCTGCACCACATGGCTAAATAATAATAATAATGTGTCTGCTCTCATATTCCCTCTCAGAGACATGCACAAGTACCACTTTTATTCAAATTTATTCACTTTTAGTCAAATCTGCCTGTTGCTTCTATCATTCTCCCAACACCCCTAAATCTTTGAAAACTTGACTTTCTCCAGTCCAACTTTCCTAACAGAGATAATTTTCCTTGGTGATTTTAATGTTCACAACTCCAGCTGCATTCAATTTTCTAGTCACACAGACCCAGCTAGTCAAAATGCTGAGACTTTTGCAATTACTAATAATCTCACACAGGTTATTCGTTTAGGTTCTAGATATTGTTGCCATAAACATTTTTGCCACATAACATTTTCACCATGAGGCAATTTTGCTGTAAAAGATAAAATAACGAAAAATAAAAGCAGGACATTAAAAAGGACATAACGAAACATGAAAAATTAATAACAAAATTAAAAAGACTTCAAAATTAAAATACAAAATATTTGAATACATGTAAAATGTGTGTAGATTCCTGGCAATACTGCGCAAATAACTGATTTTATTTTGTGGATTGTAGCTAAGCACTTGTCTTTCATTCATAGTATTATACATTTTTTTGCTTGTTGATTCGTCTCCTCATTTGGCATCGCATTTTTTCTTTTTTGCTAAAACTTCTTCCTTCATTAAGAGAGATATCAGTTTCCAAATACTAGGATGCATATTTCTAACTGAGCTTTGTATTGCATTGTGAATGCCTTCTACACTGTTGTTCGTTCTTGGCATATTGTCACATGTCCGTTGATAGATGTTCCAAAGTTCTATGGGAAATGTGGGTTCAACTCTGCGCCTTCAAGGCCCTCGGCCTCTTTCTCCTCCAATGTAGTGTGTTTCAAAATAAGAAACCAACTCTTGGCACAAATCATCGTCATCTGTCAGCTCGATAAAGCCACCAATAACGTCACTAACTGGAAGAAATGCTAACACTGTAATGCATTTATTCAAAATCAATGATTTTGCAGTAAATGTTTTTTACCATATGAAACAAACAGCCGGTTATAGTTGTATTAGGGTATATGTTAGAGAAAGTGACGATACTTCCTTTCTCAAAGTCGAACATTAAGGATTCAGGATCTAATGTTGGACATAAGTTCTTTACGAAATAAAAAAATCTGCTGTAAGTCTCTTCAGATTTCCCTGGAAGTAAAATGAACAGATGAGGGATGCTGCTATTTCTAATCATTATATATAACTGGTAGTAAATAACTGGACTACATTTAAATGTTCCGTCACATGCCCAGTCCTTATATTTCACTAAATCACCTAAGCCAGATTCTGTGCCAAATACCAAAATTCTGTCTACATGTTCTCCCCTATCATATAACAAAAAAATTTCATCATTTTCAAAAAATTTAAATGGTTACATGATTCCTGATGAGGAATCATGTAACCATTTCTTTTTTTGGGGATAGGAGGAACTTGATTCTTCCTTTGCCTCCAACTTCTAATATTGCGTGATAAATTTGGTAAAGACGGCATTAGAGAACAAGCTGTTGTATCCAACTTAGCTAAAGAATCAATAATTAATGCTCTCGAAGACTGCTGTGAATTAGTAGCCGCCTCTTTTATATTTGCCACAGCTTGGTAAACTTTTGGTTTTGACGGGTGGGAGGGATGACTGTGCTCACCGAAGAATTTCAAGCTAATATGTTATTTCTAGTATAGTATGCAATCTGGCTTTACACTCTCTTATTTCACACTTCCAGTAAGTTTTATCACCATATTTTCTATCAAGTCGATATATGTATGTTTTCATCCACCATTTTAAGGCCACCACGTCTACTCGTCACTGTATAGACCATTATGAGGGCTAAGATTTATATAATATAAAAATGGGGATACTGCGAGAACTTTGTCAATGGAGAAATGAAACCAAACTGTCAACCAGTTATTTTATCTTTTATTTATTTTTTATTCTAATAATAATATAATTAATATTATTAATACAATACAATACAATTTATTTAACAAGAGAATAAGTTTACAATAGATGAACTTGTTAAGAAAAGTGAATTTCTTGACAACAAGTTGTAGTTTATCCTTTACAACAAGTTTGTATACAAATTTGTTTTCTAACAGAAAAGACAATTAAGTCACAACTCATAGTACATTCCATGCTGTAAACAGAGATAGTAATTTATCTGTATAGCTATTTTAATCCACTGTATCATTGAGTATCAAGAATTTTCTTATTAGAAATTTTAATTTGGAGAGGGGATAACTTCTCCTGAGCCTGAAATCAACACTAGCCAGCAAGTTGTTTATTATATTCATTGTGTGCCTTTCTCTAAATCTATTTAGTACCCTAGAGTGAGGCAAAGTAATTGCTTTTGGGTTCCTTAAATTATGTGTGACATTCCTTTGCAGATTCGACTCTTCATAAATAGTGTTTAAGATTTTTCAGGAATAAATTTAGCTTCAGTTTTTGAGCTGGATACAGTATTTTGTATTTTAACAAAATAATATAAAAATGGGTGTACTGCGAGAACTTTGTCAATGCAGAAACCAAACTGTCAACTAGCTTAAATACATTGTCTGCCGAAGGCGGTTGATTCATCAACAGAGAAATGAAACCAAACTGTCAACCAGTTATTTTAGCTTTTACGGCACAATGCCTTATGGCGAAAATGTTATGCGGCGAAACTATTTGCAACAAAGATGTTTACGGTGAAAACTGGACACGATTTGTTTACCTACCAGAATACCAGACAATTCTAACCACACAGCCAACACTCTTGATCTTTTCCTAACAAACAACTCTTCTAAGTACAGGGTCGATGTGAGTGGTCCTCTAGGCACTTCAGATCACAACTTAGTGATGGTCTCTTCTCCAATGCAGCCTTTCTCTCATGGCCATTCCCAACCTTGTGTTGTTGGCATTACAAGAATGTAAAATGGGATGATCTGTGAGATTTCTTTTCTTCTTTTCCTTGTTGTACACATTGGCACTATTGATATTAAGAGTAAGAGGCCGGCGGAATTACTTAACAAGTACAAGTCAATGCCGAAAAGCCATGAGTTAGGGTTGAATTTGAAAGGGTCTGTAATTCTGCCCAGACACGATAGGAAGGAATATATGATGAGAGCCTTGTCGATCAATTCAGATTGGCTTCTATAATTCCCACTCTGTCCCCCAAACCAGTCCGAACACATGCAGCAACCAGTCAGCATCCTTTTACTGTCCACTGAAAACTCACAGAAAATTTTTTTCTTCCTCATTTATTCCTTCAACAACTTTCCTTCACACATATTTCCTGAAAATTACGTTCTACAGAAATTCAAGTCTAGTTGTCAACAAGTATCTTCTTTCATCTTCTCAATCATGCATTTACTAAGTGCTATAGATTCTAATATCCCTTGTGCTAAATATATATTATGTTTATTGCAATGCACTTACAGGAGGAATGAATGGGCAAATATGGCACACGTGCAGAAATGGAAAAGTTCCTGGTTAAGCACTGTATACAGGAAAGTAGTTGCTTTTTTGTAGAATTTTTTATTTACATCAATTTTGAAATATATAAATAATGAATTATACTATTTTTTGTTATATTAATCAGAATTGAAACATGAAATAGGTGCTGTATTTCAATTTTTATTAAAATTGTGTATGAAATAAGTAAAGTACATTCCAAAAATGTTCGCTGCATATTATATTGAGGTATATGTGATAAAGCAAGAATTACTTTTATATACTGTTAGGTAATTAATTAGTAACTAATTGGTAACAAGTTATTTACTTTTCACTTCTAGTAATCACAACAAATGAAAATTCAATTAACTCAGGTGAACCTCGAAAATAACATTCCCACATTAATCAATGATTTAAAATCTGAAATGTCTACCTTCCTAAATATAGACAAACTATTACTGTAATAGTTTACAAAGTGATTTTTTTAAGGTTTTCATACAGAAATTGCACTCGAGAACCTGTGAAGTGATCTACTACTATCTTTGAAACTATTTGGCTTTTTGCTTGAAGAGTAACATGATATCAAACAAATACCAACAGTCTTTTGATGAAACTATAACAGAATCATCAGAATGCAAAAAGGTGGAAATAAAGAGATGCAAATTTCTATTTTACAAAATGGATTTGTTAATATTTCCGTTTCAATCACTGTTACCATGCAGAAAATTAAGTAGGAGATTTAAAAGACGGCCAGTTGCAATGTTTTTGTTTATATCCTGAATAGTGTAAACACTCCCAGGTTGGTTTGGAATACAAGGTTTAGATGAAAGATAAGAGCGTAATGAAAAATAACTGATTTCATTTCTACAAGGAAGGATGAGTTCAATAATGCAATAAGAGCGAACACACATCATAAATAGATGAATAATACCCTACGACTTATGACTAACATGGGAGTGCAAAAACCAATACACTGACCAATTCTGCAGGAAAAGATCGTTGTTATACTCTGAAATGGAAGTTTCCCATAATGAAGAGTCAATAAATCACTTAAATGTATATTTATGAGAATGTATATACAAAACAGAACTTTTTTTTTTTTTTTTACCTGCATCTTTCAAAGGATCACCACCATGAATTACAACAAGGTCTGGTATTCCATCTAGATCTAAATCACGGACATACTGAGGAGTATAAATGTTTGAAGTCTTTATCTTTGCCCTTTCATCATCAAAATCCCAAAGCAAACTTCCATCTATTCCTCTGACAGCTCTCATACCCTATCATTAAAGTAAGCTATATTAAAAGTGATATTTTCTCTTCGAAATTAATAATTATAAATTTAATAACTTCACAAACATTATAATTATTCTTCCCTACAAAATTAAGAATTCTTACTGCCATCCTTCCTCCTCCAATGCAGTCTCTTACTCCATCTCCATCAATATCCATGTTGCAATTTACAGCAAATATTTCATGCGGTGTGTAATGCCTCCACAACTCTTTCCCGGTAATACCTTCAAGTGCCAAAATTCCTCCACCACAACCTTTAACACCATGAAAATAAACATCACATACAACTGGTGGATAATAAAATGCATCTGCACCTGGAAAGAGAAAAAAAAAAAAGAAAAGAAAAAAAAAGATAAACATAAAATAAAGTTTGAAAACTAATATTCAAATACTATTAGTAATATTACTAATACAGGTAAAATGATGCAAGTTAAAAACAGGCATACCTTCATATATATTATTAATTTATTCTTCAAAAATGTGATGATTAATAAAAAAAAATAAGTAATATTTTTATGTAGTCTGAATACTACAAATAGAGTTTTAGGTTCCCATATAGCACTAAAAAGGCAAAACAGCGCAGAAAGAGGAACTATAGGAAATTTTGGAATTGGTGAAAAAATAAAAGAGGTGAAAGACTTGTGGAATTTGCAGAATCTCAAGGAATGTCAGTAATGAACACTTTTTTCAAGAAAAGGGTGAACAGAAAGTGGACATGGAAGAGTCCAAATGGATTAACAACTAATGAAATCGACTTCATCCTCACTAACAGAAGATATATTGTGAATGATGTTACCGTCCTGAATAAGGTAAATGTTGGAAGTGATCACAGAATGGTAAGATGTACACTTGATATAGATGTAGGAAAGGAAAGGAAAAAACTGACTCGAGTAAATAATACAAAGGTCTTTGAAATAACAGAGGAGGAGAAAAAGCAGTATGTACTGGAACTTAAGAACAAGTTTGAGCTTCTGCAGACTGCTCAGGACCAAGATATCTACGAGGAATATTACAACTTTCTGAAAGTGATAAAGCCCAAGAAACCTATAGGGAAACAGAAATCGAAAGAAGAAAAAATTAGTCAAGAAACACTTGTCATGATGAACCAAAGATGACAAATGAAGAGCAAGAAAAACACTGACAGGGAGAAAATTGAGTATACTGAGTTATGCAAAGCCATTAGAAAGAGACTCAAAGAGGACATAAGAAGATTTAACACAAGAAAAGTAGAAAGCATTAAGGGAAAACAAAGGATTTAAATCAGCAGCCATGAGCAGTAATACAGAAAGACAAATGATACTGAAACTGAAGAATAGCGATGGTGTACTTATAAACAGCAGAGAAGGCATAATTCAAATAGCAGAAGACTACTATAGAGAATTATACAAGGAGCGAGGGATGATACCAGCAGTGGGGAAGATGGATTGCAAAGTAGCAACACATACGACATACCCAATATTCTTCCTGATGAGGTAGAACATGCATTGAAGAAAATGAAGAATGGGAAAGCCCCGGGGGAAGATGAAGTTACTGTAGAGTTGTTAAAATTGGGAGAAAGAGACATAACACAAAAACTGGCAAGGCTCTTCACAAAGTGCATTAGAAAAGGTGTGATGCCTAAGCAGTGGAATAATGCAATCATAGTTTTGCTGCATAAGAAAGGAGATAAATCAGAAATTGGCAATTATAGACCAATTAGCTTGTTATCCCATATCTACAAGTTGTTCACAAGGGTCATTACTAACAGATTAGAAAGAATACTTGATGAGAATCAACCGAAAGAGCAAGCTGGCTTTAGGACAGGATTCTCAACTATGGATCACCTTCACGTAATATCACAGCTAATGGAGAAAGCAAATGAATATAAAACACCATTATGCCTGGCATTTGTGGATTATGAAAAGGCATTTGACTCCATACAGCATAAGGCAATGTTTCGGGCACTGGAAAGACAAGGCATAGATACTCCATATATTATGATTTTGAAGAAAATATATGAGAGTGCTACATCCTTTATTAGACTAGACAAAGACAGTAGCAAATTTAAAATTGAGAAAGGAGTTCGACAAGGAGACACAATATCTCTGAAGCTGTTTACTGCTGCCCTTGAGGAAGCTTTCAGAAGATTAGACTGGTCGCAGAAAGGAGTCAATGTGAACGGAGAGTACCTAAACCATTTACGATTTGCAGATGACATTGTGGTCATAAGCCACGATCCCAAAGAATTAGAGGAAAATCTTAATCAGTTATGCACAGTTAGTAAGGATTTTGGACTAAAATGAATATGGCTAAAACAAAAGTAATGATGGACAACTATGCCACGGAAAGGGAAATAATGATTGAAGGAGCAGTAATTGAAAAGGTGGAGTCATATACTTATCTGGGACAAGTTATTAGCTGTAATAATGATAAATGGCTGGAAGTCAAGAGAAGAATAAATTTTGGATGGATAGCATTCAGGAAATATAGTCACATACTGAAGAGCAATATCCCAGTTTGTCTGAAACGTAAAATAATGAATGACTTATGGAAGTGAAACTTCCATAAGTCATTCATTATTTTACGTTTCATTATTTTACTCCACCATGACTTATGGAAGTGAAACTTGGGCACTCACCAAAAGAATGGAAGAGAAGCTGAGAACTACACAGCGAAGAATGGAACGAATCATATTGGGAATCAGACTGTTAGATAAGAAGAGAAACACATGGATTAGGCAGCAAACTCAAGTAAAGGACATTCTTATCAAAACTAAAGAACTAAAATGGTCTTGGGCAGGACACATAGCTCGAAGACATGATGACAGATGGACTAAGAAAATAACAGAATGGTACCCAAGAGGAGCTAGAAGAAAACCTGGAAGACAAAGGCGGAGATGGATAGATGAAATTCACGAGTTTTCGAGTAGTAAATGGATGGCCAGTGCTCAAAACAGAAGGAACTGGAAAGTTGCTGGAGAGGCCTTCATCCTGCAGTGGATTGAAAATGGCTGATGATGATGATGATAGCACTAAAAACAATCTATGACAATTGGCTGTCATACCCAGAGCTGAACTTATGCCTAAACAATTAAGACCATGTCTAGGACTCAAATTTTGATGTGTAGCTCAGACAGTGATGAATCTGTTAGACCAGTAGTTTTCGACCTTTTTTTTTTTAATAACGGCACCCATAAGTAATTTATTTTATTTTGTGGCACCCCTACTCAATTTTCTGCCTGTTAGATCCAATCCTCTCTCTCTCTCTATATATATATATATATATATATAATATTACAAAATTATGTTATATGATAGTTATTACAATAATATAAATATAAACAAAATTACAATTCATAATACAAATTATATACATATATCTATATATATAATAATTTTATTCTTTATATAGAGGTACTAAATAAACATCAATTATAGATCCTCACATTAAAAAGATACCATACACCTTTTTATAATGAAATAAATATATAAATTTAAAAAAATAAATAAATTTAAGTAACTGAAACCCAAATTACATGGCACCCCTGGAATGTTGTTGTGGCACCCTAAGGTGCCGTGGCGCCCCAGTGGAAAACCACTGTGTTAGACTTTCATTTCATGAAAAGTAACAGCGAAAATGAATTAGCTCAATACATGAAAAGCCTCAAGTAGGTACTCCCCATTATGTAGCTTCAACAAAGCTGCATAAAACACCACAGGCCCGGTTATGTATTAATAATGGCAACATGATGCAAGGAAGCAAAGCAGCTTATATAGCATCAGCAAAAAAAACCCTCCACGTTACTTCCTCATTCCTCACAGGAATTTGCCCAAACCTTCCTTAAATTAATTCAAACTATGCACCTCCACATCAGATGAACGTTTATTAGAAAAATTAATTATTCCTTGGCTGAATGCAAAATTCTGCATATCTATTATGCAACCATTCTTTTCCAACTTAAATTTATGCCCCTTAGTGTGTTTCATCTGAGAAAATATAAATATTCCATTAGTATTTAGTTTACTTAATCCTTTGAAAACCTTATACACTTCAATTAAGCCATCATGCAGATGCCTAGTTTCTAAAGATTACAATTTATGAAACCCCAGTCTTTCTTAGTAAGATTATTCTCCTGTACACCCCCTCTCCAATTAATCGTGTTGCTCTTCTCTACATCCTTTCCAACAGAGATATACATCCTTCCTAAAATTAGGTTTCCAAACCTATATACAGTATTCCAGATATGGCCTAACCACTACTTTACAGAATAAGATAATCACCTCCCAGTTGGTAAAGTTACTGTATATTGGTGATAGAGACTACATTATCCCCTAGATCTTTTTTATAATCCACTGCCCTGAGTTTGGTACCACCCAAATAGTATGTTATTCTGGTATTAATGCTACTCAAATATAGTATGTAGTTAACAACAGTAATCAATTTGATGCTGAGGTGACTTTGAAAAATCAGCAAACTTAGGTATCAAACTTGAAATACCTACATTAATATCATTAAAGAATATTAAAACAGTAAGGAGCGTAAAACCAACTCCTGTTAGAATCCCATTTATCACTTTAGTCCACGAAAAGCAGTGACCATTTATAACCACTCTTTGTTTATAACCTGAGCATCCTATTATCACAGTAGTAGCTTGCCCTAATAAAATACTGCTACAATTTATACAACAATCATGCATGTGGTACAGTATCAGAGGTTTACTGAAATCTAAGTATATGATGGAAAAATTATTCTTTGCATTTAGTTCCTTTGTAATAACTTCATATTAGTTAATCAGATTGGTGAGGAATGATTTCCTTTAACAAATCCATGCTGTGATTGCCTTATGGCTCCACTCTTATCAAGATGATCTTGAAATTACTTCTTTAACTACTGATTTCATTATTTTCTCAGAAACAAGGACCAAACTTACAGACCTGTAGTTGCGCACTTCATCCTTTGAACCACCCTTATGAATATGTGATACATTTACACACCACCAACCTGCAGGTACTTCTGAATCTAAGAATTCTCTCATTATTATAGGTAAAAATTTAAACTACTAATTTAGCAGTTTTTTTTTTATATATAACTGGATAGATCCCATCAGCCTGAAGAGCTTTGTTCATTTTTAGCTGCAGCAATGTCTCTTCCACTTTATTTTCTGCTATTATAAAATTGCTTAACTCTCAGTCAATATTAGATAGACCAGTATGAACTCCATATCAATTCTTTTTTGGCTGGTGCAGAATAAGCCTCAGGCTTCCTTGAACCATATGGTTAATAATAATAACTTCATTCGTGGATAATGAAAATATTTATTCAGTTTATCAGAAATATGTAAGTTTCTTCAACAGTCAAGCTATTTATATCCAGTAGACTAATTGTCTGAGACAATATTTAAATTCTATACGGTGGGACCAACTGATGATGTTACCAACAGCAAACTGAAAATGGGAGGCATTCAAAGAACTTATCTTAGAAGCTAGTAGGCTTTACATACCAACTAAGAAATATTGTTCAAGGTTTAAGCCTAAATGGATGTCAGATGAACTAATGAGACATATGGCAGAGAAGAAAAGTGCATGGGATACATAAATTAACATGTGACACAGAAGCCTATGATAGATATAAGCTGGTCTGTAACCAAGTTACAAAGGAGCTTAGGCAGGCAGGCAAAGGCAGATTATGAGAAATTTTGTCAAAGGATGCAAAGAAAAACAGCAAATAGTTGTTTACTTATGTAAACTCTAGAAGGAAGGCGATGGATCAGATTGGTCCACTCGATATCGATGGTTCAACTGTTCATGATCCTGCTCAGGTAGCTAACAAACTAAATGAATATTTTGCATCGACATTCACACATGAGTTATTCAGTGAGGGGAATGCCAGACGTGTATTCAACTCTGGCAGTAAGCTAGATAATCTTGTAATAACTGAGAGTAAAGTGGAGGAGAAATTGTTGAAGATAAGCACAAAAAATGCACCTAGGGTGGATGGGATCTATCCAGTTATATTAAAGGAGGCAGCAAAGGAAGTAAGAAAACCCTTAGCCATAATTATGAGAGCTTCCTTGAACTCAGGAGAGGTACTCACATACTGGAGATGTGCAAATGTGACCCCAATTCACAAAGGAGGATCAAAGGCTGAACCAAGTAATTATAGATCTGTGAGTTTAACTTCTGTTCCAGGAAAATTAATGGAGGCACTGGTTAAAGAAGCACTGCAGGATCATCTAGACAAGACTTCAGTTATAGCTTGGACACAGCATGGGTGTGTTAAAGGAAAGTCTTGCCTGACCAATTTGATTGGATACTATGATGCAGTCACAAAAGAACTGGATGCATGGAATAACTTTGATATTATATATTTGGATCTTAGAAAGGCTTTTGATACTGCTGCACATGGAAGACTGCTGCACAAATTGGAGCAGTGTGGCATTGGAGGCAAATTGCTGCTATGGATAAAGGGATGGTTGAGGGGGAGAAGACAGAGAGTGGTAATCAATGGACACTGCTCATCGTGGACTAATGTTATTAGTGGAGTGCCTCAGGGTTCAGTGTTGGGTCCATTATTGTTTTCTGTATTTATAAATGATATTGATGATGGTATATCAAGCTTAATATCCAAGTTTGCAGACAATACAAAGGTTGGCAGGGTTGTTAAGAACAGTGACAGTACGCTGCTGCAACAGGATCTAGAAAAGTTGAGCAGATGGGCTGAGAGGTGGCAAATGAAGTTTAACATTGACAAATGTAAAGTACTACATATGGGAAGCAACAACCCCAGTGTAGTACCACCTCTGTGGTACTACACTGACAGTGGTAGAGAATGAAAAGGACCTGGGAGTAATTGTGCAGGCAGATATGAAGTTTTCTGAGCAGTGCATATGTGCTGCAAGAATAGCTCATGGTGTCTTGTCAGTGATATACAGGAATTTTTCTAACAGGGATAAGGAGGTGATTATCCCCTTGTATAAGGCAATGGTCAGGCCACACCTTGAGTACTGTATACAGGTCTGGAGGCCTCATTTCAAGAAGGATGTAGAGCTGCTGGAACGAGTACAGAGAAGGGCAACAAGATTAGTGAATGGAACAAAGGGTTGCTCTTACGAAGAAAGGCTTAAGTTTTGCAAATTACAGTGTCTGGAGACTAGGCACTGGCGAGGTGATCTGATAGAGGTGTATAACGTCTTGAATGGTTTGAGCATGCTCAATGGCAATGGGATTCTTCCTCTTGCTCAGAATAATCACCTGAGAGGGCATAAATTGAGATTGAGGAAAGACAGATGTAGGATAGATGTGCGGAAATTTGCCTTTAGCCTGCGGGTAGTTGGTTTGTGGAACAGACTTCCACCCCTTGTTGTGGAAGTTGATGGCCTAAATAAATTTAAGGCTCAGCTGGACAGGTATTTTGAGCGAACGGAGGAGTGAAATGGAAGTGTTTTTTTTTTTTTTTTCCTTGCTGATGCTGCATAAGCTTGCTTTCTTGCATCATATACCTCTACTAATGCTAATGTGAAGATTTAGTTTACAAATTCCCAGTATTTGCCCCTAACTTAATATATTCAATTACCCCAGGGACTCACAACTGGTGAGTATGGGCTTGGAAAACACATGATCCTGAGCTGGATATCATTGTTCTTCTCTTTCTTGCTTTCTTGGTGATTCCCTTCTACTTCTGACTCCCTCTCTCAGGATAACGCAGATTTTTTTTTTTTTTTTTTTTTTGGCTGGTGCAGCATAAGCCTCAGGCTTCCTTGTGCCATATGCCTAATAATAATACAACTCATGACATCAACTTTAGTGATTTGTGAAAAAATGTGATAGAAAAAAATCAAACATTTCTGAAATCACATAAAAAATTGAATTAAAAACAGCTGTTAGTTTAGAAACATTGAAAACTTGCAGAGTGGTGTTATCAGTCAAAAATATTTGTATCTGAAATGATAAAAATTTCCTGATGATTCAATGAATAAAGTACAGGTAGAAGAGGAACTGAATCCTTTTTTTTATCTGAGAAACTGCCAGTGTTGCATCAGATATATTGTGGCCCAGGAAAGAACTATTTAAATAGAAAAATGTTAACTATTTCTGGAACTTTTTTTTTTTTTTTATATGGAAACCCCAAATGCCGAAAACTTTGCTCTAGAGACTAAACATGGGTTTCACCACGCCAAGCCTCCAATAAGCAAAGTGGTGGTATTGCACCGGTCGATGAGAGTCATTTGCTGCTGGTTTTTCTAATGACCTTTTTGACCTGGGATTGAGTCAACATGGATTGGAAAAGGAAAAGACATTTTTGAGCTTTCTTCTCACTATGACTGAATTAATCAGCCTCCAGTTATTTGACAAAAATGATAAAAAAAAAAAACAAAACAAATAACATTTCTGAAATTAGTGTTGTTGTTATTTGGTTTTTAGGAGCATTAGCAACTAAGGTCATTTCCTGACCTTTCCGCATCCTCCATATTTGATGGTCACGGGCTTGAACCCTGGTCTAATCAAGAAGCGTGTGCTACGCACTGCTGCTCCTGCCCACCTGGCTACGAAGGCACCCTGAAATTAGTGTAAAAATTTGAGTTAAAAACAGATATTAGTTTTACAAACATCAAAAACCATGCAGTGTGGTGTTAATGCACAACAGTTATTTTGGAGAGGGACCTGACAGATTTTGTGCTGCCACCCCTGGATTACTTGATTTGCAAAACGATTTTTCTTGCAGTCAACAATGAAGGTGGTTTCCAGACAGTTGTTTTTCAACTGCTACAGAAGATACCATGCAGTTTTCTTTCCTCTGAAAAGATATGACACACCACTGCACTAATAGTATCATTCTTTCACTGGCAAAAATTTTTTAACCTAGTATTTTAGGTGTGGATTTTTTGTGAATAGACTATATTGCTATTAAAACAAACAATGTGTTGACTTGAAGGTATGTGTGATTGCCTTAGATTAGGACTATTATTTCCATGAACAAAGTGGCTATAAAATATTTAGGACTACAATATATCTTCTAAACATGTTCTGTGCATGAATTTTGCATTGGTTAATTTTCAGATTAATTTTAATTCCACCCCCCCATAAGCTTTTTCTGCATCCTTTAAAATGTGTGAATTCCTAATTCTTCCATCTACCCATTCTTAAGATTAACGTAGGCCTCAACATATGAGAATTACATGAAGTGTGGCAAAACAGTTCCCAGACTGGCACAATAAAAATAACACAAAGTGAAGGAAGTCGAAAATGGTTTTATTTTTATTCAAAGTAATCACCACTTGATTGAATGCATTTATTACAAGTTTCTGAAATGAGTCAGCAAAGGCTCTTTATATTATAATACCAGTAAATGCACTGGTATTATAATATAATACCAGTAAATGCACTTCAATAAACTTTGAAGCACCTGCATATAGAACACAGCATTGGCTCTCTTCCCTTCAGGTACAAATTTCTTATGAATCAAATTCTCAACACCTTGAAATCTCTTTACTTTGAGGGCAGTTTTCACTTTGGGAAAGAGGAAGAAGTCCACTGGTGCCAGATGAGGAGAATATGGTACAATATTCCATGTACAATTCCATGTTTTGTCAGAAATGTCTTCACAAGTGCAGAATGGGTAGGGGCATTGCTGTGCAAAAATAACCAGTTTCCTTTCTCTTGAAATTGCAGCCTCACCAGTAAATGCACTTCAATAAACTTTGAAGCACCTGCATATAGAACACAGCATTGGCTCTCTTCCCTTCAGGTACAAATTTCTTATGAATCAAATTCATAAGGAATATGTAACTCCAAATTTCAGTAGAGGAAATTAGGAGCAGCTTGACAATTCTGAATGCAGTCTTTGCATGATGACTCCTCGTTGCTTCTGCCTCATCCACGAGGCACAAATTTTGCACAAATTCTCCTTATTCATATCCAATTCAACAGCCTTCATTCTGCTTGTGAAATGATGTTTCATATGTTTCTGTTGCAGATTTTCTGAAACAAAATTGCAGATTTGTTTGTTTCCCCACTGCAGAACTGTAATGTGGAATGTTAACGCTACTAATGAAATGGGTTGTTACTTGCAACCTGTCAGCACTGCCATCTGTTGGAGGAAGTGTGAACATACCAACGTACCACTTCTATTCATTTTCAAACTCATCAAACATGACTACAACAGCATCAGTCTGTGAAGTTTATTACCACACCTCATAATTATGAACATCCTGTATTTATTGATATATGCACTCCTAACAAGAGCATCATTCATTTCTTAATTTAATTCTACACGCATACTGTCACAAATGAATTTAAGAGCAGCATGCAATCCATTTGGTAATTTTGTAAAAATTAGAGAACCATGTAAATGTTTTTAAATATAAATTTTTTCATATTTTGGCTGTATAACCGAATATTAGCACGAGATGAAACTGTAATGAATAGCATCTCTGTCTCTAATAGATTTTAACAGTAATTTTTTTATATAAAGGAACTGAAAGATAAGCCTAACAAAAATGAACTTTTGATTAGCTGTTGTCAATTGGTTTTTAAGAGCATTAGCAACTAAGGCCATATTGTTCCGGGGATATGTGGTGGTCATTCCTTGACCTATCCGCATCCTCTGTATTTGGTAGTCACGGGCTCGAACCCAGGTCTAATCAAGAAGCGTGTGCTACGCACTGTTGCTCCTGCCCAGCTGGCTACGGAGGTGCGCTTTTGATCAGCATTTGTAACCTGGAGAATCAAAAAAAACAATTTGCTACCTGGTTATTATGGACAATTTGTGTATTCCTTTATCAATATGCTGTTGTATAAACATAATAAGATAATCCTAATTCTTTAGAAGCAGTAATAAATACAAATGTTACTGTACTTCGTCATTGTTTCTAAATATCCATTGCACTTTAATTTCATCAAATGTATACTTTCTCATCATTATACGTTACTTCAGAAATAGCTTAAAGGATTGTGGAAGCCTAAGACAAATTTGCTTTGACATCCTCATTCAAATTATAAACTGAAAAGGTTTTCAGTTTTAAAAATAAAATATAACTTTTATTGTTTATTTCATTCAGTGCATTTCATTAAAATCTGAAAACAAAAAATATTATCGTTCATTATATTTATAATTATATAAATAATTATTAATTTCAATTTAATAAACAAGCAGCATTAATTATTACATACTTGTTAAAGTTTTTAGTTCAAAGATTAAATTTTCAGGCCTTAACAACCTGCAAATATTTGGATCAATTCATTCACCTAATTCATTTCATCCTTGGCAACAGTACATTAAATTTACTAGGTTGCAAACCTAACCAACTGATTTAGTATCACCATAGTAATAGAGGCATATGAGCTTACGTAGCATCAGCCAAAAATAAATAATAAATAAATAAAAAAATTCACACGACCATTCCCTATAAATCTTTGTCCAGTTCCTCCTTGAATTTATTTAAGCTATCAACTTCCACAACGACAGATGGAAGTTTGTTATAGCAATTAACCACCCGCTGGCTAAAGGCAAATTTCCGCACATCTATTCTACAAACTGTCTTTCCTCAATTTAAATTGATGTCCCCCTTAGGTTCATAATCTGAGCAAGTGGAAGAATCCCATCAGAATTCAGCAAGCTCAACCCATTCAAGGCCTTATATACCTCAATCATATGACCTCGCAGGTGCCTAGTCTCCAGCTCCTGCAATTTTCAGAACTTAAGCCTCTCTTGGTAAGAGGATCCCATCATTCCCCTCACCAATCTTGATGCACTTCTCTATACAAGCTCAAGCAAATCTGCATCTTTCCTAAAATGAGGCCTCCAGACCTGTACGCAGTACTCAAGGCGTGGTGACCATTGCATTATACAAAGGGATAATCATCTCCTCCTTTTCCCTGCTAGCAAAATTCCTTTATATCATTGACAAACACCCATGACCTGCTCTTGCAGCCTGTCTGCATTGCTCAGAAAACTTCATATCTGACTGCACAATTACTCCCAGGTCTTTTTCATTTTCTACCACCCTTAAGTGTAGTACCACATAGTTGGTACATTCCTCTGGGGTTACTTCTACCCATATGCAGTACTTTGCATTTTCAATGTTAAACTTCAGTTGCCACTTCTCAGCCCTCTGCCCAAATTTTCTAGATCCTGTCGCATTGACACACTGCCATTACTGTCATTAACAACCCAGCCAACTTTGTATCATCTGCAAACTTCGACACTAAGCCTGATATAATATCATTGATTAACATACAAAACAAAAGTGGGCAACAACACAGAACCCTGTGGAACTGCACTAACATTAGTCCACGAAAAGCAGCGTCCATTGATTACCACCCTCTGTCTTCTCCCACTCAACCACCCTTTTATCCATTGTAGCAACTTACCCTTAATACCATTCTGCTCCAATTTGTACAGTAATCTTCCATGCGCAACAGTGTCAAAAAATTTCCTGAAATCCAAGTATATGATATCAAAATTATTTTTTGCATCCAGTTCCTTTGTAACCACATCATAGTATCCAATCAAATTTGTCAGACAAGATTTTCCCTTAACATACCCATGCTGTGTCTGAATTATTGCTGCAGTCTTGTCTAGATGATCCTGCAATGCATCTTTAACCAGTGACTCCATTATTTTACCCAGAACAGAAGTTAAACTAACTGGTCTGTAATTACTCATGTCATCCTTCAATCCCCCTTTGTGAACTAGGGATACATTTGCACATCTCCAGTCCATGGGGACCTCCCCCCTGAGTCCAAGGATGCTCTCAAAATTATGGCTAAGGGTTTGCTTAGTTCCTTTGCCACCTCCTTTAATATAACTGGATAGATTCCATCCACTCCAGGGTGCCTTTCTTATGTTTAACTTCAATAATTTCTCCTTCACTTTGCTCTCAGTTATTACAAAATCATTAAGCACCCTGCTACAATTTGATAACCTTCTGGCATTTTCCTTCCTTAATAACTCCTCATGTGTGAATGTAGATGCAAAATACTCATTCAGTTTGTTTGCTATCTGAGCAGGATCATCAACAGTCGAACCATCGATATCAATTGGATTAATCTGATTCATCATCTTCCTTCTAGAGTTTACATAAGTAAAGAAATCCTTGCTGTTTTTCTTAGCATCCTTTGTCAAAGATTTCTCGTAATCTGCCTTCACTTGCCTAATGTCCTTTGTGACTTAATTACAGACTAGCTTATATCTGCCATAGGCCTCTGTGTCGCCTGATAATTTGTATGCATCCCATGCATTTTTCTTCTCTGCCATGGGTCTCATTAGTTCATTTGACAATCATTTAGGCCTAAACCTTGAACAATATTTCTTAATAGGTATGAATCGTCTAGTAGCTTCCACGATTAATTCCTTGAATGCTTCCCAATTAGAATTTGCTGTTGGTAACATCATCAGTTGGTCCCACTGTACAGAATTTAAAAACTGTCTGAGACCATTGTAAGTCACCTTTACAGAAGCTGGAAAAGAGAAAGCTCTGATTAAATTCACCTTTGAAAAATCTCCCTTCAGTGCTGCCCACTAAGCTGGAAAAGAGAAAGCTCTGATTAAATTCACCTTTGAAAAATCTCCCTTCAGTGCTGCCCACTAATATTGGCAAAATTACAAGAATTCTTAGTGACATCAAATTGTCTGATGGCACTGAGAATATCATCAAGTCAATTTTGTACATGAATTGCAAGATTTTGTTGAGGATAACTGCCTTTGAATGTTTTCAAAAATATTTTAATTCTTCATATAAATTGATATTTGAGATTACTTTCTGATTAGCAACTGTATGCAAAATTTCTAAATCCATATTAGAATTCATCATTATGCTTTATGATCAACTCAAATGTTTCACTGACATGGATTATACTGTCTAAAATGTTAAAAAAGTGGATCCAACATTTTCCTTCTTTTTTTTTCCAACTTCATTAGCAAACATTCTTTTTTGGTGGAGAATTTTTGTTTGCTCAAATTTAGGTTCAATTTCCAATTCAACTGCCAACTTTTTTTTTGCATTACCTAGAAGGCATTTAATATTTATCTCTTTTCAAGGTATTTGAAGGTGCTTGATTGATTCTGAATGCAGAGGGGACACCTTATGACCTCTTAGTGGGCTTTGCTTATATTTATTTGGATCAAAATGTTGTACCAAACAATCAAACAGCAAAAAATTTGCTTTAAGTTTTTTTTTCTTTTTTCATTTCAATGATTAAAAATTCAGATCCTAATCTCCCATACAGAATTCATTTTTCAACTGTTTGCTGTTTTTTGTTGATTGAGAGTGACTTTATTTCCTGTCGCTCTTTTGATTTTTTAAGGTTCCTAAGATTCCATTTCATTGCTTCTATAGGGATGGGGTAAACTTAAATAGAAACGGTACAAGAATATTTGCTGATGCTATTGAGGTAGTGTTAGATTGGTTGGAAAACTGCTAGCCTGGGGGAGGGATTCACACACTAAAAGATTAACATTGACTGCAGGCAGAGATGAAAGTGATTCTTGCATTGCTTCTATTAGAATGAGCAGCAGCTGGAAAGCAAGGTGCTGAGGATTTCCAGGACAGCTAGGAGTCATCACAGAACAAGTAAATACATGGACTGTGTTGGGGTAACTAAGAGTAGGAACAGGTGCATGTATACTTGCATGTACAACAATGCTAGAAGTATAGTTAATAAATTTTATGAGTTTGAAGTGCTGGTCAAGACATCAAAGGCAGATATTGTTGGGATATCAGAGATGTGGTGTCACACAGATATAAGCAGTACAGAATTGAAATTTGGGGAGTACAATGTGTACAGAAAGGATAGACAGGACAGGAACAGAGGATGGGGGTATGATGTTAGTTAAGAAACACATAAAATCTAAGGAAGTGCATCCAACTGACATTGGCGGACAATGCAATATTGAGTGTGGTGTGACATAAGCACTGGGAAAGGGAAAATGAGAGTAAGTGTGTTTGCATTATAGGCCTAATGAATCTGATGAGTATAATGAATAATTGTGCAGAGAAATAGAGTGGGCCAGTTGATTGATTGATTGATTTTGATTTTATTGGCGCAAAAGAGTGGGCCAGTAAATCAGAATGTCTTATAATGGAGGATTTTAACTTTACAGATATTGACTGGAACTTATGGGTTGATCACTTGCACACTATTATTATTAGCCATGTGATGCAACGAAGCCTGAGGCTTATGCAAGAGAGAGAGAGAGAAAGAGAAGGATGATGATATCCAACTCAGGACCCTTGGTTTGCCAAGCCCATACTCACCAAATGTGAGCCCTGTAGCAAGACTTTTGTGGATTTACTGGATACACAGCATAGGTTTGTTAAAGGGGGGGGGGGTCTTGTCTGACCAATTTGATTGGATACTATGATGTAGTCACAAAGGAACTGGATGCAAAAAATAATTTTGATATCATGTCGAGTGGTCAGGAGCGGCAGTGCAGTAGCACATGCTCTTTGAGTAGACCAGGGTTCAAGCCCCTGACTGCTGAATATGGTCGATCTGCCAACCCGCACTGGACCAGCGTGGCAGATTATGGTCCATTTCCCTCAGCATGAATTGTTGAGGAGGCTTCCATCCTGCAGTGGGTTGATAATGGCTGCACTTTACCTTTTATACTTGGATTTCAGGAAAGCTTTTGATACTGTTACACATGAGAGACTGCTGCACAAATTGGAGCAGTGTGGCATTAACACGTTGACTGCCAAATATGAGTTAACTCGGACTGGTATGACTTGACTTTCAGGCGTAGCTACTAGTATATTCGTAGAAAATACGTGCAACTGACGGATATTGTGCTTCTGGGATAACAGTGAAAAATCGACCACGGCGTCAGAAAACAGAAAATTTATTCGCAAAAAAAAAATATTTTATTCACAAATACATAAAGAAAAGTGTAATACCAAAACTCACGAAAAGAACACTAAATGCTGTTCTGTCCATTTTCAAAACAACGTTCTCTTCAAAAATAAATTGTGGAGGATCTTGTGCTATTTCATTCCACAAATTATTGTCATTATTTGACGTACTTGCCAGCAGAGAATTAGGATTATCTTCAGATTGGGAGGTAGCTTCATTTTCGCTATCCTCACTTGAATTGTCAGAAGGTTCATAATTGTCACTGTCGGAAACAGAACCATACAGCTCATCAAAAAGCTCTTCAAATTCTGAGTTACTCATATTAGCATAGAGCTCAAGCTCTTCTTCGGTCAGTGGTCTCTTCTTATCTATGTTTTAGGGTTTTTTTTTTTTGTAAAAAAAAAAAGACATGCAGCAAAGAACAAACGTGCACAACAGAGTCTGTCTCTCTCTACTGCAGATTTACACATAGTGCTGACTCATATATAGCGATTTCTGCAAGTTACTACACTTCTGAGTTATTTGAGTTAACTCATAGTTGGCTGCCACAAAGAATTTTCTATTACATACAGCAACTACGAGATAATTTGTAAAGCTTTTTTTTACAACAATAAGCTGTGTTTATGTGTTTTGGTGATGAATATATATTATACTTTGGCTTTTGAATAATTTAACATGCCTAACTCAAATTGGCGCCAGAGATCCGTTTACTCAAATAAGCTTTGGCAGTCAATGTGTTAAGGACAAGTTGCTACAATGGATAAAGGGATGGCCAGTCGAGATGACAGAGAGTGGTAATCAATGGACACTGCTCTTCATGGACTAATGTTATTAGTGGAGTTCCCCAGGGTTCGGTGCTGGGCCCATTGCTGCTTTGTGTATTCATCAATGATATTGATGACGGTATATCAGGCTCAATGTCCAAGTTTGCAGGTGATACAAAGGTTGGCAGGGTTGTTAACAACAGTAAAGACAGTATGCTACTGCAACAGGATCTAGATAAGTTGGGCAAATGGGCTGGGAAGTGGAAACTGAAGTTTAACATTGACAAATGCACAAAGTACTGCATATGGGTAGCAGTAACCCAAGAGAAACATAAAAACTGTGTGGTACTACACTCAGGGAAGTGCAGAATGAAAAAGAATTGGGGGTAATTGTGCAGTCAGATATGAAATTCGCTCAGCAGTACAGATGGGCTGCCAGAGCGGGTCATAGAGTCTTGTCAATGATGTATAGGAATTTTTCTAGCAGGGATAAGGAGATGATTATCCCATTGTACAAGGCAATGGTCAGGCCACACCCTGAGTACTGTGTACAGGTCTGGAGACCTCATTTTGGGAAGGATGTAGAGTTGCTAGAACAAGTACAGAGAAATGCAACAAGATTGGTGAGTGGAACAAAGGGGTGTACTTACCAAGAAAGGCTTAATTTCTGCAAGTTACAGTGCCCTAGGCACCTGTGAGGTGATCTGATTGAGGTGTATAAGGCCTTGAATAGGTTGAGCGAGCTCAATGCTGATGGGATTCTTCCTCAGATTACAAACTGGAGGGTGCATAGATTCAAATTGAGGAAAGACAGTTGTAGAATAGATGTGCAGAAATTTGCCTTTAACCACTGGGTAGTTGATTGCTGGAACAGACTTCCATCTGTTGTTGTGGAAGTTGACAGCTTAAATAAATTTAAGGCTGGGCTAGACAGGCATTTGGAATGAATGGATGGGTGAAATGGGAGGGTGTTTTTTTTTTTTTTTTTCTGATGCTGCATAAGCTTGCTTTCTTGCATCGTATGCCTGAACTAAAGCTAATCTCCTGGTAATGTGATGTGGAAGATGGAAGCTATTGGACAGCCATGGGTGATGGTTTGTTTGTTTTGGTTTTTAGGAGCATTAGCAACTAAGGCCATATTGCTCCGGGAACATGCGGTAGTCATTCCCTGACCTTCCCGCATCCTCCGTATTTGGTGGTGACAGGCTCGAACCCCGGTCTAATTAAGAAGTGTGTGCTACGCACTGCTGCTCCTTCCCACCTGGCTATGGAGGCGCCATGGGTGATGGGATGCAGGCAGATAATATAGCAGATGATAGTGTGTCCTGATAACCAGCATAACCAAAAATATCAGATTTCTTTTGTTATGGCCTGTTTGAACATGTTCCAATAGGGAGGGGGAACTATTGGTCTAACTATATTTATAATGAACTGGTTGTCTAAGCTAGGCTCTTTAACCCAGCAGCAGTTACAATGGGACCTGACAGATGACCCTCAAAAATATCTATCGGTGTTAATGAATTGCTTACTTAACAATACAATGTATACTTTGTTTCCTCTTTATTAATGATTAATTAGTATAGAATAGCACAAGTCCATTATTATTATAGAGGTGAACCTCCATAATGATGGACACCTGCCAATGGAAAGCTAAAACTTATGGACTACAAGTTGCAAATTTTCAAATATCTCACCGTATTGTCAAAGCACATTTTATAAGTTTATGGTAAATTAAACATTATTAGAAGAGCATATTCTTACCTGTACCAAATCCAAGAATTATATCTTCATTTCCATCAAAGTTAACATCATTGAGACGAATAGCTGTTTCTGTAGTAAGCATTGGAAAGGTTTGTGACCAAACATCCTCCACTGTGAGATTGACACAAGGTAATGGGTTCCTTGATTCGTGGTATTGAGTAAGTTTCTCCCTTACTCTAACATTTGTCATAAAAATATTGATGAGGAAAACTACCAGACAAATTATACCTGTAACAAGAAAATAAATGTAAATAAATAGAGCTGATAAAACATTATAACTTTAAAATCTGTTGCTCCTGATTATGAAATATAACAGTTGACAACATAATACAAAACTGTTAGATTTTAAAAGAACTAAATAATATATGAAAGAAATTTAGGAAAGTGATTAATAGTGTAAATCTTCCAGCAACCATGCAAACATTGTTTCAGAATCCCATGCCATCACTGATGGATTAAAAGAGAATCTTTTTGATGTCAGTGAAAATACAGATTAAAATTGGAACAAATTTTGGTGGTGGTGGCTAGGGAAGGAATAAAGTTTACAAGGTAATTATAGTTAATGGTTAATATGGTGATAGCAGGAGAGATGTATAAATGAAGCTGGAGGTAAGTGTTATATACAATTAATATCCAATGCATATAACGAGTTCAGTGAATTTGAATGATGTGAAAAGATGCCAGAAAGTCAGAGCAGGACTTCACATATGATGACATATGAAGATTCTAAATGTTGAAGGAATGGACAAGCAAAACAACTGTGGAACAATTATTTCATGATGTTTACAACCGATGCTGATCAGTTGTAAACATCATGAGAGAATTTGAAAAACATTAGATTTCTATGTCATACATAAAGAACATATGAGACCAATAAATATCAAGCCCAGTTATGATTTTATAACACAATATGAGAGATCCACATAATATTAGGGAAAAGCCTAAGGCTACAGAAATTTTTAAGGAATTTCTAAAGCAACCATACCAAAGCACCAAATAGTGATGTTACTAACATCAAATTCTAAATGGAAAGCAAAGTAAGCATAAAAGCTACTAGACTTTTCACACAATTAAGAGATACTGTTCAAGGCTTAGAACTATATGGTTGTCAGATGAACTGAGGAAGCTTGTGGTAGAAAAGAAAAATGAATAGAATACATATAAATTATCAGGTGATAGAGGCTTCCAGTAAGTATAAGCTAATCGGCAATAAGTCACAAAGGAGGTTTGTTTGTTAGTTTGTTATTTGGTTTTTAGGAGCATTAGCAACTAAGGCCATATTGCTCCAGGAATATGCGGTGGTCATTCCCTGACCTTTCCGCATCCTCCATAGTTGGTGGTGACGGGTTCGAACAGGCTTGAATTCTCTAATCAAGAAGCGTGTGCTACGCACTGCTGCTCCTTACCACCTGGCTACGGAGGCGCCCCACAAAGGAGGTTATGCAAGCTAAAGCAGATTATGAAAAGATTTTGGCTAAGGATGCAAAGACTTCTTTACTTATATAAACACTAGAAGGAAGGGGATGAATCACACTGGTCTGCTATATATCAAAGGTTTAACTGTTGATCTTGTTCAGGTTGCTGAAAAACTACATAGGTATTTTGTATTTATATTCAACTATTTTGGAATTCTTTAGGAAGAAGATGCCAGAAGTTTATCAAATTCTACCAGGGAGCTAAATAATCATGTGATAACTAAAAGGCAAATGGAAAAGAAATTGTAGAAGCTAAATGTAAAAAAAAGACACTTGGAGTGAATGGGATCTATCCAATTACATTCAGCAGAGGCAGCAAAGAGAGTAAGCAAACCTCTAGCCATAATTATAAGAGAATCCTTGGATTTAGGGGAGATCTTTGTGGACAGGAGAAGTTCAAATGCATCCCCAATTCACAGAGGGAGATCAAAAGGCAACATGAGTAATTATAGACTTGTTAGCTTAACTTCTGTTTGAGGAAACATAATGGAACCATTAGTTACAGAAGTACAGGCACTCTCTGGCTTATGTAATACTCGAATTATGGAAGATCTACTTTACGCAAGTTTTTGCTTGCAGGTGCAAACTTAAAATAGTGGAAACGTATTTTTCATCCTGTAGAAATAAATGTAGGTATCATGAAAATATCATGTGAACTCAATAACAGTTTTTTTTTTTTTTTTTTTTGTAATTCGTTCCAAGACCTTGGAGGTTGAAATTTTTGCTATAAAACTAAGCTATTTATCTCTCCAAAAGGTCATTTTTATAATGGAAATTGCACTACGATTTCATCATTATCATATGCTCCGTTATAAGAATTAATTTTGAACACCTTTGTGATAATTGCTACTGCTAATCTGAGTGTTATCAAATATTAGCATAAAAGACACACTCCTTTTTTGAGAGAGATAAGACAGCATTAGTAAAGGCACATGATGCAAAAAAGCACGCTTATATAGCATCAGCCAAAAAAAAAAAAAAAAAAAAAAAAACCCTCTTGTCATTTCACCCATCCACTTGCTCCAAATGTTTGTCTAGTTCTGCCTTGAATCTATTTAAGTATCAACTTCTACAACTGCAGATGGGAGTTTGTTCTGGCAATATTTTACTAAAACACATTTCTGGAGGTCACGACCATAAAACAATAAAAACAATTTGCACTTTCCGGTTTATTGGGCTTTTCTGTATTTCCTGTAGCGCAATCAATTATAAACGAGTAGTAAACTCGATCTTATTACATTTGCGAGAATACCGATAACTGGAATTCTGTAGATTTTTACATTACGGTACTTCATTTCACCATAATTCTTCGTTATGGTGAAATGAAGTCCCCTTCACTGAAATCTTCAATCAAATAAAAAAGAAACAGATTTTCTTCTCTTCATTCCTATTTACTTATTACAATGGTGAATGGAAAGATGACCAATGGAAAATGTAAGTACTGGCAGTGTTAGGAAACAAAACAAAATTGATTTAGAAATGAAGATGATTAATTAAGAAGTACAAAGCAGGACAACGTTTGTCATCTATTGTACGGAATTAAGTCCTGCTGCTTCAACAGTGAATACTATTTTAAGGGGCAGTGTTCGTATAAAAGAACATGTTAAAGGAGCAATGCATTTAAGATCAACAGTGCTTAGGTGCTATACTGAAGATGGAAAAGCTATTAATAATATGGATGGAAAATCAGATTCAGAAGCAATTGCCTCTGAGTCTAATGGCCATTCAAGCAAAAGCAAAAATATTTATGAAGATATTAAGGATAAGTACGGCGAACCCCAAGCCAAGTTCATGGCAAGCAACGAATGGTGTAATAGGTTCAAGCATCATACTGGTTTCCAAAACATTAAAGTATGCAGTGAAGTTGCCAATGCTGATTCTGCAGCTGTAGAGAAATGAAATTTTGTGATGTTTTAGAAAAAACCACTTCAAAATCTCCACAGCCCTCAACTTCCGCAGCGGTGTGCTTATCAACTGGAGAGTTAATTTTGGCAACAATGCTCGAAAGGTAAAACTTGCTGACGTTATGCCTGTCTCCTCTCTTTTTTTTATAATTTTATAATTTTAAAATTTTTGTAATTTTGTACACTTTTGTAATTTTTCCTGCATATGAGATAAAAAAAATTGAATAAATAATTCTATTTACATGTTTGTCAAAGATTTCTTTTTTGCTTCAATCAAATTTGCGAGTGCTGCATAAGCATTTAGGGAAATTCCGAATTATGTAAAATTCGACTTACATAGAGTTCAGCAGAACGCAACCCTTATGTAAGTTGGGGAGTGGCTGTAATGCAGGATATTTAGACAATCATTAGATGGTAAACAAATCCATTTTGTGACAAACTGGATTTGCATGGCATTAAGGGCAAGTTCTGCTATAGACTGATACTGTTCTTCGTGGACTAATGTTATTAGTGGAGTCCCCCAGGTTTCAATGCTGAGCCCACTGTTGTTTTCTATATTTCACAATGACACTGAAGAAGGCATATCATGTTTAATATCTAAGCGTTCAGGCAATACAAAAGCTGCCAGGTTAACTAGCAGCCTTTGTATTATCAGTTAACTGAAGTTGAATATTGACAAATGCAAGGTACTGCACATGGGGAGCAATAATCATAGATTAACATACAAAATGTGTACTGAGAATAGTGGACAATGAATAAAGGAGGGTAATTATGCTCTCAGACCTGGAGGGTAATTATGCTCTCAGATATGAAGTTCTTTGAGCAGTGCACACAGACTACAAACACAGCATATGTCAGTGATATATGGAATTTTGCTAGCAGGGATAAGGAGGTGTTATCCCTTAGTATAAAGCAATGATTAGGCAACACCCTGAGTACTGCCATGGAAGTCTGGAAACCCTATTTTGGAAAGGATCTGGATCTGCTGGAACAGGTGCAAAGAAGGGCTACAAGACTGGTGAGAGGAACAAAAGGATGCTCTTACCAAGAAAGGCTTTAGTTCTGCAAATTGCAACACCTAGAGATTAAGCACCTGCAAGGAGATCTGATTGAGGTTTCTAAGGCTTTGAAAGGACTGAGCAAGCTCAATGCTGATGGCATTCTTTCTCTTGGTCAGACTATGCTCACATGGGGGTGAATTAATTCAAATTGAGGAAGGATGGTTGCAGGATAACTGTGCAGAAATTTGCTATCACCAAGTCAGTAGTTCATTTTTGGAACAAACTTCCATCTGTTGCTGTGGAACTGGGTAGTTTGAATAAATTCAAGGCAGTACTAGTCACTCCATTGGAGGAGATGGGCAGATGATAAGCATGCTTTCTTGTATCACTTGCCACCATTAATACAAATACTAAAATAACAGCAAGCACTTGGAAATTCTCTGAGCAGTGCAGATATGCATTGTTGTCAGTGACTCTATTATCAGGGAATTGGGGAATATATTGTGCAAAAAGGAGAGGTGGAACAGGACCAGTATATGTCTGCCAGGAGCAAAGGTTGATGATGTTGTACAGCAGATATAATCTTTTAAGGGCACAAAAGATGATATTGTTGTACACGTTGGCACTAATGATATTAAGAGTAGGAGACTGGAGGAATTATTTAACAAGTACAGGTCAATGTTGAAAAAAAGCCGTGAGTTAGGGTTGAATTTGAAAGTGTCTGCAATTCTGCCCAGACACGATGGGAGGGAGTATATGATGAGAGCCTTGTCGATCAATTTGGCCCTGGAGAGATTGTGCAAGGCTCAAGGGGAAGAATTTTTCTCAGCCTGGTTTGTGCTTGTTAACAGGAGAGACTGCTTCTACAGGGATGGGATACACTTAAATAGAAAGGGTGCAAGAATATTTGCTGATGCTATCAAGGGAGTGTTACGTGGGGCGGAAACTTGCTGGCTTGGGGATTACATGGACTAACAGATTAACAATAGCCACTGGTAAAGGTGAAAGTGATTTTTACACTGATTCCATTGGAATGAACAGTAGCCTGGAAAACAAGGAGCAGGGGATTTCAGAGACAGCTGGCAGTCACTGCAGAACAATTAAATACATGGGCTGTGTTAGGGTAGCTAAGGATAGGAACAGGTGCGTGTGTACTTGTCTGTACACCAATGCTAGGAGTTTGGTAAATAAATTTGATGACTTTGAGGTGTTGGTCAAACATTAAAAGGCAGATATTGTTGGGATATCAGAGATGTGATGTCACACAGATATAAGGAATGCAGAAATGGAATTTGGGAAGTACAACGTGTATGGGAAGGACACAGGATAGGAAGGGAGGAGGAGGGGTTATGCTATTAGTTAAGAAACACATAAAATCCAAGGAAGTACAACCAGTCGACATGGGTGGACAGAGCAGTGTAGAGTCAGTTTGTGTGACATAAGCACTGGGAAAGCAAAATTGAGAGTAGGAATGTGTTATAGGCCTGATGACTCTGATGAGTATAATAAACAACTGTACAGAGAAATTGAGTGGGCCAATAAATAAGAGTGTCTTATAATGAGAGGATTTTAATTTCTCAGATATTGACTGGAATTTGTGGGTTGGTCACTCAGAAAGTAGCAAGGCTTTTGTGGATTTATTGGATGATTGTTTTCTACAGCAGCATGTTCAGGAGGCAACTAGAGGGAGTAATACACAATCTGATTATCAGTAGAGATTCTTCATGCATTAAGAATCTACAGATAAAGGAACTAGGTGGCAGTGATCACAGTGTGCTGAAGTGGGATTTACTCAAAGAGGTAACTACCATCAGGGTAAAGGGAAGGGTTTTTGCTTTCGTAAAGTTGACTACATTAGTCTGAGACAGTTTTTAAATTCTATACGGTGGGACCAACTGATGATGTTACCAACAGAAAATTCAAAATGGGAAGCATTCAAAGAATTAATCTTGGAAGCTACTAGGCTTTTCATACCAACTAAGAAATATTGTTCAAGGTTTAGGCCTAAATGGATGTCAGATGAACTAATGAGACATGTGACAGAAAAGAAATTCAATGGGATGCATACAAATTAACAGGTGATACAAAAAACTATGATAGACATAAGATGGTCTGTAACCAAGTCACAATAGAGGTTAGGCAGGCAAAGGATGCAAAGAAAAACAGCAAAGAGTTCTTTACTTATGTAAACTCTAGAAGGAAAGGGATGAATCAGATTGGTCCACTGGATATCAAGGGTTCAACTGTTGATGATCCTGCTCAGGTAGCTAACAAACTAAATGAATATTTTGCATCTACATTCACACATGAAGAGTTATTCAGGGAGGAGAATGTCAGAGGTGAATTAAACTCTGGCAGTGAGCTAGATGATTTTGTAATAACTGAGAGCAAAGTGAAGGAGAAATTGTTGAAGATAAACATAAGAAAGGCACCTGTGGTGAATGGGATCTATCCAGTTATATTAAAGGAGGCAGCAAAGAAAGTAAGCAAACCCTTAGCTATAATTATGAGATCTTCCATGGACTGGAGATGTGAAAATGTGACCCCAATTCACAAAGGAGAATCAAAGGGCAACACAAGTAATTACAGACTTGTTAGTTTAACTTGTGTTCCAGGGAAATTAATGGAGGCACTGGTTAAAGAAGCACTGCACGATCGCCTAGACAAGACTTCAGTTATTGCTTGGGCACAGCATGGTTTTGTTAAGGGGATGTCTTATCTGACCAATTTGATTGGATACTATGATGTGGTCACAAAGGAACTGGACGCAAAGAATAATTTTGTTATCATATATTTGGATCTGTTGTTTTGGAAGAGAGTGGTGTGAATAAATTCAAGGAAGAACTAGACAAATTCTTGGAGGGTATGGATCGGTGAAGTGGCATGAAGTGTGTTTTTATTTTTACTTTTTTTGGCTGGGGCTATATAAGCTTGCTTTCTTGTATCATTTGCCACTACTACTACTACACTGTATTACAATCATTCTGAATGTATTATTTTCCACACCAGCATATTAGAGAGGAAATGTGTGAAAGCAAATAATCTTGTTCTGATTATAAGCAGTGATTCCTCATACATTAAGAATCTCCAGATAAAGAAACCACTAGGAGAGAATGATCATAATATTTTGCTGTAGGAGTTACTTAGAAATATAATTACTTTCAAGGGTAAAGGAAAACAAATTTTGCTTTTGGAAAGGTACAACAATGCTCTTAGACAATTTTAAATTATTACTGCCATTACTGTCATTAACAACCCTGCCAAACTTTGTATCATCTGCATGCAAACTGTTCATTAGAAATCGATGGCATAACTATCAATGATCCTCTTCATGTAATAAACCTGTTCAGGGTATATATAATTAAGAGGACAAACTGAATAAATATTCTGAATCTACATTACACATTAAAATGTTTTTAAGGATGTCTAGACATATGCCTAATTGTAACTGGATTTTTGATAATGAGCAGAAAGTGGAAAAGAAATCATCGAAGAGAAAAGTAAATAAGACACTTGGTAATGACTGAATCTATCCAATTATATTGAAAGAAACAACAAGGGCAGTAAGCAAATTTTAAGCCACAATTGCAACAGCATGCTGAGATTCAGAGCAGGCCTCACAAACTGGAGATGTGCAAATGTCTTCTATTCAAAGGAGGTTGGAGGTTGAAGTGGGTAAATACACACTTGCAGTTTGACTTCTGTTCTAGAAAAAAAAATAACAGTGGTTAAAAAATACAGGATCATCTCAAGAGGAATGCAGTTATAGTTGCATCTGTTAAGGGAAGATTTTGTCTGACCAATCCGATTAGCTATTATGACACTAACAAAGTAACTGGATGCAAAAAATAATTTTGACATCCATATACTTAAGATTTCTGTAAAGCTTTTGTAGTTACTGAAAGACTTCTGTACAAATTGGAACAGTGTGGCATTAGGGAAAGTTACTGCTATGGATAAAGGGCTGGGTGAATGGCAGGAGACAGAGTGGCTATTAGTGGCCATTCAGTGCTAAGATACTTATTTGTGATATTTATTAACAACATTGACGAAGGAAGGCATCAAGTTTAATATCTAAATTTGTTGATAATACTAAGTTCCACAGGGTAGTTAATGACAGGAACCTGGGGATATGTTACTGCAACAAGACCTGGAAAAATAGGCAGGTGGGCTAAAAGTGTCAGCAGTAAATGTTAAATCTCAGGAGCCACTCAGCTGGTAGCAGTAATTCCAGAATATATTACCAGTTTGGTGATACCATAATGAAGGTAGCAGAGAATGAAAAAGACCTAAAGGTAATTGTTCTCTGAGAAGCACAGACAGACTGCTACGACAGTTCATTTGGTTCTGTCAATTACATACAAAAAATTTGGCAGCAAAGACACATGATTATCCAAATGTATAAAACCAGGCCACATCTTGAGATATACAAATCTGGAATCCAGAAATGGGCATAACAGAGAGGTTATAATCAATTCATTCAATTATGGGAAATCATTCAGTTATACTAACATTTGGATGATTAGCAGTTATTAACTACTAATATCATTTGAATGTTATTAGTATAATTGTTGTTCTTCTTTTTCCTGTTCGGTATTAGGCCTAGTGGCCGGTCTCTCTCCATCTTTGCAGGGGGGGGGTCTGCCTCTGTCTCTCCTTCCCTGTGGTTTGTAGTTTAGTATCTCTTTTGGATAATGTCTGTTCCCCATTCTCTCTACATGCTGTATCTATCTGTTTCTGTATGAGTCTATATAATTCAGTACTGAGGTTGTCTGCGGTTCTGACAGGATGTCTTGATTTCTTTTCCTGTCAAGTCTGGTACAGTTCTCTGCATGAAACTGCATTTCTGCAGTAGTCAACCTCCTCCTGTCCCCTTTGCTCATTGTCCATGCCTCAGAGCCAAAAGTTAGGATAAGTCTGGTGAGGGTGTTATGTATCCGTGTCCTTGTTTTCTTATGCACTGGATTAGATTTGAAAATATGGTTTACAGTTTTAGTAATTCCTATGTAATTATTTATTTTTTGCTCAATATCTTTTTGTTTTTCATATGACATGTGGTATCCTAGGTATTTGAAAGTGTTAACTTGTTTGATAATATTATTGTCAATGCAGATCTTGCTTCTTATTGGATCTCTTCCTTTAAATGTCATCACTTTTGTCTTTGAAGATGAGATTTCCATATTAAATGATTTTGCTATTTTGTTTAATGAGAAGACGGCTTTCTGCAATGAGTTCTCATTGTATTCTATTAGGACCTTGTCATCAGCAAAAAAGAGTGTCCATTCTTGCTTTGCAGCTAATGTGTACAAGCTTACATCTTTGCTTTGCATCATTTTGGCAGTTCTAATACTAACACTAAATCATTTCTTTACATTAAAGCAGAATACATAAAAATACATACATACATTAAAGAAGAATACAGTTACATACTTCCCAGAAGGTAGAGGAATGAGAAGATATTGAATATGAACTGAAGCAATATATAAGAATGCATTTTTTACAAATATGCAGATAACATGAATCTATTTTAAAAATATATTGTAATATATACCTATGATAGCACCCAATGCAATAACTCCATACAAAGCAGGAGCCCACAAAATTCTTAGTGGAGGGACTTTTCTTACTTTGGTTTGTAATGCTTCTCCTCTATTCCTTTGTCTTGGAGCCATGAGAGGTTTACTAACTCCATTTTCTTCACAAGGGATTGTTTTCCCTCCACGAGTAAATACTTCATCATCTGAAAGGTCATCTTCTTCCACATCATCAAATCCATTTAAATCCAAGTGTTCTTTGTAAGATGTCATCATTTAGTAAATCTGTAATAATTGTAAGAAGTAAAAATAAATATAAAAACAATTTAAATTAAACAATGCACTTGAACCACATAATATACCTAGCTATTTATAACAATCATAAATGTTAGAGAGGCAACAAGAGGGAGTAACAGTCATGATCTGATTATCAGCAGTGATTATTCATGCATTAAGAATTTACAGATAATGGAACCACTAGGTGGCAGTGATCACAGTGTACTGAAGTGGAATTTACTTAAAGATGTAACTACCATCAGGGGTAAAGGAAAGGGTTTTTGCTTTTGTAAAGGCGACTACAGTGGTCTCAGAGATTTTTTAGGTTCTGTACAGTGGGACCACCTGATGATGTTACCAACAGCAAATTCTAAATGCAAAGCATTCACAAAAGTGATTTTGGAAGCAACTAGGCTTTTTGTTCCAAGTAAGAAATACTGTTCTCGGTTCAAGCCCAAATGGATGTCAGATGAACTAATGAGACTCATGGCAGAGAAGAAAAATGCATGAGATGCACATAAAATTTCAGGTGACACAGAAGCCTATGGTAGATACAAGCTAGTCTGAAATCAAGTCACAAAAGAGATTAGGCAAGCAAAGGCAGATTATGAAAAATCTTTGGCAAAGGATGCAAAGAAAAACAGCAAACACTTCTTTACTTATATAAACTCTAAAAGAAGGGGACAAATCAGATGGTCCACAGGATATCAATGGTTTGACTGTAGATAGCTACAGAACTAAATGAGTATTCTGCATCTACATTCATACATGAGGAGTTATTCAAGGAGGAGAGGGCCAGATGATTATAAAACTCTAACAGGGAGTTAAATGATTTTGCAATAACTATGAGAAAAGTGGAGGAGAAATTGTTGAAGTTAAACATAAGAAAAACACCTGGGGTGGATGGAATCTATCCAGTTATATTAAAGGAAGTGACAAAGGAAGTAAGCAAACCCTTAGCCATAATCATGAGAGCATCCTTGGACTCGGGGAAAGTGCCCGTGGATGGGAGATGTGCAAATGTATTATCTCCAATTCACAAAGGGGGATCAAAGGGTGCAACGAGTAATTACAGGCCTGTTAGTTTGACTTCTTTTCCAGGAAAAATAATGGAGTCAACGGTTAAAGAAGCATTGCAGGATCATCTAGACAAGCCAGCAGTAATAATTCAGACAGCGTGAGTTTCTCAAGGGGAAGTCTTGTGTGACCAATTTGATTGGATACTATGACATGGTCAGAAAGGAACTAGATGCAAAAGATAATTTTGATATCATATACTTGGATTTCGGGAAAGCTTTTGATACTGTTGCACAGGGAAGACCGCAAAACAAATTGGTAAAGTATGGCATTAAGGGCAAGTTGCTACAATGGATAAAAGGATGGTTGAGTGGGAGAATACAGAGAGTGGTGATCAATGAGTACTACTCTACTTGGACTAATGTTATTAGTGGTGTAGCTTAAGAGCCAGGGTCTTGGGCCCATTGCTGTTTTGTATATTTATCAATGTTATTGATGAAGGCATATCAAGCTTAATGTCAAAGTTTTCAGGGTTATTAATAACAGTAATGATAGTATGCTGCTGCAACAGGATCTGAAAAAGTTGAGTAGAGGGGCTAAGAAGTAGCAACTGAAGTTTAACATTGACAAATGCAAAGTACTGCATATGGGTAGTAGTAACCCTAGAGAAATGTACCAACTATGTTGTGTTACACTCATGGTAGTGGAGAATGAAAGAGACCTGGTGGTAATTGTGCAGTTAGATATAAAGTTCTCTGAGCAGTGCAGACAGGCTGCCGAAGTAAGTCATGGGGTCTTGTCAATGATATACAGGAATTTTGCTAGCAGGGATAAGGAGGTGATTATCCCCTTGTTACTTTCACTGACAGTTGAAGATGACAGCTGAGGGAAATTCAAAGGTCAGCTGGACAGGCTGACCTTTGAATCTGTGCAAGGAGAAAGTCAAACTGGTAGTTATTTTATTTTATTTATTTATTATGATTTTTTTATTAATTAATTTTTTTGACTGGTACAGCAAAAGCCTTGTATTTTCTTACACATATAACTAATATTAATTTTTAATAAAAATTTAAATATTTAAAAATGCTCTGTTTCATACAAGTTATTTTTAAAAAACAAAAAAATATATTAATACTACTGTAACTTAAAAAAATTAAAGTTACAATCATAAAACATAAACAAGAAATTATCAGTCACTTCCATTTTTCTGTTCACAGAACCATTAATATGAAAAACAATAATAAATGAAGCAAGAAACCTTTTTGCATCAATAATAATAATAAAAGCAACACAAGCACCTGGCAGAGCAGTTCATCCGAATGAAAAGGCACCCAGAGACAATCACGAAGTTTCTCACTAAGGAATCACATATCTGAAGCCTAAAGACAAAGATACAAAAAACCCGGTGAAATATAGGCCAAACACCTGCCTCCCAACAATGTACAATATCCTGACCAGCTGCATAACCCGGAAGATATCAGACCACCTGGAGAGCCAGAACTTAATGGCCGAACAGCAGAAAGGATGCAAGCGGCTGAGCAAAGAATGCAAGGAGCAATTAACCATAGATGCCGCAGTTATGGAACAAGCCTACAAGAAGCACTGCAATGTGTACACAGCCTACATCAATTACCACAAGGCCTTCGACTGCGTGGCTCATAGATGGCTAATAGAAGCGCTGAACATCTACAAAGTCAATCCGATAGTGACAAACTTCCTAGGAGAAACGAAAGGCACCTCCGTAGCCAGGTGGGAAGGAGCAGCAGTGCATAGCACACGCTTCTTGATTAGACCGGGGTTCGAGCCCGTCACCACCAAATACGGAGGATGCGGAAAGATCAGGGAATAACCACTGCTTAATCATGGAGCAATATGGCCTTAGTTGCTAATGCTCCTAAAAACCAAATAACAACAACAACAACAACAACAGGAGAAACGATGGTGAAATGGAGTACCAATCCCCTCAGGAGAAGAATCTTTCAGGGAGATGCCCTGAGCCCATTGTGGTTCTGTCTAGCACTTAACCTGCTATCCACCATGCTCAACAGTAGTAAGTACGGATATAAGCTCAAAGAAGGAAGGAAGAACCTGTACACCCTTACACACCTGATGTACATGGATGACATCAAGGTCTACATGGGAACCCAGAAGCAACTCCAGATCAACGAAGGATTCAGCAATGATATTAGGATGGAATTTGGTTTAGACAAATTCAAGACCCAAGGACTGCACCAGGGAAAATTAGTCAACCGAAACTGCAGATTCTTAATGCATGAAGAATCACTGCTGATAACCAAATCAAGTATATTACTCCCTCTAGTTGCCTACCTAATGTGCTGCTGTAGAAAACAATCATACAGTAAATCCACAAAAATCTTGCTTTTTTGTGAGTGACCAAACCTTTGAAAAGCATGAGGTTACTACAACGTTGGTCAAGATTTTTGCAGGTTCGGCAAACGCTTTCATTTATATATATTCGTTTTATTCACTTAATTGTTATACTAAATTATTTTCTTAAGTAGCTTTACATTTCTAGCAAAGATCCGTGGTTTATTTTGAATTTAGATAGCGATTTTGAAAGTTAATACTTGATGTCCGTAGATTTTTACATTCGTAACTTGCCGCCATTGTTATACGATACAAAATACCATAATTTTTAACGTAACTAGATAGCAAAATACATAGATGTGTATTAGAAATCTGTTAGACTAGTATAGCATTATCAATAAAATTTATTAATCTTATTAAATTTTATTATTAATTAAATTACATTTAAACAGAATCATCACCCAGACTAGAGCAGCAAAGCAGCAGTCGCAGAATAGCCAGAGTACTGTGGCTTGCAAGAGAACCAAAGGTGGCGATTCTCCCACGCATCACAGTCTAAAATAATGCGTGAAATGTGAAATGTTTACAGATCTGTCTAGAACAGGACATGATCTCACCAAGGAGGATGTCTTTGTGTGTGGTAGGTGCAGAGACTGTGAAGAAAATGGGTGTCAAATCAGCATTCTGATGGGCGTCTATGAGAGTTTGAGGTGTATTGTAAATGCCCTTGAAGAAATTAATATGAGGAGCCCATCAAACTCTCAGTTGCCCAACTCAATGCCAGAACTCATTCCGGAAACACAGCGGTGTGTTTCCTGATTCCGGCATCAGGAAACAGCGGCAATCTCCAAGGCAGAATGCGCTGGTCCCACAGGAACTAGTTATTGTCGGTGACTCTATTGTCAGGGAGACGGGGAATATAGTATGCAAAAAGGATAGGTGGAACAGGACCAGGGTATGTCTGCAAGGGGCAAAAGCTGATGACGTTGTAGAGCAGATATCATCTTTTAGGGGCACAAAAGGTGATATTGTTGTACATGTTGGAACTAATGACTTTAAGAGTAACTTTTTTAAGTGTGGTCTGTGCTTGCTAACAGAAGAGACTGCTTCTACAGGAATAGGATACACTTAAATAGAAAGGGCGCAAGAATATTTGCTGATGCTATCGAGGCAGTGTTAAGAGGGTCGGAAAACTGCTAGTTTGGGGGGATTCACAGACTAAAATATTAATGGTAGCCGCAGACAGAAGTGAAAGTGATTCTTGCACAGCTTCTATTGTAATGAGTAGCAGCCTAGAGATTGCTGGGGATTTAAAGAGCTGCTGGGAGTCATCATGGAACAAGTAACTAAGAGTAAGAACAAGTACATGTATAATTACATGTACACTAATGCTAGAAGTATAGTAAATAAAATTGATGAATTTGAAGTGTCGATCAAGTCATCAAAGGCAGATATTGTTGGAATATCAGAGACATGGTGTCACACAGCTATAAGCAGTGCAGAATTGGAATTTGTGGGGTACAATATGTAAAGAAAGCACAGACATGATAGGCATAAGAAAGTGCATCCTTTTGGTGTGACATAAACACTGGGAAAAGGAAAATGAGAGTAGGACTATGTTATAGGCCTAATGACGCCGATAAGTACAATGAACAGTTGTGCAGAGAAATAGAATTGGCCAATAAATCAGAATGTCTTGTAATGGGGGATTTTAACTTTCCAGATATTAACTGGAACTTGTGGGTTAGTCACTCGCATGCTAGAAAGATATTTGTGGATTTATTGGAGGATTGTTTTCTACAGCAACATGTTTGAGGGGCAATCAGAGGGAGTAATAGTCTTAATCTGACTATCAGAAGTGATGACACATGCATTAGGAATTTGCAAATAAAGGAACCACTAGGTGAAGTGATCACAGTGTATTGATGTGGGATTTACTTAAAGATGTAACTACGATCAAGAGTAATGGAAAGGGTTTTTCTTTTCATAAAGATGACTTCAGAGGTCTCAGACAGTTTTTAAATTCTACAGAGTGGAATCAACTGATGATGCTACCATCGGTGAATATTCTAAATGGGAAGCTTTCAGGGACTTAATCTTGGAGGCTACTAGGCTTTTCATACCAACTAAGAAATACTGTTCAGGGTTCAGGCCTAAATGGATGTTGGAGGAATTAATGAGGCTCATGGCAGAGAAGAAAAATGAATGGGATGCATATAAATTATCAGGCGACACAGAAGCCTACGACAGATATAAGCTAGTCTGTAATCAAGTCACAAAGGAGGTTAGGCAGGCGAAGGCAGATTATGAGAAATCTTTGGCAAAGGACGCAAAGAAAAACAACAAAGAGTTCTTTACTTATGTAAACTCTAGAAGGAAGGGGATGAATCATATTGGTTCGACAATCTGATTCATCCCAACAACATAGATGGTTCGACTACTGATGATCCTGCTCAAGTAGCTGATAAACTGAATGAGCATTTTGCATCTTCATTCATGCATAAGCAGTTATTCAAGGAGGGAAATGCCAGAGGTTTATCAAACTCTGACAGGGAGCCAAGTGATTTTGTGATAACTGAGACCAAGTGGAGGATAAACTGTTTTAAATTAAACATAAAAAAGGCACCAGGGGCAGATGGAATGTATCCAGTTATAAGGAAGGAGGCAGCAATCGAAGTAAGCAAACCTTTAGCCATAATTATGAGAGCATCTTCAGAGTCAGGGGAGATCCACATGGACTGGAGATGTGCAAATATATCCTCAATTCACAAAGGGGGTTCAAAGGGTGACAAGTAATTATAGACCTGTTAGTTTAACTTCTGTTCCGGAGATAATAATGGACTAACTGGTTAAAGAGGTGATACAGGATCACCTAGACAAGACAGCAGCAATAGTTCAGAAACATCATGAGTTTGTTATGAGGAAGTCTTGTCAGACCAATTAGATTGGATACTATGATAGGGTCACAAAGGAACTGGATGCAAAAAATAATTTTGATATCATATACTTGTATTTCAGGAAAGCTATTGATACTGTGGCACATGGAAGACTGCTATACAAATTGGAGCAGTATGGCATTAAGGCAAGTTACTGCAATGGATAACGGGATGGCTGAGTGGGAGATGGCAGAGAGTGGTAATAAATGGACATCGCTCTATGTAGACTAATGTTATTAGAGGAGTCCCACAGGGATCGGTGCTGAGCCCATTGTGGTTTTCTGTATTTATCAATGATATCGATAAAGGTATATCAGGCTTAATGTCCAAATTTCCAGATGACACAAAGGTTGGCAGGGTTGTTAATCACAGTAAAGACAGCATGCCACTGCAACAGGATCTAGAAAAGTTAGGCAGCTGAGCTAAGCAGTGGCAACTGAAGTTTAACATTGACGAATGCAAAGTACTGCATATGGGTAGCAGTAACCCAAGAGAAACATACCAACTATCTGGTACTACAGTGAGGTGGAGAATGAAAAAGACCTGGGGGTAATTGTGCAGACAGATATGAAGTTCTCTGAGCAGTGCGGACAGGCTGCCAGAGCAGGTCATGGTGTCTTATCAATTATATACATGAATTTTTCGAGTAGGGAAAAGGAGGTGAATATCCCCTTGTATAAGGCAATGGTCAGGCCACACATTGACTATTGTATACAAGTCTGGAGGTCTCATTTTAGGAAGGATGTAGAGTTGCTAGAACAAGTACAGAGAAGGGCAACAAGACTGGTGAGAGGAACAATGGGGTGCGCTTAGAAGAAAGGCTTAAGTTCTGCAAATTGCAGCATCTGGAGACTAGGCACTTGCGAGGTGATCTGATTGAGGTGTATAAGGCTTTGATTAGTTTCAGCAGGCTCGATGCTGATGGGATACTTCAGCTTGCTCAGATTAAGAACCTGAGGGGGCATAGATTCAAATTGAGGAAAGACAGTTGTAGAATAGATGTGTGAAAATTTTCCTTTAGCCAGCGGGTAGTTGACTGCTGGAACAGGCTTCCATCTGTTGTTGTGGAAGTTGATAGCTTAAATAAATTTAAGGTTGAACTAGACAAATATTTGGAGTGAAATGGGATGGGTGAAATGTGAAGGGTGGTTTTTTTTTTTTTTTTTTTTCAGCCAATGCTGTATAAAGCTTGCTTTCTTGCAACATACTCCTATGCTAATGCTATAGGAGGCAGCAAAGGAATTAAGCAAACCCTTAGTCATAATTATGAAAGCTTCCTTGGACTCATGGGAGGTCCCCAAGTACTGAACATGTGCAAGTGTCTCCTCAATTCACAAAAGGGATCAAAGGGTGATACGAGTAATTTCAGAACTGTTAGTTTAACTTCTGTTGTGGGGAAAGTAAAGGAGGCACTGGTTAAAGAAGCACAGCAAGATCATCTAGACAAGACTGCAGTTATAGTCCAGACACAGCATGGGTTTGTTAAAAGGGAAGTCTTGTCTGACCAATTTGATTGGATACTATGATGGTGTCACAAAAGAACCAGATGCAAAAAATAATTTTGATACATATACTTGGATTTTAGGAAAGCATTCAATACTGTGGCACATGGAAGACAACGTGCAAATTGGAGCAGTATGGAATGAAGGGCTTATTGCTGCTATGGATAAAGGGATGGTTGAGTGGGAAAAGACAGAGTAGTAATCACTGGACACTGCTCTTCATGTACCAATGTTATTAGTGGATCCCCCAGGGTTCAGTGTTGGGCCCATTGTTGTTTTCTATATATTTTAATAGTATTGGTGAAGGTATATCAGGCTTAATGTCCAAGTTTGCAGATGATACAAAGGTTGGCATCATTGTTATTGACACTAATTACAGTGTGCCACTGCAACAGGATCTAGAAAAATTGTGCAAATGGGCTGAGAGTTTGCAGGAATTTTTCTAGTGCTGATAAGGAGTTGATTATCCCCTTGTATAAGGCTATGGTCAGGCCACACCTTGAGTACTGTATACAGGCATGGAGGCCTCAGGTTAGGAAATATATTAGAACTGCTGTAATGAGTACATTGAAAGGCAACGAGATTGGTGAATGGAACAAAGGGTTGCGCTTATGAAGAAAGGCTTAAGTTCTGCAAATTTCAGTGTCTGGAGACTAGGCACCTGTGAGGTAATCTGACTGAGGTGTATAAGGCCTTGAATGGTTTGAGGAAACGCAATTCTGATGGGATTCTTCCTCTTTGTCCAGAATAATTGCCTGAGGGGACATAAATTCAAATTGAGAAAAGAGATTTGTGGAATACATAGATGGAAATTAGCCTTTAGCCAGATACTGCTGAAACAAACTTCCATCTTTTGTTGTGGAAGTTGGCAGCTTAAATAAATTCAAGGCAGAACTTGACAAACATTTGGAGAGAATGGATGGGTGAAATGGGAAGGTTTTTTTTTTTTGGCTGATGCTGTATAAGCTTGCTTTCTTCCTCTACTAATGTTAATATATCATCAATATTCGAGACTCTGAAAGACAGGTTATAGAGCTCAAGAACTTGTTATCAAACCCCAGGACGTCGACTTAATGATAGCTCCGCTTTAGCTTCTGCTGATATGAGAATGGCGTTGCTCATGGACACCAATCGTGGCAAAGATCTCCATAAGATTATCTCCACAGATGATTGTGGACCATCCGAAAATGGCGTAGTGGATTTGTGGTTATTTTCGGCACAGGTTCAACATCTGGTGATTATGGGCTTAGCACACCCAGGGTGCTGAGCTGGTCATCATCATTCTTCTCCTTCTTGGTGATTCCCTTCTACTCCCCCCTCTCTCTCCCTCTCTCTCTCTCTCTCTCTCAAAAGGTAATTCAGAATTTTTTTCTTTTTTTTTTTTATGCCTAGTGCAGCATAAGCCTTAGGCTTCCTTGCACCATAAGGCTATTAATAATAATAATAATCTTAGGGGTGGAACAGACTGATACTGTTTTCATATCAAAACAACTAAAGCTGTGAGGTATCATATACTGTGGCTGTTATTATCAATGCCAGACTGAACTAGTCTGGAGGCCTGGGACACAAATATTAAATGCAAAAGAGGTTTTTAATTTTCTCTTTAGGGTAATTGCATTGGTCCACAGAATACATGATCTTGGGAAGCCTGGAGCGATAACTCCACTATGCCCTGGTAAATCTGGCCTTAGCAATGCTCACCTCAAACTGATTAACTCTTTAGCAGTGTTTAAAAAAAAACCATTAAAATTTTTCCTATCTTTAAGCAAATAAAATTCAGGCCTTTTTTCAAAAGGTGTGAAAAGCCAGAAATCACTTACACCGAAAAAGTCCTACCTGAAATGTTTAAGGCAATAAAGCGGAAAAGAAGAAGCAAAATAAACAATAGTACAACTTTTGCATTAAAATTTGGCCAAAAAAACTAGAGGAGGGGGTAAGAATGGAAAACTGGTACTCAGAAAGTTAATGTTTCATCAGCATTCTGTTGACCATCAAAATAAACTGCTTCCCCAGATAGTCAAGGAAGATAGTCTGAGGAAATTTAATGAATAGTTGGACTGGTACTTCTGGAAGTGGGATGGGGATGGCTGGGCTGGTAGGTCTGGCACATCTTTCCATCCCCTCCAAAAATTATTCAAACAAAATTTCACACATCTAGCCTACAACCAACCTTTTTCAACTTAAATTTATGTCCACTTATGTGTGTGTTGTCCAATAAAGAGTTAGGATGCCAATAGCATTTAGTTACTCAATCCATTAAAAGCCTTAAATACTTCAATCAGGTCTCCTCAGACTTGCCAAGTTTACATATTTTGCAATTCACAATTCTGAAGTCTTTTACAGTAAGGATAACCTTTTGGGTCCTTGATTAATGTTGTGCTCATCTCTGCACCCATTACAACACATACATATTCTTCTTAAATGAGGTTTCCAGATCTGTTTGCAGTACTCATGATGTAGACTAACCACTGCCTTTACAACAGGATAATCACTCATTGTCCCTGTTGGCAAAATTCCTGTATATCACCGACAGCACTCCATGAGTTGTACTAAAAGCCTGTCTGCTACTCAGAAAACTTCATGTTGGATACTGTACAATTCCCCTTGGTATTTCATTCTCCACCACCTTGAGTGGTGCCACCTAATTGCTATGTTATTCTGGGATTATTGCTGCCAATATGCAGTACCCTGCACCATCAATATTAAGCTTCAATTGCCACTTTTCAGACCGTTTAATTTTTCTGGTTCTTGTTACAGAGTATGCCCTGATTCCTGTTACCAAACACCCTGCTGACCTTTGATGAATAAGCTTGATATATCCTCATCAATATTATTAATAAATACCGAAAACAGTAAGGTGTCCAGCACTGAACCCTGAGGGAACTCTGCTAAAACATTAGTCCAAAAAAAAGCAATGCCCATTTATAACCATCCCCACCTTTCTGCCACTCAACCATCCCTTATCCACAGCAGCAACTTGCCTCCATTCCCATGCTGCTCAAATTTGTACAGCAGTCCTCCATTAGGAGAAGCTGTGCCAGTGCAAGAATTAATGTCACATACCAAGTCTTCCTTGCTGGAACTGAAAGACCCCACCCCCTTTTGATTTGGTACCTTTCCAATTGGAGGCCTGGGGGCACTGCTTCCCCTAGGTATACATCCTAGTTTCACCTCACAGAAACTTGACTTTTTCATGAAGCAAAGCAGTAAAATGTACCAAAGAATATACACAATTACAGATCACATGTGGACACTTCATGGCCTAAACTGCTTTGCCACCCCACACACAAATGGAAAAAATCTCTTACATAACTGCTCGTGAATTGTGGGTTTGAAGGCACTCTAATTCTTAAACTGAATGCCGCATCAAGATGATTTATGTACCATTCAAAATACTGTCACTAGCAGATGAAACCACCACTTATTTCCAAAATCATTATTCTTGTAAATAAAATATAATTTTAATGTAATTTTTTTGACATAAGTTTATATTCTTTATGTCATAATTTTGTCTGTTTTTTTGTTCTAGTTTCTCTTGGTGGGGGAGGGATGTTTATTAATATGCTCATCCATAATTGCCATTTAAAGAAACCTAAAATCAATATTTCCATATGTAACTTATCAATTATGTTGCAACCTTTAAATTTTTTGCTGTGTTGACCTTGACACCAAATGTTGCAAGGTTTGAGAGTCCATTTTCAACCATAGTTGTTCTTATGTAATTTTTTGTTACAGTAAACCCTTAAAAATCTGGCACCCTGAGAGGTGCTGGATTTTACAGTTTTACAGATTTTAGAGAGGTATACTTTGTTGGTTGGGCACTTTTATAGGAGCCCATTTCAATAAATATTATAAACAAACAACAGAACTTATTTATACCTGTAAACATTTATAATCACTATCTTGTCCTTTCATCTGTTTTTTAGTCAGCAGTATTTTAAAAAGCATAGATAATGAGAGAGAGAGAGAGAGAGAGAGAGAGAGAGAGAGAGAGAGAGTCTTAACTCTCACAGTAGAACAAACATGCCTTTTTTTTATGAGTTTCCCTGACATTGCACTGCTTTCAAGATAGCTTTGGCTATATTACAACTTTGTAAACTGATTTCATATAACACGTGGTTTCATATAACACGTTGAACATCTTTGCAACTGTTTCATATGCACTTTGTTACCAGAGACCATCCACTATCTGGTGAGGGACCAGTTAGTCCTGAAACAAGCTATCAGAGCAGTCTCATCTTTTATACAAATACCTAATTAACCTTTGGCAAGAACATCTCTTTCAAAGTAGTACAAACTCACTGAAAAGACAAGTTTCTTCTGAGAGCTAAAACCATTGCATTATCCATGTAATTTAAATCCTGCTAGCTGAAAAAACCAATCAGATCAGATGAAAGGACAAGACAGACCTGCAAAAATCTAAGAGAGAAATATCACCCTTTTTCATATGGATTATTGAAGTAAAAGTATTCCAGATTGTAGTGTGAGATTTTATAGAGTTTACTGTAATTTCAATTCTCCAAAGAAAAAAGAGATCATTTTTCAAATCACTTTCGCCTCTAGCACAGGTAAACAGAAGTACTATATATTCCTAATGCAATATTAATATTTGGATGTAGTTGTGCTTTTTGAGATCAGCTAACAATGAAATGGAGAATAATTTAACAATTCAATAATATATCGCTGTATAAATTAAACTGCACCAATACTTCTTGAAAACAATTTTTATTAACATTTTTCCTCCACAAATTTCAACAAATAAATACTGAAATGTTTATCCCACAGGAATGCAGACTTCTTAAGTAATGTTTCATAATTTTCACTTCATTCTGTGAGACATAACTCAGATTATCTATCATTTTTAAAGAGTTTACTCAGTAGCAGAATGTTTTCTGAAAAATTGAAATTATTTTTACATGTACATGGATTCAAAGATCTTTCTGTTTCCTCTGAACATTGGTTCAACTTTTTTCCATAGGTTTCTTTTTTTTTAATATAATTTGCAAGAATCTCTCAGCATTTTTTCTATACACATCTGGTAACTAGATAATGAAGTGCTGGTTTGGTGTCCTGATTCAGGAATTTATCTTTCACAAGATTATCTAAGCATCATACCTCATCATTATGTCCAAGTATCCATCAACTGATTTTTTTTTTTTTTTTATGTAAAACCCCAAACATGAGAGGTATTAGAACCTATAGTACTTAGTACCGTGCTTGAGTTGGAGGTTAAGAAGATGAAAGAAGATATTTGTTGACATTGGACTTGAACTTCTGTAGACTGTAATTTTCAGGAAATACGTATGAAGGAAGGTTGCTCCAGAAAACGGCAGTTGAATGAATAAACGAGGAAGATAAAAAGTTCGTTTTGTGAGTTTGAAGTTGGACAGTAAATGGATGTTGGCTGGTAGTGACACGTGTTTGGACTGTTTTGAAAGAGAGAGCGGGAATTATAGAAGCCAATTCAAAAGAATTGGCTTCTATAATTCCCAGTGCCCATCTGCAGAAGAGGCATGCAACAGGAAACAGTATGTCTATGAGACAGCGAGTGGAGAGACTCTGTTAGAGATGAATCATTAATTAACATAAGTGCCCTCTTCTGAATGGAATCAAGAAGCCTGAGAGAGGTTTTGGGGGCACCACCCGAGATGTGGGAACAATATTCCATGGCAGGGCGGATTTGCGATTTATACAGAGTGAGCAGCTGTTTGGAAGAAAAGTAACGCCGAGAGTGAAAGAGAAAACCCAGTTTTTTACATGCAGAGGAAGCAATATTTCTAATGTGCTTGTGCCAAGAGATATTAGAAGTCAGGGTGATCCCCAAAAGAGATATATCATTTTGCCTAGAAATCGGAGTGTCACTAAAGATAGGCATAGGAGCAGAAGAATCCTTTTTTGGGCGATATAAGACAAGACTGAGCTTTCAAAGGGTCAAAATCCACTAAGTTGTCTTTGCCCCACTGGAGAATTACCTGAAGATCAGCATTTAAGGAATTGGTAGCAGATTTTTGAGAAGTTGAAGCTGATTGAGCAGGGCAAGGTTTCACAAAATGGAAAGTGGAATGCAATGTACTATCATTGGCAAAACTATGGATAGGATTTCCAGTCAAGGGAAGAAGGTCATTATTATAGAGGAGGAAAAGAGTGGGGGAAAGAACTGAACCTTGGGGGACACTGGCATTAGTGGAGAAGTTAGAAGACAGAGAGCCATCTACCATCACCCTCAGTGAGCGATCAGAGAGAAAACTGGATAACCAATTACAAAAAACAGTTGGCAAACCATAAGATGGAAGCTTGTTTAGAAGATCTTTATGCCAAACACGATCAAAAGCCTTTGAGATGTCAAGAGCAGCTACTTGTGTTTCACCAAACCTTTCCATTGAATTAGTCTATAAATGGGTAACATAAGCCAGAATAACACCAGTGGATCGACACTAATGGAATCCATATTGGCGATCGTTAATCAGACGGAAGGTTTCTAGGTAGTTTAAGAGTTGGTTGTTAATTGATTTCTCCATTACTTTAAAAAGAGTAGAAGTAATTTCAATGGGACAATAATTGGACAGGAGGGATTTGTCACCCTTTTTAGAAACTGACTGGATATGAGCAAATTTCCAAGCAGAAGGAAAAACACCTTTGGAATAAGAAAGTGAAAAAAGGTGGCAAAGAATAGGAGTAAGTTCAGGGGCACAGGTTTTGAGAACAAGTGGAGAAATACCATCAGGACCTTTCTTAACATAAAGAATCATCAAAATCCTTCTGACATCCTTTTGACAGAAGACCACAGGAGGCAATGAATGGAGCATGTTGGGAATGGTGGAAGGTGTTTTACCAAGATCATTAATACATGAGTTGGAAGAAAAATGGGATGCTAGCAGGTCAGCTTTATCCTTGTCTGAAGTGACAACAAAACCGTCTGGTTTGGACAGAGGTGGGAGCAGAGATAGGCAAAAGTTGCGGCCAATAGCTTTGATAAGAGACCAGAATGCTCAGCTAGCATTAGGGCAAGAAGCAAGTTTTCTACTCTTAGCCTGTTCAAACTCTAGTTTGGACTGATTAATAACTGCTTTACAATTGTTGCGAGCTTTGGTGTAGGCAGAAAATGAAACTGAAGAATTAGAAAGAAGCCAATTACGATATGCAACATTCTTCTCTTGAACAGCCTTAGCACATTTATTGGAAAACCAAGGTTTAGATAAAGGACAAGATTTCAAAGTAGAGTGTGGGATAAAGGAATCTATTCCTACAAGAATAATTTCACCGACACGATCTGAGCAAACGTTGACATCAGAAGTTTTGAAAGAGTGATTTAAAACAAGCACAAATTCATTTGCATAGTCCATAGAAGTTTGGATACCTATCCTCCCTTTATATCCTTTGCAAACAACAAATAAACAAAGGTACCTTGGTCAGTCAACCAAGGTACCTTTGTAGAACTTGCATTTTTGCATAATGATTAATCCAGTTTATGTATCTACTCTGCTGTAACATTATTACAGCAGAGCAGATGTATAACTTAATCTACCCTAATCTAACCATTTAACTTATATTTAAAAATGAAATCAATAATATATTAATTGATACCAAATATGATGTATAACTAATCACTAGTACATGTCACTATGAACATGCACAACATAGCTATAAATCTAAATTATCAATACCATGAAAATGTAAAATAAATTATGTCTACAGAATACTGACAGAGTTTCATTATGATTGGATAATTTATCACTGAAAATGCATGTAAACAAGTTTGGATAAACTGGTGTGCATGCATTTGAGACCTAATGTGACCTTACTTCTCATAAACGTTTTCCATGTCACATGTTAACCTACTTGTAAAGAACTCTTTTGATGTTTAAAATGTCTACATAAGATAAACTTATCAAGTTTGAAAATGGAAATGGTCAATTTATTAAGTTTTAACTGTACTCAATAATGAGTAAAGTTCTATATTTTTGTAATGGTAAAAATAGTAACATTAATCTTTTGTAAAACATCAGTTTATGCTTTTCTTCTTCTTTTTTTTTTTGTGGATATTAGAAATACATTTCTCCTACAATAGTTATTCACTTTCACTGATTACTGACAAGTAGGCGACACGCTTTTACAAAATTAATAACACAGAAATGTTTTCCTAATATCCAGGCTTATAATGGTATTCTTCACATTTAATAAATTGGAAACAAAACTGTAATTAAATTTAATCCTACATAAAAATGTGATAAACAGTCTTACCTTTCATGTTCCTAATGAACTCTTCATAGTAACCTATGCTAAAAATAGACTATATTCCTTACACTTTCTCTGATCTCGGTCTCTACCATCTGTCAGTATGGTATTCCTAACCTGAGAAGCAGGTGGTGCTAATCATATAAGGAAATTTGATAAAGACAAAAATTAAATTTTATAAAAAGACGCATACGTATATATTCAGCAAATAACATCTTTAGGTAAATGTTGTTCTTGTACGATTCTTCAAAAATGTTAAATATTATTATCTAAGACGAAAACATACGGTCCAAAACGACATTTAAAAGAAAACAACATGAACCTCTTCACAGAACACACAACGCGTGCGCAAACGGTTGGCACTTGTTTCCCTGCACATCTCACGTGTGGCAGCAAAAGAAACTTTTACAGGATAAACAATACATCAATGAAATGGCGACACACACACAAAAAAAAAAAAAAAAAAAAAGAAATCAAAATTTCTCTCTTATTTTTTTTTTGTAGACGAATTTCTTGCAGACACTGACTAAACCTAGAAGTAAAACTTAAAAGGCCAGCCATCATATAGATCTTTCACTGCTTTGATTTGATTTTGATTTTTGTGGCGCAAAAACAGCAAGGTTATAGTGCGCCAGGAAAAGGTTAAAATATAAAAAGGTAAGACTGGTAACTTGTAAAAAGGTTACTTCGTCTAAAGGTGCATACAGTCATATAAATAAATAAAATCAGTACAATGATAAAAGCAAATAGTATATTTCATATGAGTTTAAAAATTTAAAAACTGCTGACACATTGTCGTTGTCATTTAAAATCTGACTGAGTGTATTCGGCTCAGTCAGATGGGTAAAAGCAGTAAAACGAGCATTTATAAAACTGGTACAATCACATAAAATGTGTTGGACGGATAAAATGGTGTCGCATTGCTTACACATAGGAGGGTCATCAGCCCTCTCTTTCACTGCAAGTCCATAGTTTTAACTAAGTAATGCTAAATTTGATGTAAAACATATATTGCTTGCTATTATAAAAGAAAAAATATAAAGATACTTTTTTATTTTATAATAGCAAGCCTGTTTATACATGAAGTAATGAAGTACAGTCTGGAAAAAAATTCCGCAATGTAGAAATATTTTTCTAAAACTGTCATGAGACGGCATGTCACTTTTATCAGCTCTTGTCTCTTTTACAATTTTGGCTACAAAGCCCATGATTAACATCAGCAAATAAACATGGAATTCAACTGAAATCTATAGCATTACGAGCTTATCGCACATTAGAAAGCTCCTATCTAATCTGTCCCAGATGAACCAGCTTGCATGTCACATAAATAGTATACCAATGTTTATCTGTCTTTAAATTTTAGCAGACGCAACTAAGGCTAAGAAGCTGCAGCAGTTATCAGACAGAGGAAGTAGGATTTCCCCTTGGTACATCAGTCCGCACAGCGTTCAAATCTTCCAACGAACATACGCGCATGAGCACCCTCATCCCGGCGAGTAACACAGCTAATATCATCACTGTCCCGCCACCATGTCGAAAAGACCTGAGTTCAAATCTCGTCAGTGTTATTGTTGTTGTATGGTTTCAGGACCAAAGCGATATTATGGTTTCAGGACCAAAGCCATCAGTGACCAAAGCCATATTACTCCGTGTATACGATCTGTAAATTGCGCTCTCGTCAATGACGGAGGAAAATTTTCATGTGCCTTTTTACGATGCTAAGTCAGTCAGTCTCAGGCGAGGGTAGCATGGTTTTTCAGCCGGGAACTCGAGTTTTTCGTCCAGTAAGCAGACAACTTGACCATAGAACCCACGCAAATTAGAAAAACACATACACACGCGCCCGTAAACAAATATTATAGGTTCCCCGAGCAGAAGCTTAAATATTGTAAACATATTCTCCTGATAAATAAATTGTATCGTGTTATTATTATTATTATTATTATTATTATTATTATTATTATTATTATTATTATTATTATTCTCTTGATGACATATTCTCTTGATAAATAAATTATTATTATTATTATTATTATTATTATTATTATTATTATTATTATTGTGGAATATACTATGTGTAGTGACTTCATAGTCTTTTCTGTAAGATAACAAATTTGTGCAAAACTTGTAAAGGAAGAACTACAACTTGTTGTCAAGAAATTCACTTTTCTTAACAAGTTCATTTATTGTAAATGAATTCTCTTAATAAATAAAATTGTATTGTATTGTATTGTATTGTATTGTATTATTATTATGTATTTCTCCCTGATTGGGGGACTCCACTCTATGACGGGTATTGCTACCAAGTAATTATTATTATTATTATTATTCTCTTGATGACATATTCTCTTGATAAATAAATTATATTATTATTATTATTATTATTGTATTGTATTGTATTATTATTATTATTATTATTATTATTATTATTATTATTATTATTATTATTATTATTATTATTATTATTATTTCTCCCTGATTGGGGGACTCCACTCTATGACGGGTATTGCTACCAAGTACACAGGGTGGTTGTAATGTCTGGTGTTACTGTTGGTCGAGGAAATCTCTGACTATCCTACAGGTGTTTAGAATTGCAACTTTCTGGAGTTCCTTGTAAGTGTTCTCTGGGAGACCTATTACTACTAGGCTGCTATGTAAAGTCTTTGGTACCATACTGGTTGTTGACACGATGATCGGGATAGTTGATACTTCTTGCATATGCCACATCTCCTTGATCTCATGTCTCAGGTTCGTGTACTTCCTAATTTTTTCCTCATGGGTTTTCTGGACATTGCTAGTGTTGGGCAGCGCTATGTCAATCAGGTAGGTAGCCTTTTCCATCTTGTCCACATGGATTATGTCTGGTCTGATGTGCGGGATGGTCATATCCGTTATTATGGCGCGGTCCCAGTACAGCTTGTGGGTTCGGGTCTCTAGTACTGCTTGGGGTTCGTACTTGTAGTATGGTACACTTTCTTTGGGCAACTGGTATTTCCTCTCTAGCTTCTGATGTATTATCCTGGCTACCTGGTCGTGTCTATGAGGGTACTCAGTCTAGGTGATCACCTTGCACCAAGCGGTGATGTGTTGGATCGTTTCTGAGGAGAGGTGGCATCGTCGACATGTGTCATATGACATTGCGAGCTCCTTTGCGATGTATTTTCTGTAGTTTCTGGTGTTGATTACATTGTCTTGGATGGCTAGCATGAATCCTCCAGTCTCAGGGAAGAGCGTCCCGCTTGTGAGCTATGCATTGGAAGCAATGCTATCGATGTGATCTTGGTGGTCATTGTAGTGTCTGCCATGGAGTGTCATCTTTGCCCATCTTTCTAACTTCGTTTCTTGTCCCGTCTGGGCGGGAGGAAGTTCCTAACTTAGGTTGAGTGGGGTATACCACTTTATCTTCCTTATGGCCTGGCGGAGTGGTGATGTGTTGTTCTCAAAATAATCCTTCAGGTTAACTAAAGCTGTTTTCTGTTACTCTATCAGGCTTATCAGGCCCCTTCCTCCCTCTTTCCGAGGTATTGTTAGTCTCTCCACTGCTGATTTGCGTGGTGTTGGCGACTCTTGGTCATCATTGTCCTTGTCTTTCGCATGATATCTTCTAGCTCGGTGTTAGTCCAATCTATGACCCCGAATGTGTATGTTAATACTGGAGCTGCATAGGTGTTTATGGCTTTAACTGTGTTCCCTCCGTTCAGTTTTGATTTAAACAGGCTTCTGAGTCTCTGATGATATTTTTCGGTTAGACACTTCTTGATTTCCTTGCGTTCTAACTGCTCAGCCTACATCATCCCTAGGTATTTCACTTTTCCTCTCCTTCTGTCATAGCTTCGATCTCTTTACCAGTCAGTAGCTGGTACTTTCGGCCAACTAATTTTCCCTGGTGCAGTGTGTGGGTCTTGCTTTTGTCTAGACCAAATTCCACCCTGAGATCCTTGCTGAATTCTTTGGTGATCCGGAGTAGCTGCTGGAGTTGCTTCTTGGTTGCCGCGTAGAGCTTGATGTCATCCCTGTACAACAGGTGTGTGGGGTGTACAGGTTCCTTCTTGCTTCTTTCAGGTTGTACCCATACTTGCTGCCGTTGAGCATGGTGGATAGCGGGTTGAGTGCTAGACAGAACCATAGTGGGCTCAGAGCATCTCCTTGAAACATTCCTCTTCTAATGGGGATTAGCCTGGTTGTGATGTTCTCGACCTTAATGGTCGTACTCCATTTCGCCATTGTTGTTCCTATTAAGTTTGACACTATCTGATTGACCTTGTAGATCTTCACGATCTCTATTAGCCAGCTATGAGGTACGGAGTCGAAGGCATTGAGGTAATCGATGTAGGTCGTGCATAGGTTGCGGTGCTTCTTGAAGGCTTGCTCCATAACTGCGGCTTCTATGTTGCTCCTCTGCTTGCATCCTTTCTGCTGTTCGGCCATTATGTTCTGACTCTCTAAGTGGTCTGGTATCTTTTTGGTTATGCAGCTGGTCAGGATCTTGTACATCGTTGGGAGGCATGTGATTGGCATGTATTTCGCCGGGTTTCTTGTATCTTCATCTTTAGGCTTCAGATATGTGCCTCCTTCAGTGATAAACTTTGGGATTGTCTCCGGGTGCCTTATCATTCGAGTGAACTGCTTTGCTAGGTGCTTGTGTGTGCAGGTGAGCTTATTGTATCAGTAGTTGTGGATGTTATCAATTCCCGTAGTTCGCCAGTTGTGGGTGTTCCTGATCGAGTTTTACTTCTTCTTCTCGAATCTCCCACTCTCTCATCTCTTTGTTTTCGTCCTTCGTTTTCTTCCGTTCTGCTTCTATCCAGGGTTCTCTGCTGTTATGTCTTACTTCACTGCTCCAGATATTTCCCCAGAACTCTTCGATCGTCTTCTTATCTGGTGGTCTGTTTCTTGCTTTCTCATCTTCACCCAGTTTCCTGTAGAAGGCTCTTTGGTCGTCATCGAAGATTCGTTTGTTTATTTTACTCTGGGAGCTCTTTTTGTATCGGTGTAGTCTCTTGCTGAGTGCGAAGAGGTTCTGCTTCTCTGTGTCCAAGTATTCCCCTGTTCTCTGATTTCTGGTCTCATGTTTGCTGTGTATGCTGTCCCTCTTGAGGATGCTCTTCACTTTTCCAATCAATTTCTTACTTCCATTACCCTGTTGGTACTGTGTCAACTGACCTATCTTGACTCTTAAATCTTCTATCTCCTGCTGTAGTCTTCTTTCCCAAGCTGGCGGTTCTTTCTGTTTTCGGTTCTTCTGCTGCTGGTTTCTTGTTTCATTTCCATTAATCCTAGTGGCTGCTATGGCAGCACAGCATATGGCTGTGTGGATAGCCTCCAGCGTTGCACCATTGTTGTCAAGGTAATGTGGCATTATTTGCCGATTGAGGCGGTCTGTTACTCTCCACAGGATTTTATTTGGCCTCTGCTTAGGCATCATGTGGGTTCTTGTGGGGTACATTCCTTCGAATTTTTTTAGGGCGTTCTTCCACTAGTCTTCTATTTTGGATAGCATGACTTCGTCTCTTTCCACTTCAGCTACTCTGGGTTGTATTTCTTTTTGCTCTTCCTCCTCTGGTTTCATGGTATGCTGTTCCTCCTCTAGTTCCATATTGACCATATTCTTTGTGCTCTGTAGTTGATCACTAACATCCTACTTGATTTTTTCCAAGATGACAGGAGCTATTAAGTTCTTCGTGACGATGATCCTTCTTTGGTCTGCTAATCGCTGTTCCGTGACCTGAATATCCGGGTATCGTTCCAACCACTTGGTATGTAGTCGCGATCTGTACATTGTCATATCGGTCTCTAGCCTGGTTATTTCATAGCATGCTCGCATGATGTACGTATTCATTTCAATGCTCCACTTTACGTGTTGGCGTTTTCTTCCTTCCTGGGTGGTCACTACTGCAGTTGCGCAGGAAGGACTTCCAGTTGATGGGGGCTGGATGGTCTTGCCCTTCTCTTGTGGTAGCCTTATGGGGGACAGTGCCACTTGCTCCACTGTCTTGATCGGGAGACTGTCTCCAACTTTTCGAACCGACCCCTAAGGCCTGAACGCGAGTGACTTAATCCTGCGCCACACTCGATGCAGTATGAATAATATTTCTCTGCGACATCATCCATCTATGGAGGTGGACTTGTTTAGCTTCGGCTTATGTCCAGTGGTTTATAATAATAATAATAATAATAATAATAATAATAATAATAATAATAATAATAATAATAATTATTATTATTATTATCATCAATTCATTTCTCTGTTGAAGAGACACCCCTGGGACAGCCATTGGCTAGGAGGGTGAGAGTTACATTTTAAGGTGTGAAGCGGACTCATGAGCAAAAGGTTACAAAGGAACGTCGATGGGACGTTCACTCTGAAAGGATGAATACAGAATTTTGGAATACATGAGTAGTTATGATTTTATAATAGAATATTTAAATTTTTGGCATCTTTGAAAATTAAAGAATATTTCAAATTTTGACATTTTAGGTTGGCATCTAGAATGCCGAGAATATATAGTTAAAAGGGATCAGAATTAAATGCAGTTTTTGCACCGAGTGTCTGTGCACTACAGTTGCACGAGACGATAGGAGTCAGCAAAAACTTGCAATCTGTAGGCTTTTTCGTTACAGAGCTTTTCTGGTCCAATTCTTAATTGATTGAAAAGTTCTATTGTGTTTGCTGGAAAAAAAGTGACTTAGGCTGTCCAGGTTTTTTTAAGTTACTTTGAAGAGGATTTCTTGTTTCAGCAATCCTGATGGCTTCTCGACGAGATTGAAACAAGATAAATACTGGGAGCGTCTAACCTTCCTGTTAGCAGTTGGGCTAATGTGAAAATGTTTCTTGTGTTAATTGTCTGTTTCCAGGGAAGAATGCCGAGACTGGAAAGTAGGAGGGCTCTAGAGATAGTAAATTCGAGATTCTGTTCAGCCATCTCAAGAGTCTGTATTCAATAATTAGGAAAGCTTTCAGGTTGCTCGGTGGGGCAGAGGACCAAATCTGTGAAGCATACAGTGGGATTGGAAGTATACATTTCAAGATATACTTTTTAACAAGATTTGGGTTTCTAATGCCAATTAACTCCTGTTTGGCAGCCCAAAGCGCTACATATGTTTTAGCTTTGATGTAACCAACGGGCTTGGAGAATATCAGTCCTTCATCCCATTTTAGGGCAAGGTCAATGTGCCATTTAACCTTTGGAAATTCACATCCGCTTACCAGCATAGAGATATTGTTCCTGCTCTTTTTCTTTGTAATTGTCATCTGGGCAGATTTTCTTGGGTTTAAACATAGTCCAATACAGTCGAGGTAATGCTCCAGTTTATTTATCGTGTTATTGGCTTGTTGATTTGTTTGCTTAACTTGTTGTAGATCTTTAGATTTGACGAAAGAATTTCAGGTCATCAGCATATGTAATAAAGTTGTCTTTATGGGATGCAAAAATGGTTCCAAAGCTGCAGTAAATAACAGTGAGGAGAGAACGCCTCCTTGTGGCACTCCCTGCGAAATGGAGTATTGTCTTCTTAGACCATTCGGTAAAGACCTTGGCAGTCATGAGCCCCTTTTTTTCTGTTATCACCAATGATCCTTTTTCCTTGTTTGAGCTTTGATAATACAGCCGCGTAATGTGCTTGTCTTTTCAGCTTTATAAAGTAATCTTTTTTGTACAGAATGTAGTCATTAGGATATCCTGTCTTCAGCCGCTTCCTGTAAAGTCTTTGCTTTTTATGAAAGACATATTTTATCTGTGGATTAAACCAGTTTTTGGATTTCCTAGTTATCCTTATGACCCTCGATACTCCTTCAACGTACGGGAACCTATAGGCTCTTTTGCAAAAAATATGCTTTCAAGAATGCAAATGGAATATCTGTGTCGACCTAAAAGTGGTAGCTTTGCTGACTGGGTTTCAAGGTATACCCTAAATACTGCTGCTTTTCATGCGAATGGGACAGCCGAGCGAAGGATTGTCATTACAGGGTAAAAGAACGTTCAGAAACTGTACCAGGCCAGAAAAATGTCGTACATTCTCCTTTGGTGGATAAGTGAAAAATCTATTTAACTCCATTGCATATCAAGCTAAGTTTGATAAAAAAATATTTGTGAAAGTGATGGACAAAAATGGAGAGGGATTTTCCTGTTTGATGCAAAAGTTTCCTCAAATCAGTGTGGCCAAAATAAAAGAAGGAATTTTTGTGGGTCCTCAAATCAAACTGCTATTCCAAGATGAGGTATTCATTAAAAAATTAAATGCTACAGAAATAAGAGCTTGGAAGATATTCGAATACGTCTGCCGGAACTTTTTAGTACAATGAGAAATCACAAAATTAGAGTGAAATTGAGGATGAGCTAACTTTAGCGTACAGAGAGTTGGGATGCAACATGTCTTTAAAGCTTCATTTCCTACATTCCCATTTAGACTTTTTTTCCTGAAAACTTGGAACGGTCTCCGATGAACATGGTGAAAAGTTTCACCAAGATATTTCTCAAATGGGAAAAAGATACCAGGGAAAACGGAGTCCAAATATGTTGGCAAACTGCTGCTGAAATCTCGTACGGGAGACATCAATCCACGATCATAAAAGGTAAAAAATGATAAAATAAGCGTTTTGTTATCAGATAAATATATTTTTAAATAAAATAAGGTTAAAAATCCATTGTATAATATTCAGTACTCTTTGTAACGTTTTCTTAAAATATATGAAATTTTTTACTAGATTGGTGGAATAGCAATATGGTTTCCATATTTGAATTCAGCAACTTTAGCATTAGTTAGCATTAATAGAGGCATATGATGCAAGAAAGCAAGCTTATTCAGCATCAGCCAAAAAAAAAAAAAAAAACAACCACTACTCCCATTTCACCCCTCCGTTCGTTCGAAATACCTGTCCAGCTGAGCCTTAAATTTGTTTAGGCTATCAACTTCAACAACAAGCGATGGGAGTCTATTCCACAAACCAACTGCCCGCTGGCTAAAGGCAAATTTCCGCACATCTATCCGACATCCGTCCTTCCTCAATTTGAATTTATGCCCTCTCAGGTGATTATTCTGAGCAAGAGGAAGAATCCCATCGGCATTGAGCATGCTCAAGCCATTCAAAGCCTTATACACCTCTATCAGATCACCTCGCCGATGCCTAGCCTCCAGGCTCTGTAATTTGCAAAACTTAAGCCTTTCTTCGTAAGAGCAACCCTTTGTTCCATTCACTAATCTTGTTGCCCCTCTCTGTACTCGTTCCAGCAGCTCTACATCCTTCTTGAAATGAGGCCTCCAGACCTGTATACAGTACTCAAGGTGTGGCCTGACCAATGCCTTATACAAGGGAATAATCACATCCCTGTCCCTGCTAGAAAAATTCCTGTATATCATTGACAAGACACCATGAGCTACTCTTGCAGCTCGTCTGCACTGCTCAGAGAACTTCATATCTGCCTGCACAATTACCCCCAGGTCCTTTTCATTCTCTACCACTGTCAGCGTAGTACCACAGAGTTGATACGTTGATCTGGGGTTACTGTTTCCCATTTGTAGTACTTTACATTTGTCAATGTTAAACTTCATTTGCCACCTCTCAGGCCATCTGCTCAACCTTTTCAGATCCTGTTGCAGCAGCATAGTATCAGTAGTGTCCTTAACAACCCTGCCAACCTGGGTATCGTCTGCAAACTTGGACATTAAGCCTGATACACCATCATCAATATCATTTATAAATACAGAAAACAACAATGGACCCAACACTGAACCCTGAGGAACTCCACTAATAACATTAGTCCACGTTGAGCAGTGTCCATTGATTACCACTCTCTGTCTTCTGCCACTCAACCATCCCTTTATCCATAGCAGCAATTTGCCTCCAATGCCACACTTCTCCAATTTGTGCAGCAGTCTTCCATGCGCAACAGTATCAAAAGCCTTTCTAAGATCCAAATATATAATATCAAAGTTATTCCCTGCATCCAGTTCTTTTGTGACTACATCATAGTATCCAATCAAATTGGTCAGACAAGACCTGCCCTTAACAAAACCATGCTGTGTCTGAGCTATAACTGAATTCTTGTCCAGATGATCCTGCAGTGCTTCTTTAACCAGTGCCTCCATTAATTTTCCTGGAACCGAAGTTAAACTAACAGGTCTATAATTACTTGTGTCAGCCTTTGATCCTCTTTTGTGAATTCGGGTTACATTTGCACATCTCCAGTCCATGGGTACCTCTCCTGAGTACAAAGAAGCTCTCATAATTATGGCTAGGGGTTTGCTTACTTCATTTGCTGCCTCCTTTAATATAACTGGATAGATCCCATCCACCCCGGGTGCCTTTTTTATGTTTATCCTCAACAATTTCTCCTCCACTTTCCTCTCAGTTATTAGAAAATAATCTAGCTCACTGCCAATGTTTACTTCACCTACGACATTCCCCTTCCTGAATAACTCCTCATGTGTGAATGTAGATGCAAAATACTCGTTTAGATTGTTAGCCACCTGAGCTGGATCCTCAACTGTTGAACCATCAACATCCAGTGGACCAATCTGATTCATCCCTTTCCTTCTTGAGTTTAAATGGGTAAAGATCTACATTCTGATAAAGACTACATAAAGATCTACATAAAGACTATATAAAGATCTACTTTATCTACATAAAGATCTACATCGCTCTGAATTTTAACAGGGAGCGAAAAAAATGATTTTTTTACGACTAGTGTAATCCTCCTCCTCCCCCCCGTAAACAGCTGTTCCATTTTTTGAAATAAAGAATGAAAATTTCCTGCAATCCAGTCTTTCCTTATATGGGCGGCCTTTTGCTGAACTCACTAGGCACGTTGTCCGTCCTTCGACTCTTTTAAGAAGCTCGTACTAGCATGTATGCTTCTGAATCTGAGACAGTTTTTGTCGCACACAGGCTACTTTTGATAAGAAGCATGATCATTATCTCTTCTATATTTCCTACCCTTCCTAAATACATTGTACACACCACAGTGCAACTCATCTTTGTTTATACTGTATTTGTAAATATGACCGAGTCTTCGCATTATAAATAATAAAATACAAAATATGACCATACTCCAGAATATGGTGCACCTCCGGGTACTTCGAAGAAAGAGAGGAAGATGGCGGTGATTGACGGGGTGAAGGAACCTCCCACTATTTGCTAACCCCTTATCCTCCTCGCCCGCACGTTACAGACAGCTGTCACGTGGCATCACGTGATTGTAGTCTGCCTTGGTAGCACAGTGGTATCATCACCGTTCTCCCCACACTGGGTGGAAAAAGCCCGGGTTCGACTCCCGTCTATGAAGCGAGGAACTTTAATTGGCTTTTTTCACTCCGTAGCTGAGTTAGTGAGTCTCAGGCGTATATAGCAAGGTTTTTTCCCCCAGAAAACTGGTGTTTTTCCGTCCAGCAAAATACGCAAATCGACCTGAGAACACACTCAATTTATACGCACAAATACGGGAACTCTAATATAACAATAATAATAATAATAATAACTAGGGGGAACGGCCCCCTACTAGCTTTGCTCGCCAACCCCGCGCACGCTATTCTACGCAATATGTAGAGGTATCACGGAGTAAGTCAAATCAGGTGTGTTTCAACAGGTGTGTCTTTTTCTACGTAAAAGACACACCTGTCGAAACTCACTGAACGATATCTAATTTAATACATAAAAGAAAATATAAAGTGTAAGAAAAAAATATAAAAAGTACAATTGAGTGAATGAAGGTTATTGCATTAATTGCAATACATGAATTAACATGAATTAATTGCATGTTCTATCTTAGCCTCTTTACCGGACAGACTGATGGCTATGCAGGCCCTCAGGGGCCTCAATGGTTATCCAATCTGACGCCATGCTGTAGCTTTTCCTAGCTGGCATGAGGCATGGTGTGGGATGCTGAAACTGGCCATTAGGGCAACCCCCCCCCCCAGGCCAGTGTGGGACAGAACTGCAAAAAGCACACTCCACCCTAGGAATCTCTTTCCCTATGTTATTTAATCCTACCACCTGGGGGTGGTTGAGTTCCTTCCCCCAATCCACTTCCCACTCCATGTGTGGCCCTACCCTCTTTTGCCTGGTGGCTCACCCTACCACCCAATCTCAACTACCACCCTCTGAACCAGGATGAGCGTCCTGTACCAGGGGGTCCCTTACTGTCTCCCCTTTTAAATCAGGCAAGTGTCTCAACACTGCCCCCTGTATTCTCTACCCCTTTTATCCCACCCTCTTCCTATCTCCTTTTCAATAATTTCTTTTTCTTTTTCTTTTATTATTATTATTTTTTTTTGGGCTCTCCTTGAATGATTGGCTACCCCAGGTTTCACCCCGCAAGAGCTTTCTTCTCTCCTAATGTGTCCTGGACCTCCTCCCCATGGCCCTCCTCCCCACCCTAAGTGGCCACAGAAATAACACAACCTATACTAATACTTCAAAAAACACACTTTGGGGGAGACCCTCGTTGATGCCATACAAAAAAACAAAAAAAAAAAAAAAAAACAATATTTCACTGTGTCGACATCTAATCAGGAAATGACCTGTGTAATTATTTAAATGTGCATTTATCGTGCGCGGCATTTTCAACGTCGAATAAATATCATTCTGTAATTATTTACCCGCGATCACATAGGTCACTTAGGAAAAGGCCTTTTGCTTCAGGTTCCTAAAATCAAGGAGGTATATTGTTGCATCCGAAAGAGCAGGACTAAAATATTTAACTAAAATATTTTGAAGACTAAATGCGTAAGGCATAATATGTTAAGGGTTGAGATTAACTATATGATATTGGTGTAGTAGTAGTAGTAGCGACGTGATGCAAGAAAGCAAATGTATCAGCTTATGCAGAATCAGACAAAAAAAAAAAAAAAAAAAATTACGAAACAATCCCCTCTGAATATTTGTCCAGTTCCTCCTTAAATTTATTTAACGTATCAACTTCCACAACGACAGATGGAAGTTTCTTCCAGCAATTAACCACCCGCTGGCTAAAGGCAAATTTCCGCACATCTATTCTACATCTGTCCTTATTCAATTTCAATTTATGCCCCCTTAGGTTCGTAATTCGAACAAGTGGAAGAATCCCATAAGAATTCACCGTGCTCAACCCATTCAAACCTTATACATATTAATCAGATCACCTCTCAGGTGCCTAGTCTCCAGCTGCTGCAATTTGCAGAACTTAAGCCTCTCCTAGTAAGAGGATCCCTTCATTCCCCTCACTAATCTTGTTGCCTTTCTCTGTACACGCTCAAACAAATCTACATCCTTCCTCTGTATAAGGCAATGGCCTGACCATTTCCTTATACAGAGGGACAATCACCTCCTTTTCCCTGGTAGCAAAATTCCTGTATATCATTGACAACACCCCATGACCTGCCCTGGCAGCCTGTCTGCATTGGTCAGAAAACTTCATATCTGACTGCACAATTACTCCCAGGTCTTTTTCATTTTCTACCACCTTAAATGTAGTACCACACAGTTGGTACGTTTCTCTGGGGTAACTTCTACCCATATGCAGTACTTTGCATTTGTCAAGGTTAAACTTCAGTAGCCACTTCTCAGCCCATCTGCCAAAATTTTATAGATCCTTTTGCAGTAACACACTGCCATTACTGTCATTAACAACCCTGGCAACCTTTGTATCATCTGAAAACTTCGACATTAAGCCTGATATACCTTCATTAATATTATTGATAAATATACAAAACAACAGTGGACCCAACAACGAACCCTGTGGGACTCCACTAATAACATTAGTCCATGAAGAGCAGCACCCATTGATTACTACCCTCTGTCTCAACCATCCTTGTATCCATTTTAGCAAATTACTCTTAATACCATATTGCTCCAATTTGTACAGTAGTCTTAAATGCGCAACAGTGTCAAAAGCTTTCCTGAAATCAAAGTATATGATATCAAAATTATTTTTTGCATCCAGTTCCTTTGTAACAACATCATCATAACCAATCAAATTTGTCAGACAAGATATTCCCTTAACAAACCCTTGCTGTGCCTGAATTATCGCTGTAGTCTTGTCTAGATGATTCAGCAATGCATCTTTAACTTCGACATTAAGCCTGATATATCTTCATCAATATCATTGATACATATACAAAACAACAGTGGACCACCCAACACCGAACCCTATGGGACTCCATTAATAACATTAGTCCACGAAGAGCAGTACCCATTTATTACCACCCTCTGTTTTCTCCCAGTCAACCATCCTTTTATCCATTGTAGCAACTTACCCTTAACACAATTCTGCTCCAATTTTTATACAATAGTCTTTCATGCGCAACAGTGTCAGAAGCTCTCCTGAAATCCAAATATATGATATCAAAATTATTTTTTGCATCCAGTTCCTTTGTAACCACATCATAATATCCTATCAAATTTGTCAGACAAGACTTTCCCTTAACAAACACATGCTGTGTCTGAATTATTGCTGCCGTCTTGTCTAGATGATACTGCAATGAATCTTTAACCAGTGACTCCATTATTTCACGCGGAACAGAAGTTAAACTAACTGGTCTGTAATTACTCGTGTCACCCTTCGATCCCCTTTTGTGAATAGGGGATACATTTGCACATCTCCAGTCCGGGGGGAGCTCCCCTTAGTCCAAGGATGCTCTCATAATTATGGCTAAGGGTTTGCTTAGTTGCTTTGCCGCCTCCTTTAATATAACTGGACGGATCCCATCCACCCCAGGTGCCTTTTTTATTATTTTTTTTATATATGAACCCCAAACACGAGAAGTATTAGAACCTATAGTACTTAGTACCGTGCTTGGGTTGGAGGTTAAGAGGACGAAAGAAGATATTTTTGTTGACATTGGGCTTGAACTTCTGTAGATTGTAATTTTTAGGAAATGCGTATGAAGGAAGGTTGTTCCAGAAAACGGCAGTTGAATGAATAAATGAAGAAGACGAAAAGTTGGTTCTATGGGTTTGAAGTTGGACAGTAAACGAATGTTGGATGGTGGCGGAACGTGTTCGAACTGTTTTGAAAGAGAGAGCAGGAATTATAGAAGCCAATTCAGAAGAACAGTGCCCATGGAAGTATCTATAGAAGAGGCATGCAGCAGAAACAGTGCGTCTATGAGAAAGCGAGTGGAGAGACTCTGTTAGAGATGAATCATTAATTAACCTAACTGCCCTCTTCTGAATGGAATCAAGAAGCCTGAGGGAGGTTTTGGGGGCACACCCCAGATGTGGGAACAATATTCCATGGCTTGTGCCAAGAGAGATTAGGAGTCAGGGTAATCCCCAAAAGAGATATATCATTTTTCCTAGAAATCGGAGTGTCACTAAAGATAAGCATAGGAGCAGAAGAATCCTTTTTGCGAGATATAAGACAAGACTGAGTTTTAGAAGTGTTGAAATCAACGTTGTCTTTGCCCCACTGGAGAATTACCTGAAGATCGGTATTTGAGGAAGTGGTAGCAGATTTTCGAGAAGTTGAAGCTGATTGAGCAGGACAAGGTTTCTCAAAATGGAAAGTTGAATGCAATGTGCTATCATGGGCAAAACTATGGATAGGATTTCCAGTCAATGGAAGAAGGTCATTGATATACAAGAGGAAAAGAGTGGGGAAAAGAACTGAACCTTGGGGGACACCGGCATAAGTGGAGAAGTTAGAAGACAGAGAGCCATCTACCATCACCCTCAGGATAACCAATTACTAAAAACAGTTGGCAAACCATAAGATGGAAGCTTGTTTAGAAGACCTTTATGCCAAACACGTTCAAAAGCCTTTGAGATGTCAAGAGCAACTACTTGTGTTTCACCGAACCCTTCCATTGAATTAGTCCATAAATGGTTAACATAAGCCAGAATATCTCCAGTGGATCGACACTGACGGAATCCATACTGGTGACCGTTGATCAGACGGAAGGTTTCTAGGTAGTTTAAGAGTTGGCGGTTAATTGATTTCTCCATTACTTTAGAAAGAGTAGAAGTAATTGCAATGGGACGATAATTGGATGGGAGGGATTTGTCACCCTTTTTAGGAACTGGCTGGATATGAGCAAATTTCCAAGCAGAAGGAAAAACACCTTTGGAATAAGAAAGTGAAAAAAGGCGGCAAAGAATAGGAGTAAGTTCAGGAGCACATGTTTTGAGAACAAGTGGAGAAATACCATCAGGACCTGGAGCTTTTTTAGCATCAAGATTTATCAAAATCATTCTGATATCCTTTTGACGGAAGACCACAGGAGGCATTGAATGGCGCGTGTTGGGAATGGTGGTAGGTGTTTTACCAAGATCATTAATACATGAGTTGGAAGAAAAATGGGATGCTTGCAGGTCAGCTTTATCCTTGGCTGAAGTGGCAACAGAACCATCTGGTTTGGACAGAGGTGGGAGCAAAGATGGGCAAAGGTTGCGGCCAATAGCTTTGGCAAGAGACCACAATGCTCGGCTACCATTAGGGCAAGAAGCAAGTTTTCTACTCCTAGCCTGTTCAAACTCTAGTTTGGACTGATTAATAACTGCTTTACAATTGTTGTGGGCTTTGGTGTAGGCAGAAAATGAAACTGAAGAATTAGAAAAAAGCCAATTACGATATGCAACATTCTTCTCTTGGACAGCCTTAACACATTTATTGGAAAACCAAGGTTTAGATAAAGGACGAGATTTTAAAGTGGAGTGTGGGATATAGGATTCCATTCCTGCAAGAATAATTTCACTGACACGATCTGAGCAAACGTTGACATCAGAAGTTTTGAAACAGTAAGGAAAAGAAGAAAATAAGTCTCGCAGGAAATCCCATTTTGCATTCTAGTAATGCCAAACAACACGAGGTTGGGAATAGCCATGAGATAAAGGGTCCATTGGAGAGGAGACAATCACCAAGTTGTGATCTGAAGTGCCTAAAGGACCTGTCACTTTGACCGTGTACTTAGAAGGGTTGTTTGTGAGAAAAAGATCAAGCGTATTGGCTGTATGATTAGGATTGTCCGGTATTCTTGTAGGTATGATGAACAATCTGTGCTAGGTCATTAGTAATTGCAAAAGCCTCAGCATCTGGACCTGCTGGGTCGGTGTGACTAGAAAACGGAAGCCAGCTGGAGTTGTGAACATTAAAATCACCAAGGAAAATTACCTCACTGTTAGGAAAGTTGGACTGGAGAAAGTCAAGTTGCAAAGAGAGGAAGTCAAAAAGCTCCAAGTGATTAGTGGAGTTGGGAGATCGGTAGAGACAACAGCTGAATTTATCACAATAAGGTAGAGAGATTTTAAGCCAGAGAAGATCGAAAAGAGGAGATTCCAAATTGCCAAGTCTCTGACAGGGAATATCAGAACGGACATATGCACAAGTAGCACCTTTGAGGCGAAAGGAATCATACACCGAATAATTTGGGCATCTGAGATGAGCAGTAGATGAATCAACCGATAACTGAGATTCTGTCAGAAAAAGGACATGGGGTTTGGCAGACTGTAAGTGGAAATGGACATCGTTGAGATTAGAATTGAGACCACGTATATTTGTGAAATGAATTAGGAAGTCCTTGGGAGGTTTAGATGTTTTCGCAGATAAGCTTGCTCTATTAGTTTGACAATTCATGGTGTATTCAATAGTGAGAAAAATGTGAATGGGGCATGTTGTATGAAGTAATGAAATTTTTGGATATGGCGTACATGTGGTAAGAATATACTCAGATCCTTGACATAACGTGGCCTCGACAATGCTCCCCGCATACACACTACTCGGACTCCCTCCAGTCACTATCTGGCAGAGTAGAGGTAGCAAGATTATACACTAGCTGATCCGGAAGCCTCCTAGAGAGTTACCAATAGGTTCAGTCCGGTGTACTAACTAGCGGCCGGCCTGCGAACACCGTTTCAGAGCTGTACCCGCGAAATGTAAGGAATATTGGATCTCGCCACGACGTTCATCATAACCTCAAAAGTCATCAATCATACTGCATGATGGAAGAGATAGGGAAGGGTTGACCGGAACTTAGCTCTAGAGACTAAACATGGGTTCCACCACTTCAAGCCTTCAATAAGCAAAGTGGTGGTATTTCACCGGTTGATGAGAGTTATCTACCACCTAGTACTGCCTGGTAACATAGAGGGGCGGCGTTCCTCCATGTGGTGTGGGCGCCACACCTCGACCCCTGCTTACGTTGGTTCACACTTGGGTGGTCACCCAACATGTACTTCTTCATGGAGGTTATACCCAGATTACTAACAGTCCCACCATCGTGAAGGTGCAAGCAGAGGATTTGGCTGTCACAGACCGTCCGGACTTCGCCGAAATTGGGTCCACTTGACTTGAGTGTCACCCGAATATCAGTTCCATCAGCGTTTTAGACTCCCAGGTAGCAAGTACAGCTTGTTTGGCATATCTGAGAGAATGTCTGTGACAACCTCAAGGACCTCAAGGATTATGTTTAACTTCAACAATTTCTCCTCCACTTTGCTCTCAGTTATTACAAAATCATTAAGCATCCTGCTACAATTTGATAACCTTCTGCATTTTTCTTCCTTAATAACACCTCCTGTGTGAATGTAGATGCAAAATAATCATTCAGTTTGTTTGCTATCTGAGCAGGATCATCAACAGTCGAACCATCGATATCAAGGGGACCAATCAGATTCATCCCCTTCCTTTTAGAGTTTATATAAGTAAAGAAATCCTTGCTATTTTTCTTAGCATCCTTTGCCAAAGATTTCTCGTAATCTGCCTTCGCCTGCCTAACCTCCTTTGTGACCTGATTAACAGACTAGCTTATATCTGCCATAAGCTTCTGAATCGCTTGATAATTTATATGCATACCATATATTTTTCTTCTCTGTCACGAGTCTCATTAATTCATTTTGTAACCATTTAGGCCTAAACCTTGAACAATATTTCTTAATAGGTTTGAAACTTTTAGTAGCTTCCACGATTAATTCCTTGAATGTTTCCCACTTAGAATTTACTGTTGGTGACATCGTCAGTTGATCCCACTGTGCAGAATTTAAAAATTATGTGAGACCACTGTACTCACCTTTACGGAAGCAAAAACCCTTTCCTTAACCCCTGATGGTAATTATATCTTTAAGTAAAACCCACATCAGTACATTGTGATCACTGCCACCTAGTGGTTCCTTTCTTTGCAAATTCTTAATACACGAATGACCATTGCTGATAACCAGATCAAGAGTATTACCCTCTCTGGTTGCCTCTCGAATATGCTGCTGCAGAAAAGAATCATCCAATAAATCCATAAAAGCCTTACTAGTGTGTGAGTGACTAACTAAATTTGATGAATTTGAAGTGTTGGTCAGGACATCAAAGGCGGATATTGTTGGGATAGCAGAGACGTGGTGTCACAAGGAATGCTGAACAGGAACTTGGGGAGTACAATGTGTACAGAAAGGATAGACAGGATAGCAAAGGAGGAGATGTTATGCTGTTAATTAAGAAAAACATAAAATCAAAAGAAGTGCATCCAGTTGATATAGATAAACAGTGCACTGTTCAGTCAGTTTGGTGTGACATAAGCACTGCGAAAGCAAAAATAAGAGTATTAGTGTGTTATAGGCATAATGACTCGAATGAGTACAATGAACAATTGTACAGAGAAATAGAGTGGGCTAGTAAATCGGAATGTCTTATAATGGGGAATTTTAACTTCCCAGATATTGACTGGAACTTGTGGGTTGGTCACGCACACGTAGTCAGACTTTTGTGGATTTATTGGGTGATTGTTTTCTGCAGCAGCATGTTCGAGAGGCAACCAGAGACAGTATTACTCTTGATCTGGTTATCAGCAGTGATCATTCGTGTATTACGAATTTGCAGATAAAGGAACCACTAGGTGGCAGTGATCACAGTGTACTGATGTGGGATTTACTTAAAGATTTCATTACTATCAAGGGTAAAGGAAACGGTTTTTGCTTCCGTAAAGGTGAGTACAGTGGTCTCCGACAGTTTTTAAATTCTGTACAGTGGGATGAATTGACGATGTTACCAACAGTAAATTCGAATTGGGAAGCATTCAAGGAATTAATAGTGGAAGCTACTAAAAGTTTCATACCTATTAAGAAATATTGTTCAAGGTTTAGGCCTAAATGGTTATCTAATGAACTAATGAGACTCGTAATAGAGAAGAAAAATGCATGGGATGCATATAAATTATCAAGCGACTCAGAAGCCTATGGCAGATATAAGCTGGTCTGTAATCAGGTGACAAAGGAGGTTAGACAGGGAAAGGCAGATTACGAGAAATCTTTGGCAAAAGATGCTAAGAACAACAGCAAGGATTTCTGAACTTATATAAACTCTAAAAGGAAGGGGATGAATCTGATTGGTCCACTTGACATCGATGGTTCGACTGTTGATGATCCTGCTCAGATAGCAAACAAACTGAATGAGTATTTTCCATCTACATTCACACATGAGGAATTATTTAAGTTTGAAAATGGCAGAAGGTTATCAAATTGTAGCAGGATACTTAATGATTTTGGAATAACTGAAAGCAAAGTGGAGGAGAAATTGTTGAAGTTAAATATAAGAAAAGCACCTGGGGTGGATGGGATCTATCCAGTTATATTAAAGGAGGCGGCAAAGCAACTAAGCAAACCCTTAGCCATAATTATGAGAGCGTCCTTGGACTCAGGGGAGGTTCCCACCGACTGGAGAAGTGCAAATGTATCCCCAATTCACAAAGGGGGATCGAAGGGTGATACGAGTAATTACAGACCAGTTAGTTTAACTTCTGTTCCGGGTAAAATAATGGAGTCACTGGTTAAAGATGCATTGCAGGATCATCTAGACAAGACTGCAGCAATAATTCAGACACAGCATGGGTTTGTTAAAGGAAAGTCTTGTCTGACAAATTTGATATGATATTATGATGTGGTTACAAAGGAACTGGATGCAAAAAATAATTTTGATATCATATATTTGGATTTCAGGAAAGCTTTTGACACTGTTGCGCATGGAAGACTATTGTACAAATTGGAGCAGAATGGAATTAAGGGTAAGTTGCTACAATGGATAAAAGGATGGGTAAGTGGGAGAAGACAGAGGGTGGTAATCAATGGGTGCTGCTCTTCTTGGACTAATGTTATTAGTGGAGTCCCACAGGGTTCGGTGTTAGGTCCACTGTTGTTTTGTATATTTATCAATGATATTGATGAAGGTATATCAGGCTTAATGTCGAAGTTTGCAGATGATACAAAGGTTGGCAGGGTTGTTAATGACAGTAATGGCAGTGTGCTACTGCAACAGGATCTAGATAATGTGGGCAGATGGGCTAAGAAGTGGCAACTGAAGTTTAACCTTGACAAATGCAAAGTACTGCATATGGGTAGAAGTAACTCCAGAGAAACGTACCTACTGTGTGGTATTACACTTAAGGTGGTAGAAACTGAAAAAGACCTGGGAGTAATTGTGCAGTCAGATATGAAGTTTTCTGACCAATGCAGACAGGCTGCCATGGCAGGTCATGGGGTTTTGTCAATGATATATAGGAATTTTGCTAGCAGGGAAAAGGAGGTGATTATCCCTCTGTATAAGGCAATGGTCAGGCCACGCCTTGAGTACTGCGTACAGGTCTGGAGGCCTCATTTTAGGAAGGATGTAGATTTGCTTCAGCGTGTACAGAGAAGGGCAACAAGATTGGTGAAGGGAATGAAGGGATCCTCTTACCAAGAGAGGCTTAAGTTCTGCAAATTGCAGTGGCTGGAGACTAGACACCTGCGCGGTGATCTGATTGAGGTATATAAGGCCTTGAATGGGTTGAGCACGCTGAATTCTGATGGGATCCTTCCACTTGTTCAGATTACGAACCTAAGGGGGCATAAATTCAAATTAAGAAAAGACAGATGTAGAACAGATGTGCGGAAATTTGCCTTTAGCCAGCGGGTGGTTTATTGCTGGAACAAATTTCCATCTGTCGTTGTGGAAGTTGATATGTTGAATAAATTTAAGGAGGCATTTGGAGGGAATGGTGTGATTTTTTTTTTTTTTTTTTTTTTTGTTTTGGCTGATGCTGCATAAGCTCATACACTTGCTTTCTTGCATCACATGCCACTGCTACTACTACTACTACAACCCACCAGTTCCAGTCAATATCTGGGAATTTAAAATCTCCCATTATAAGACATTCTGATTTACTAGCCCACTCTATTTCTCTGTACAATTGTTCATTGTACTCATTCGAGTCATTAGGCCTATAACACACCCCTACTCTTATTTTTGCTTATGTCACACCAAACTGACTCAACAGTGCACTGTTCATCTATATCAACTGGATGTACTTCTTTTGATTTTATGTTTTTCTTAATTAACAGCATGACACCTCCTCCCTTCCTATCCTGTCTATCCTTTCTGTATATATTGTACTCCTCAAATTTCAATTCTGCATTCCTAATATCAGTGGACACCACATCTTTGTTGATATCCCATCAATATCCGCCTTTGATGTCTTGACTAACAGTTCAAATTCATCAAATTTATTTTCTATACTTCTAGCATTGGTATACATGCAAGCCTACATGCACCTATTCCTATTCCTAGTTACCCTGACACATCCTATACACCCACCTGTTTCACGATGACTGCCATCAGTCCCTAAAATCCCCAACACCCCTAGCTCCAGGTCGCTACTTATTCTAATAGAAGTTGTGTAAGAATCTGCCTGCGGCTACTCTTAACCTTTTAGTCTGTCAATCCCCCCCCCCCAAGCTAGCAGTTTTCCGACCACCTAACACTGCCTCGATAGCATCAGCAAATATTCTTGCACCCTTTCTATTTAAGTGTATCCCATCCCTGTAGAAGCAGTCTCTCCTGTTAACAAGCACAGAGCACGCTGAAAAAAATTCTACACCTTGAGCCTTCACGTTTCCCCCAGGGCCGAATTGATTGACAATGCTTTCAACATGTACTCCCTCCTATTGTGTCTGGGCAGAATTGCAGACACTTTCAAATTTAACCCTAACCCACGACTTTTTTCCAACATTGACCTGTACTTGTTAAGTAAATCTGCTGATCTCCTACTCTTAATATGATTGGTGCCAACGTGTACAACAATATCACCTTTTGTGCCCTTAAAAGATGATATATGCTTTACAACGTCATCAGCTTTTGCCCTGGTCCTGTTCCATCTATCCTTTTTACACAACATATTCCCCGTCTCCCTGACAATAGAGTCGCCAAGAATAACTAGTTCCCTTGGGACCAGCGCATTCTGCCTTGGAGATTGCCGCTGTGTTGCCTGATGCACAGGAGTGAGCTCTGGCGTTCAGTTGGGCAGCTGAGAGCTTGACGGGCCTCTCATATTAATTTCTTCGAGGGCATCTACCCTACACCCGAAGCTCTCATAGACGCCCAGTAGAACGCTGAGTTGATACCTATGTTTTTTAGACACTCTCTGCACCTGGCACACACAAAGACATCTTCCTTGGATAGATGATGTTCTGTTCCAGAGAGTTCGACAAACATTTCACAAGTTGCCCATTTTTTTAGGCTGTGATGCGTTGGAGAATCGCCCCCCCCCCCCCCCGAGTCACAGCACTCCTGCTACTTTGTGCCCGTTGCTTTGCTGCTGTAGTTTGGGGCATGATATTTTAAATTAATAAGATCAATAAATTTAATTAATTAAATGTCAATACTACGCTATATAATAGAAAGAGTGATGCGTATTACGCTATATAATTATACTTTAGAGCTTCCTAGTTAACACAATTAAAATTTTGAATTCCCTACCCTACCACTCTATAGAAAAACAATGGCTGCAAGATTCGAACGAAATAACGGTTTTACGTATATTAAGTAGTAATCTACAAAAACTCTTTATCTAATTTAAAAATAAAAATAACCAGCGTAACTATAACTATAAGACTACGTATAAAGTACAATATAAAATAACAATTTGGTAAATAAAAAGGCAAACACTTATCGCTTTTTCGGAGCCTGTAATTTACAGCTGTAATTTTTAAAGAGCGTCAGCGCCCTCCTTTAAAGTGTAACGCTTTGATTACATGTATATCTAATATTGTGGCTAACTTCACAACGAAGTACCAGGTATTGCACCTACTTCAAATAAATAATGCTATTTATTTTAATGCTATTTAACTAAAATATTTGCAAACTATACAAATATTTAAAATATTGACAGGTCACAAAGCTATTTGCAAATATACAATATTCATTAAAATACAAAAAACGTTACAATGGAACATCAAATGTTAAACAGGGAAGTATGTGGCACGAGGTTGGTGAAAGTTATGGAGGCAGTTGTCAATAATTAATTGCATTTGTAGTGAGGTAATTGCCTCGCCCTCTTCTCCCATTGGCTCAAATGAATATCACTAGGAAGAAAACTTTTTTAATGTATAGACTAGAGAGATAATAAATCATGTGATTGTAGTGGTAAATGCAAAATTGTCGTATTTTTCGTTGTTGTGTGCTCGTGTTCGGTTATTACCGAACATATATCGTGCTGGTCTCTGTTTTTTTTTTTGCTGCTGTTGTCACTTTCTTTTTTTTTATTTATTATTTTATTTATTTTTTTTTAGTTGGTAAGGCCGTGATGGCATGCATGGACTGATGAGGTGAGTTTTCTTTGTATTCATGTAGGTTTTTGACGATTTCATTGTTTTCCCAGTTATTCTATCAGGTGTTAGCGTAAGATTGTTTTTCAAAATCAGGGGTTTGGGGGATGCTACCCTCAGAAAAAAAAAATAGAAAAAAAAGCATTTTTGTACACCTGCATGAGGAATTCTCATTGGTAATGTTGTAAGAACTATTCTTACACTTATTTTTAGAATTTATAAATTATCAAATTTTAATAAATAACTAAGTTAAAAAAAGTCAAGCACTCAGCAGAATTTCTGGTCTGTTTACACTTCGAAAGTGAGAGAATAGCGTAGCAGCAGGAGGGACGCTGACCGAACTGTGATACAATGGGTAGGCCAGTTTGACGCAGTTCGTGCCTACAGAAAAAAATAGGGCTGTGGCCTGCTGACGGTAACGGGGGATAATCAATTGGCGAGACACCCCCCCCCCCACAATTGGCGAATGCCAGCCAGAATTTTTCTCACAGTTAGTGATAGCTTCCCGAAATCGGATAACAAAGATGGTTCCCTCAAAAGTGACTTGTCCAGGCTGGAAAATTTGGCCTTAGAGTGTTGGAGAGTGATAATTCTCCCAGGCAAGGAGAACCAAAGAAAATAGTTACTGAACTATTCATCAAAATCAGTTGGCGAGCTAGAAAATTTAATTTGATTTATTGAAGGTGTAATTTATTGTGATTATAATCCATTCAACAGGTAGATGATTGAGTAATTGAGGTTAATGATTATTGGTTGATTAATTGTGGTTAATTATTGAAGATTGTTTAATTTTCTTGAGAGTTGAATTAGTATTGATTATTTAAATTGTAGTAGATTAACATTGATTGTTTAACTGAGGTTGATTAACATTGAAGGTTTAAGTGAAGTGAATTATTATTAATTGATTTATGGTAGTTGATTATTATTGATCAATAAATTGTAATTGATTATTGGTGATTGCTTAATTGTGGTTAACAAGTATTGAGTGATAAATTGTAATTGATTATTGAGGATTGCTTAATGGTGCTTGAAAAAAAAGGTGTTGATAATTGAGATCGAATTAGCATTGATCATTTTAGTGAAGCTGCTGAGATTTGATTGTTGAAATTGATTAGTATTGATTGTTTAATTGGTTAGTCAAAGTAGAATTTTTGTTAATTGGAATAATCGATAAGATTATAACGTTTTGGAGGGGATATATTGTAAACAATGCTCCTAAGATCACAGATGGCAACTAGCGAGAGAGATGAACGGGAGAGAGAGAGAGTTCCATTGAATTAGGCGTGCACTCGAGTGTAAGTAATAAATTTAAAATGAGCAAATACCTGAAACCATTTAAGGGTGAGCCCACTGAAAGGGTAGACGTATTCTTACGAAAACTAGAAATTGTCCAGGAAAATGAAAACTTAGGGGACATAGAGGTGGTGGCGTTAGCAGAATATAAGTTAGAAGGTGAAGCCCTACTTAAATATCAGCGAGCTACACAAGTTACTGACGTAGACACACTTAGGCAATTCGGGGAAATTTTGATAAATCTGTTCCATAAGAAATACACATTTATGGAAGGCATAAATTGTTTGAATAATTGCGTACAAACAGGTAAGGAGACTGTAGAAGATTTCCATAGGAAGTTCGTAGAAGTGAAATTAGCCACTGGGAGCGAAACCGAGGAGAAACAGACATTAGATAAAATACTGATGGCCCAATTCATAACCGGGATGAAAGAGAAATACAGGAAAGAAGTCCTCAGACGCAGCCCATCTTCTTTGGCACATGCCCTTCTATTAGCTCGTGATGAGGAGAGACTAGAGATGTATTTTAAGAAAGAACGAAAGGAGAGTGTATACCAAGTATCTATAGAGAATAAGAGCCTTCGGCCAGACAAAGATGGTCTGGAAAGAAAAAATCTAGAAAAGCAGGTCGAATTGCTAGGAAAGCAATTAGCCAAACTGACGGCGGTAATAAGAAAAAGGGTAAATTCGCAGGCCGGAAGGAATACAGACAATACGGGGTCAATGAACCGGAAACGTGAGAGGGAATTAGTAAATTTTGAAGGGTTTGGCAATGAACGGAACTGGCCGAAACGGTGTTTCATTTGCGGTGACAGAGAACACTTTGCAAGACAGTGTCCACTCAGGAATAGCCAGAGGGGGTATCAGGAAGGCACCCACTGTCCATACGAGCACGGAGAAGGTCGGCCAACTCAGACGCGAGGGCAAAAGTCAAATGGTAGGAGTGAACGTCTATGGGACAGGAGAACAAGGGAGGCTGAAGATCAAAGACAACACATACGTGTCAATTCTTTAGATTATAGGCAAATTAGACATAAGTCATTTTATGCAGATGAAGATAAAGCAGGCCGGAATAAGGGAAGGTACAGCAATCAGAGAGGTAAGTTCCAGGACAGTAATCATTCATTTCGTGTCACCGAATAATAGAAAATTTGATCACTGTCTGGTAAAATGCTATAGCTGTGGTAACTATGGGCATATAGCTAGATTTTGCCCAGAACTAAGGGTACATCACAGAGCCGAATACAAAGCTGATGACCCAAGAAAGGAATGGAAACTGAAGAGGGGTCGGTTCTATCCATGGCGCCCAGCAAACCTGAAATCCAGGCCAGGTGAAAACGAAAGTAGACCCCGTAGGATAGAGATTCGTTATCAGGCAACAGAAAATGATGTTCCAGGTAAGACACCGACTGCAGTGGTGGAAGCGAAAAGAAACACATGGAAAGCACAAGGAACAGGCCGAAAGTTACCGAAAAGAAAAAAAGTGTTGATAAAGTTCTGATTGCACAGGAGGAGTTAAGAAGATTAAGGAGAAGGAGGAGAATTAGAGAAAATGACGGTACAAGGCAACAGGCAGAAAACAAAATAGTGCATGTGGGAATAGTAGAACTAACAGAGAAAGTCAGACAAAATTCAGGTCAAATATCTCAAAAGGAAGAGAGACTAGAAAATAAAGATCGCAAACCTCGAATGGAAGTAGCAAACCGCAGTAGAATCAAAGGACAGTGGAAGGAAGTGTAAGATCTGAAAATCTTACAAAAATAAAATATTTTTTTTGACTTCTGAAGTTAGTTTTCCTTTTTGGATTCTTGCCGTTGGGAGAAATGTTAATAGCGTCAGTTTCAATAAACAAGAATTATCCAGTAAGGAGTGTAAAACTTAAAAGGTAGGAAGAACGAAAAACAGAAAAATTAGCTTTGCATCCGTCAAAACCAGAAAACTGACGGAAAATACTATAGCAAGCCCAGCAGGTGGTACGGCGCAACAAGTTTATGAGGGGTCACGCACCGGAAACGCATATGGCAAAACGCACACACAAGCCTCTAAAAATAGACGCGATAGTAGCTAGTGTCACAATTTGTGGTTTTTCTGAAGTGCTATGGAGACAAGCTGTGATGACACAGAAGGAGTTGTTTTGATGCATTCGGCCTACATGAAAGAGCTCAACGGATGTCAACAGGTAGGAAATAAAAAAGGAGAGTGAGTCAGTGTCAGTGAGTTGGGCAGTAAGATGAGAGTGGGTCAGTGTCAGTGAGTGGGGCAGTAAGATGAGAGTTGGAGAAGAAAAGAAAGGAATGAGTTCTTTTAGATAGAGTAGCCGGTGGAGAAAAGTGGCTAAGTTTTAATGTGTAGTCAGTATGAGGGGGAGATAAGCTTTAAGTGAACAGTTAAGTCGTTAATCTAATAAGTTAGTGAGAGAGGCAGTCGAGTAAGTGGAAAGATGAAGTTGAGGTGCAGAAGTCGGTCAGACAGTCAGTCAAAAGTAGATTGAGTTTCGAAGTGAGAGATGAACACGTGCCATAGAAAAGAGGGAGAAGTTTTCAAGATCCTTAAAGTAGATGAGAAGGAGTCAACTCCATTATGAAGGAACGATATTGCCTGATATTCTGAGAGCAAGTACGCTGGAGCTGATGAAATCCGAAGCCGGACAAAAAGAGTACAGCCATTCTGATCAGATGAAATTAATGCGTCCATAAAGAAATACAAAGGTACCCAGGAAGGAATCCAGTATCTTATGTCGAACGCCCCCAGTGATTGTGAGATGCGACCCAGATAGAAAGAATCCCCTACTCGCTTAGAGAAGGATGTACCGTGAAGTCTGCCAAGTTATGTAAGTAAGTGATTAGTTTGCTTAAGTACTCTCAACGTCACACCGACTATAGGCACTCGATAACCAATTTATCAGAACTTTTGATTGAACACATATGTATAAGTAGTACTTTATTGTAATGAATAAGTTAGTGAATGTTATGGACTGAAGGACATTACCCAGGGCAAGTCATATATATATATAAATAAATTTTGGAAGGGAATAGATATAAAATTTTTGAAGTGATTGATACTTGTTAATATTTGGTTAAATAAGTGAATGACTAAGTATGAATTTTGGAAGGGGATAGACGGATGTCAGTAAACCCCGAATGTGCAAGTAGTTAATTGTAGAAATTTGATAGTAATAATTATCTAGAGTAGAGAAGGTTGTAGGCTATAATCTGTTAGAAAACAGAGTAATGATTTATACTGAAATTAAGAGTATCGGAACTTTATCTATTTGGAGTAGGAATTGTGTTGTAATGAAAGGAGAATGTTAATAGATTCTTTTGAAAGTTAATTGAACTCAGGAGTAAGGAAGTAGAAACATTTTGTTAGTTTAAAGGAGGAGATAGTTGTTTATGATTTATGTAAAGGAAATAGCCCTCCTTGAGTTTACTCAATAGGCAAAATACTTTGCTCATTTACATTTTGTTATAAGAAGATGAAATTAAATCTATTTGGTCATGAGTTTAATAAATTTCTTTTGTTTGATGTATCTATGTAAAAGTGTCCAATAAACTGTATTTTTATTATACAACATTTGTGTGTCTCTTTGTTATTCTGAGAAAAAGCCTATCCAAAGGGAATTAAACACCTCAAGGAGATTTTCCCCTAGAACTTGGAAATTTTCTGCAAAGTATAGTCAGATGCGCAAGTGGGGAGTTATTATAAAGGGGAGTTGTTAAAAGGGGAATAAAATATAAATAATATATAAAATAACATTTTCATAAATACCACCCCCCCTACAGAAGGAAATGTGAATCAAAGTGCAGAAAGGGCAAATAAACTGAAAGAATCAAACAGACTCCAGCAATTGTATTTAGTGGGAGGATTAATTGACGAGTACATGGGATGGGAGTAGAATTAGTAAGTGCAAAATGTAAATTAAAATATTTGAAAAAAAAAAAAAAATTATGTATAGAGTGCTATTCATAAGCAAAGTAGAGGGATGTACAAAGTATATATATATAAATAATAGGTAGGGCAAAGATTAACAAATTAGTGAGGAGGATTGGTCGGTATAGAAAAAAAAAAAAAAGAAGATTTTTTTTTTTTTTGACGGAGTGTTAAGGAATGTAAGAACTATTCTTACACTTATTTTTAGAATTTATAAATTATAAAATTTTAATAAATAACTAAGTTAAAAACAGTCAAGCACTCAGCAGAATTTCTGGTCTGTTTACACTTCGAAAGTGAGAGAAAAGCGTAGCAGCAGGCGGGACGCTGACCGAACTGTGATACAATGGGTAGGCCAGTTTGACACAGTTCGTGCCTACAGAAAAAAATAGGGCTGTGGCCTACTGACGGTAACGGGAGACAAAAGAACGCCCACACCCCAAAAGTGGTTTCGGTACCCCATCCAAAGGGAAGACCCAGATCAGAGAGCTCACCGTGTCCGTGCTGTAAACAAAGTACAAACAGGCCGACACGGGAGGCACTCTCAATAATTTCACAGGCAGTGTCTTGGAAGGAAGCGTGACGGAAGAGGTAAGTAGTAGCGGGCATCCCAAAGATAGTTCTACAGATTGGTTAGAGCCCGGATGTTGTCAACACAAAGAAGGGAGCTCGACATACCAGACGCGGGTCCAGGCGACGAGAAAAAAAAATAAGCGAATGAAATTAAAGATGAAGAGAGAGAGAAAAATATGATTGGACGAAAAATAAGGGAGAGTTGGAAACAAAACTCGAATGCAGGAAGAAGACGGGAGAGAGCCCGAAAGTCAGAGTCCCGAAGCCTGGAAGGGAAAGATCCGGAGGAAATTCCGGGGAGAGGCGTGAGAGTGGCGGAAAGATATTTTTGGGAGTGCGGGGAGCGCATATAGAAAGTTCCGAAAAAATGAAAGTATAGTGGGTAGAATAATAGTAAAAAAAAAAAGGGCGGAAGGGTCAGAGTAAGGAAGGTCGTTCGAGTTATCCACTGTGGAAAAAAAGCAACAGTCCTGGAGGAAGATCCTGTGCGCAATAGGAACGTCTGAGGTCGAGCCGGGAGCACATCTAGCGAGTTTGCGGTGGCCAAGTCTAGCGAGGAAATAGCTGAAGAAGCAAAGCAGGAAAACTCATCCAGGTGGTAGAAAAGGAAAGCAAGTAAGTTTATGTAGAATATTTATTAACAGAAACGGTGTTATAAAGAAATAAACGAAAGAAAAAGTAATGGACAGGACAGTCAGTAAAGAACTGAAACCAGATGAACACTATCGTAAGTGATAGAAATTAGAGTCACTAACTAGGGAAAAAGAGAGAAAGAAAGTGTGTGAGTGTTACTCATCTGTGATAAGAAGTATCTGAAAAATAAGGAAAGTTGTTAAACCTGAAAAGGGTGAAGTTAATGGAATGAATAACTAGTAATAACAGTGTAATATATTTATTCTGTAGAAATTCAGTAGGACATTCCTCTCTAGAGTATTAGCATTCTATATAGCAGATGTGGAAGTTATAAATTATTGTTAGAAGAACAAAGATGGGTGTAGACATCATAACATGTATAATAATTAGTTGATTGTAGGAAATTCGATATTATGAATTGTGTGTAAATATCTTGTATAGACAAATAAATAATTCTAGTTTGTTTTTATCATGAGCTTTATGTGTGATATTGACACCAAGCATTAACTGTAAGTCACGGGAACTATTCTAGCACGGGGGATAATAACACAAAATAAGAGAAATTTAGTATTTCCTCCAACTTGGATCTTCTGATACAAAAAAACCTTAATGACAAAGGAGTGAGTAAGAAGGGTGCCGATTAACTGCGCAGCAGATAGCTTGTGGGTCTTGGAAGGGAAGTGAGGACCCCCCTGTTTAAAGGAATAAAGAGAATAACAACAACAGCCTTTATGGTTCCAAGAAAAAGGGGGAAAGAAATAGCTAAGGGATAGATTAAAAATAAAATATAGAATAAAAAGGAAATCATAATCATAACCCCCGCCCAAGGGATTTGAGGGCAGCAGCTCCCAAGATCTAAAAAAAAAAAAAAAAAATAAAATAAAAAAGCATTTTTTTTAGACATTTTATGCATTAAAAAAGAGCAATTTCATTGTTAAAGTATGTGAAATCGTCTGGGGCTCACATCTGGTGCGTATGGGCTTGTTACACCCAGGGTCCTGAGCTGGATATCATATTTCTCTCTCCCTCTCTCTCTTTCTCCCAATTTATTATTATTATTATTATTTTTTTTTTTTTTTGGCTGGTGCAGCAAAAACCCCAGGCTTCCCTGCACCATATTGCTAATAATAATTAATAATAATAATAATAATAATAATAACATACGTGTGAAAATAATCACTGGTTGCACGTGGTGTGAATTTTTGTTACTTATTTTTAAAAAAAAATGCTGTTTTGCTGTTTCTTTTTCTTCGTTTCAACTCCCACATATTGTGATGTCAAGTGACATATTATGATCCCTGAATAACGTGCATTTTTGTTACTTGATTTAAAAAAAAAAAATGCCGCTTTGCCGTTCCTTTTCCTTCATTCTCAGCTACGACATATTGTTATGTTACGAGGGGGCAGAGTCAGCCCGCCAATCACTTATTTTCCCCTCTTCTACACTTTAGAGGGTGAACCATATTCTGGAGAATTAGCCTAAAATTTACTTCGTTACACTTCCTCTGTACGAGAGGTAATAATTCCAGTACAGAAGAATAGCAGCATATATAACAGAAGCGAATGTAGGAATTCTGTACCCATAAAATAAAAAATAAATAAATTTTCTGTTTATACTCCGGGACGACCAAACGGTCAGAGGAGTTCACAAATAGACAGAATACAAGAAACAGCACCGTATTCAGCAGTCACGGGCTTGAACCCCGGTCACTCAAGGCACGTGTACTTATGCACCCGCGCGCCTGACCACTAGGCTACGTGAAACCCCACCCTCCGCTCTTTAACAACCATACCGAACCAACTGTGTGGTATGGTAGTTTCTTCACTGGTATATAGAATTTCAAATAATCACACCTTTACCGTAGAGAAAATTCATTTTGAGGATTTTTAAAAATAACTTTTCGTTCTCTTTCTCTTTTTATCTGCTTTTATTACGTTTTTTCCTCGTGAATTTTCCGGTATCCTCTCTTTTAAAATGATTTAAAGTTCATTTGTTTGGCGCATAATTAGAGTGTCCGCGAAGATGTGGAGTGACCTTCGGAAAACACAAGTTATCATAATATTATAAACAAACAAAAAACGCAAATTATTGCTTTCCCGAATTAAACTAACGGTACCAAAGGTGTTCGTTTTTTAATCTTAGGCGTTGGTTATTCTTGTCTCTGTTATTTTTAGAACTACGAGGGACTAGGACAAGGGAAGCCAAGAAGTTCCAAGAAAATTATAAAGCAGCGACTGAAAAACAAAACATACAATAGGCAACGTAATTGCAATTATTCTTATTCTATAATTAATAATGCTCTAACTGGAAAATAACTGGAACGTTACTACGATAATTTCCAATTTAAACAAAATTGAATATATACACTTTTAGTGAAAACTTCTTATTCTCAAACATTTCATTCACCGTTTTTCATTGCTTCTAATACTGCGATTAATTACGAAGGTGTTCGAACATGCAATCGCTCCAACAAATGCATGTTCGAACAAATGCAATGTGTTCAAACATGCATCCACTGTGGAAAACCTTTTTTGCACGTTTAACGAAATGTTTTCAGCTTAATAATAATAATAACTAGGGGGGGGTTTCTTCCCCCTGCTCGCCAACCCCCGGTCACCCTTTTCTACACCATTTTTTTCAGAAGGGCGCTGACTCTCTTTAAAAATTACAGCTGTAAATTACAGGCTCCGAAAAAGCGATAAGTGTTTGCCTTTTTATTTACCAAATTGTTATTTTATATGGTTCTTTATACGTAGTCTTATAGTTATTGTTAAGCTGGTTATTTTTTTTTTTTTAATTTAGATAAAGAGTTTTTGTAGATTACTATTTAATATACGTAAAACCGTTATTTCGTTCGAATCTTGCAGCCATTGTTTTTCTATAGAGTGATAGGGTAGGGAATTCAAAATTTTAATTGTGTTAACTAGGTAGCTCTAAAGTATAATTATATAGCGCAATACGCATCACTGTTTCTATTATATAGCGTAGTATTGACATTTAATTAATTAAATTTATTGATCTGATTAATTTAAAATATCATTCCCCAGACTAGAGCAGCAAAGCAACGGGCACAAAGCGGCAGGAGTGTTGTAACTCGGGGAAGAACTGAGGGGGGAAATTCTCCAACGCATCACAGCCTAAAAAAATGGGAAACTTGTGAAATGTTTCCAGAACTTCTGGAACAGAACATGATCGAGCCAAGGAGAAGGTCTTTGCGTGTGCCAGGTGCAGAGAGTGTCTAGATATTAGGCATCAACTCAGCGTTCTACTGGGCGTCTATGAGAGCTTGAGGTGTAGGGTAGATGCCTTCGAAGAAATTAATATCAGGGGCCCGTCAAGCTCTCAGCTGCCCAACTCAACGCCAGAGCTCACTCTTGGGCATCAGGCAACACAGCGACAATCTCCAAGGCAGAATGCGCTGGTCCCAAAGAACTAGTTATTGTTGGTGACTCTATTGTCAGGGAGATAGGGAATATATTGTGTAAAAAGGATAGATGGAACAGGACCAGGGTATGTCTGCCAGAGGCAAAAGTTGATGACGTTGTAAGGCATATATCATTTTTTCACGGCACAAAGGTTGATATTGTTGTACACATTGGCACCAATGACATTAAGAGTAGGAGATCTGCAGATTTATTTAACAAGTACAGGTCAATGTTGCAAAAAAGTCGCGAGTTAGGGTTAAATTTGGAAGTGTCTGCAATTCTGCCCAGACACGATAGGAGGGAATACATGATGAGAGCCTTGTCAATCAATTCGGCACTGGAGGGAATGTGCAAGGCTCAGGGGGTAGAATTTTTTTGGGCATGGTCTGTGCTTGTTAACAGGAGAGATTGCTTCTACAGGGGTGGGATACACTTAAATAGAAAGGGTGCAAAGAATATTTGCTAATGCTATCGACGCAGAGTTTTTACTATTATTATTATCATCAGTTTATTTCTCTTAGGAGAACACCCGGTTACAGCCACAGGCTAGAGAGTGAACATACATATACAACTATGTTACAAAACATACATCTATGTTACAGTTATAAAATACATGAAATACATAATACCTGATTTATAATTATCTGGAATATAGAATATTTGAGTTATTAATTACCCTCAAAGGCTTTTACTACCGTAAACTGGTAAGAAACATAATACCATGTCAATTGAAGCATACCTTAGGTGGTTCGGAAAACTGCTAGCTTGGGAGGGGGGAGATTCACAGACTAAAAGGTTAAAAGTAGCCGCAGGCAGAGGTGAAGGTGATTATTGCACAACTTCTGTTAGAATAAGTAGCGACCTGGAGCGAGGGGTGCTGAGGGTTTCACGGACTGATGGCAGTCATCGTGAAACAGGTGGGTATAAGGGATGTGTTAGGGTAACTAATAATAAGGATAGGTACATGTATACTTGCATGGATACCAATGCTAGAAGTATAGTAAATAAATTTTATGAATTTGAAGTGTTGGTCAAGACATCAAAGGCGGATATTGTTGAGATAGCACAGACGTGGTGTCACACAGATATAAGGAATGCATAACTGGAATTTGGGGAGTACAATGTGTACAGAAAGGGTAGACAGGATAGGATATGCTGTTAATTAAGAAAAACATAAAATCAAAAGAAGTGCATCCAGTTGATATAGATGAACAGTGCACAGTTGAGTCAGTTTGATTTGACATAAGCACGTGAAAGCAAAAATAAGAGTAGGAGTGTGTTATAGGCCTAATGACTCGAATGAGTACAATGAACAATTGTACAGAGAAATAGAGTGGGCTAGTAAATCAGAATGTCTTATAATGGAGGATTTTAACTTCCCAGATATTGACTGGAACTTGTGGGTTTGTCACTCACACACTAATAAGACTTTTGTGAATTTATTGGATGATTGTTTTCCGCAGAGGTGTGTTCGAGAGGCAACCAGAGAGGTTATCAGCAGTGATCATTCGTGTATTAAGAATTTGCGGATAAAGGAACCACTAGTTGACAGTGATCACAGTGTACTGATGTGGGATTTACTTAAAGATATAATTACCATCAGGGGTAAAGGAAAGGGCTTTTGCTTCCGTAAAGGTGAATACAGTGATCTCAGACAGTTTTTAAATTCTGTACAGTGGGATCAACTGATGATGTTACCAACAATAAATTCTATGTGGGAAGCATTCAAGGAAATAATCGTGGATGCTACTAAAGGTTTCATACCTATTAAGAAATATTGTTCAAGGTTTAGGCCTAAATGGTTACCAAATGAACTAATGAGAGTCGTGACAGAGAAGAAAAATGCATGGGATGCATATAAATTATCAAGCGACTCAGAAGCCTATGGCAGATATAAGCTGGTCTGTAATCAGGTCACGAAGGAGGTTAGGCAGGCGAAGGCAGATTACGAGAAATCTTTGGCAAAAGATGCTAAGAAAAACAGCAAGGATTTCTTTACTTATATAAACTCTAAAAGGAAGGGGATGAATCTGATTGGTCCACTTGATATCGATGGTTCGACTGTTGATGATCCTGCTCAGAGAGCAAACAAACTGAATGAGTATTTTGCATCTACATTCACACATAAGGAGTTATTAAGGAAGGAGAATGCCAGAAGGTTATCAAATTGTAGCAGGGTGCTTAATGATTTTGTAATAACTGAGAGCAAAGTGGAGGAGAAATTGTTGAAGTTTCTTATGAAGTAAACATAAGAAAGGCACCTGGGGTGGATGGGATCTATCCTGTTATATTAAAGGAGGCGGAAAAGCAACTAAGCAAACCCTTAGCCAGAATTATGAGAGCATCCTTGGACTCAGGGGAGGTCCCCGGACTGGAGATGTGCAATTGTATCCCCAATTCACAAAGGGGGATCGAAGGGTGACACGAGTAATTACAGACCAGTTAGTTTAACTTCTCTTCCGGGTAAAATAATGGAGTCACTGGTTAAAGATGCATTGCAGGATCATCTAGAAAAGACTGCAGCAATAATTCAGACACAGCATGGGTTTGTTAAGGGAAAGTCTTGTCTGGCAAATTTTATAGGATATTATGATGTGGTTACAAAGGAACTGGATGCAAAAAATAATTTTGATATCATATATTTGGATTTCAGGAAAATTTTGACACTGTTGCGCATGGAAGACTATTGTACAAATTGTAGCAGAATGGTATTAAGGGTAAGTTGCTACAATGGATAAAAGGATGGTTAAGTGGGAGAAGACAGAGGGTGGTAATCAATGGGTGCTGCTCTTCTTGGATTAATGTTATTAGTGGAGTCCCACAGGGTTCGGTGTTGGGTCTTCTGTAGTTTTGTATATTTATCAATGATATTGATAAAGGTATGTCAGGCTTAGTATCGAAGTTTGCAGATGATACAAAAGTTGGCAGGGTTGTTAATGACAGTAATGGCAGTGTGCTACTGCAACAGGATCTAGATAATTTGGGAGATGGGCTAAGAAGTGGCAATTGAAGTTTAACCTTGACAAATGCAAAGTACTGCATATGGGTAGAAGTAACCCCGAAGAAACGTACCAAATGTGTGCTACTACAATTAAGGTGGTAGAAAATGAAAAAGACCTGGGAGTAATTATGCAGTCAGATATATGAAGTTTTCTGAGCAATGTAGACAGGCTGCCAGGCCAGGTCATGGGGTTGTGTCAATGATATATAGGAATTTTGCTAGCAGGGAAAAGGAGGTGATTGTCCCTCTGTATAAGGCAATGGTTAGGCCACGCCTTGAGTACTGCGTACAGGTCTGGAGGCCTCATTTTAGGAAGGATGTAGATTTACTTGAGCATGTACAGAGAAGGGCAACAAGATTGATGAGGGGAATGAAGGGATCCTCTTACCAGGAGAAGCTTAAGTTCTGCAAATTGCAGCAGCTGGAGACTAGGCACGTGCGATATGATCTGATCGAGGTGTATAAGGCCTTGAATGGGTTGAGCACGCTGAATTCTAATGGGATCCTTCCACTTGTTCAGATTACGAACCTAAGGGAGCATAAATTCAAATTAAGAAAAGACAGATGTAGAATAGATGTGCGGAAATTTGCCTTAAGCCAGCGGGAGGTTAATTGCCAGACCAAACTTCCATCTGTCGTTATGGAAGTTGATAGCTTCAATAAGTTTAAGGAGGAACTGGACAGGCATTTGGAGGGAATGGTGTGATTTTTTTTTTTTTTTTTTTTTGGCTGATGCTGCATAAGCTCATACACTTGCCACTACTACTACTACATAATGTGTACAGGTATGACGAAGTAAGTCAAATCTTTTCTACGTAAAAGACACACCTGTCGAAACCCACTGATCGATATTTAATCAGGAAATGAATTATGTAATTATTTACCTGTGCATTTGTAGTGCGCGACATTCTCAATGTCGAATAAATATCACTGTGTAATTTACATAGGTCACTTAGGAAAAGGCCTGGTAAAAATTCAGAGATCTTGGGTATCACTCCACTTAGGAAAAGGCCTTTTGCTTCAGATTCCATAATGCATGAGGAATATTATTGCATCCGAAAGAGCAGGACTAAAAGATATAACTGAAATATTTACAAACTATACAAATATTTAAAATATTTACAAATATACAATATTCATTAATATACAAAAAACCTTACAAGGGAACATCAAATGTTAGACAGTGAAGCACGTGCACGAGGTTGGGGAACGTTATGGAGGCAGTTGTTAATAATTAATTGCATTTGTAGTGACGTATTTTCTCGCCCTCTTCTCCCATTGATTCGAATAAATATCACAAGGAGGAAAACTTTTTAATGTATGCAGAAATAATAAAAATAGGGGGAGCAATAGCCGGGTTCGAGTCCCGCTTTGGAGGCAGCGACTGCATCTCCATCACGCTGGGAGACCGGCATAATAATAGTAATAAATTATCATAATAATAATAAACCATAGCGAAATTCGCTTCAGTGGACATACCCCCGAGGTCTAAGTGATGGTTGAGGCAGATAGTGCACTATTCGGTGTTGCTCCCAAACATTACCATTACCACTGCACGTAGGCCGAACTTAAATAGGTCCACCGCCATAGATGGATGGTAATGTTGCAGAAAATAATAATTATACATACTGCTCCACTGTGGTGCAGGATAAAGTCACTCGCGTTCAGGCTTTAAGCAGAGGGGTTGGCTTGAATAGTCCGAGACAGTCTCCCGAGGAAGACATAGTGGCATAGCATTTATGGTCAGGTGCCATCGTTGGTTTCCGACTTCCGCGTTGTATATACTCTGTGACGGAATGCAGAAATACTGCAAAAGCCAGAAAAAAGTGTAACGTCTAGTTTATGTAGTATTGTGTTTTGTTCTGTTGTGTCTCTGAATGCTTGGCCGAAGGACCCCTAGTGACACTCTACGTTGCCCACCAACACCACTGAGAGGCAATACACACTGTCCCAAAGATCGCCTGAGCTTCCTGACAAAGACTAGACTAAAAAAAAGAAAAGATTGAAGTTCACTGTGGGAAGATAGTGAAGATAGGTCAGATTGAGGGGATAGATTTAGATGGAAAAATATGGTAGATGGGCCCCCAAGCGAGGTGAAGAAGGGGATAGGGGAAAGGTGGATAAAGTCACAGGGGCAGGTGCCCCTGTGTGATCACCAGAGTGCCTTGGAACGCCAGCAATCCCACACCTTGAAAGGTGTCAGCAGTAAGGTTGAGTTACGTATGTGAGAGTCGTGCTGGTTGTTCACCCAGATTAACCTTATGCAGAAGGAGGTTGCAGCTTCCCGCAGTTGTGCGGCTCTGTTTTGAGCAAATTTTCCTCTTCTGCAGGTGAACACTGCTTGAACAAATTTCGTTAAGGCCTTGTAGTAGGATTCTTTGTTCTGGAGAAGTAAGAACTGTTGATTGCAAGGACTGTTCATTGCGCCTCTAAATAAATAGTCTTAGTCTAAGTAAATAATCTAAGTCTGTAATCGTCATAGGCAGGATACTAGTAAACTAGATGACACTAGGACTCCTCTTGACCACAGTGGCAAGGCGGGTCTGTTTCCATTCCAAGAGCAATTAGTTTTTATGTACCCGGTGATGATAAAGGTAACGTGAAGGCCTGGTGAGAACCATGGACGAGAACGTGTAGTCAATGCTTGGAAAATGCTTGGAATGAAACGTTCGGTGATTTCACCTTTTGGTGTAGTTGCCCAGGAGTGCTGCCACAGGTACAAAACGACAAAAGGTAGTGTAAAGACTAGTAAACATCACGGAAGGTATAAATCCCCATAGTTACAGCCAGTAGACTTGATTATGACCTTAAGATAATGACCAGATAATAGGACCTAAACCACATGCAGTCTGGAAGGATGGCATCCCAGATTTAACCCCTCTATTAGTGTCCTACCCGGAAGGGACTCAATGGGCCGCTTTTCAGGGCCTACAAAACTGACGGAGACCATAACGGTGGCGCTCTCCCGCCGGAATAACCTATTTGCGACCCAAATCCGCACTCTCTTGAGTGGATCTTTCTTCCTAAACTCCTGGGGAGTGGGAGAGGCTTGCCTCTCCTCCCCTCCTCGTCTCCCCAATTTTCTCATTCTGGTGGGGGCGTGGACATGGTTCACTGCCTGTAGGGGCCATCTACTCTATCAGCCCCTTACTTCCAATTTCTTCCTTCCAGTCTTCAGCTTCCCCCCCCCCCCCCCCAATTGTTGTCTTCCACAGCGGTTAGCCCTACTCGTCAAAATTAAAAAAAAAAAAACATCAAAATTCTTGCCCGAACATATTTGGCATTTAAAACTCACTTTTTACCGTACAGCCCCACATCGCATACTATTAATACTAACTTGTTAAGTATCACTAATTCTAACTGCAATCCTTTTTTTTTTTTTTTTTTTTTGTACCAGCCACTGAAATCTCAGGAAAGTAAGTGGCAGAACCCGCCAGAGTACAAATATTGGTAACACCCGGCTGGCCTCCCCATGGGTGATTTTGGTAACGCCGGGTCTCATTAGGGGGGCCGGCGACTAACAGGCCGGACGAACAATGGGCACAACATACTACATAGTACGTACCCTACACACTTTTAAATCCCTGGCTTGTCCGATACATAGAACATACGCAAAGATGGGAGAAATCCCAGGAGCCATCAGACCATCAACATACCTAATACAGGTCCAAGAGATGGTTGGAGATTCTCTTTCTTTCTAACCTTGGATCATTTGTGTGGTCAAGATGCAAGTTGAGAATTTGTGTCTGGATGCCCTTTTTAAATGGGTGAAAAGGCCTCTTCTAATGACTTCAAGATAAAGTGGTAGGCAGCCTGTGATGATCTGGAGGGCAGGGGGGCTGACTTTACAGCATGGCCTGCTAATGGAGAGCGTCATGAACCTTTGTATGGTATCTAGTTTCTGTTTATTCCTTTCCATAGTTCTTTGGTACACCAGACGGAAGCCCCTAAGCAGACTATTGCCACCATAACCGCTTTCTAGAGAGACGATAGGTCTTTCGTTTTGAGGCCCCAATCAGCCCTGCTAATGCGTTGGACAGCTGTGTACTTCTTAATTTTCGTTGACAGATACTCGAGGTGAGGGTGAAAGGTAAGACCAGCGTCAATGACTACTCCCAGATACTTTACCTCCACGTATAAACTATCTGGTGGGTGTGGACGTGCCACACCCACCAGAAAATGTTCAGAATATAAATATCAGAATATAAAAAATAATCGTAATTAAAACAAGCAAGAGTACAAATTAAGCATAATATAAAATGACATCAGCATACTAGGACCGACACCTGCACACCTGTCCTTTACATACAGTAAGATAGGCCAAGATGTCAACTCGATATGACTTGTCAATGGACCATAGGTCAATGTCGATGTTGAGAGAGTCCAAAGTCACATTTGAGAGGTATCTCTTGAAACTCTGTAACCTCTGGAGTCTTGAACATAAAGAGGGAGCACTGCGAAGGTGTCTTCCTGGCAAATGCCAACCAACCTTGTTCCAGATGAGGAAAAAAAAAAACAAACAAAACTGGATAGCGGTTTCTTCAAAATGCGGTTGTTGATTTTGGCAGTGCGTGAGGTTATTCGCCAAAAACTTATTCTAAAAGCCTAATAGGTCGGGCAATAATTTTGATGTATTTAAATTTGGGCCTGTGGGGAAAGAAATTTACTCTGTGTAAGGAAAAAGTGAGGAGGAGAAAGTGGTGGGGAGGCAGAAGACTTGGGGTTGAAAGCAGAAGGAGTAGGCCGACAGGGAAGATGGCCTCTAGAGGGCAGTAGGGCATGCCCATGTTCTTCCAGAGGGAAGAGTGGAGCGGTTCTCTGGTCGATTTGCCTGTTTGCTGGACAAAAAAAAACCCAATTTCTGGGGGGGGGAAATCTTGCTATTAGGGGGGAGACAGCAGGGCCGTCACCCCACCTGCCAGGGAAGGGGGAAGAAAGCAGGCTGAGACAAGGGTATCAAGCCTAGTTCGCTATATGGCTATTCATCAGATCTGATGTGTCTCTTTAATGCATTCCTCGTTGATTCGCTGTCTTTGGGGAATTTGCGGTCTTCAATGTAGTGTCCGAGTGGCATGGCTTCACATCTGGTTTTTGCCTCTTTAGTGAATTCCTTGATAGATTACTTTCAATGGGGAATCATTAGCCTTGCCAGTCTTATTCAGGTGTCAAGTCCTCTCATCTCAAGTTTGTCTGTTTTTAGTCTACTGAATAATGCCTGCGCAAATTTGCTGAGGTCAGCAAATTCCTCCTTGGAGTCAAAAAGGAGGAATTTGCTGAGATATGAAATCCTTCACAATGAGTAGCCTATCTTTCGTACTTTGAAGAGTTAATAATTGTAACAGTTCCAAGCCTCATGCTCTAAAGATTTTTTTTGTTTTAACTACACGCCTTTTTGGCATCTCTCATATTGTAAAATAAATTTACCACTATGTTTCAGCATTTGTATAATTGGGTTTACCCACTCATTGAGAAGGAGCCAACTGCCCTAAACAGCTGCTAGAAATAGGGTTCCTGTAGTATGTAAAAGTAAAAGTTTTGCAGTCTAAACCTACCATAGTTGTATAAGATGTACAAATATAGATAGAATAGAATAGAATAGAATAGAATCTTTAATTGCAGCAATGATAGACATACAATTAGTCCCGTCACGGCATGGTGGTGCCAGGGGTTTACAAAACATATTTACAAAAGATACATGAGAAAAACATAAGTTACATCAGATTATTAACAAAGCACAGTTTTACATTTTCAGTTCGACGAGGATACCCTTCCTGTATTTTTTATTATTGACCACTTCTTGGTGGTCCCCGTCGATGGCTTGCAGTGAGGGCAGCATTTGCTTTGGCAGGAATCTGTCGGTTAGTACTAGCCGGTTACGGTTTGCTAGCAGCTGTGCTGAAGACCGGAGATAAGGGGGAGGAATGCGCCAAGAGCAGTGATCCCAGAAGTTCGGCTCTGTAATTTTATCGGTGGCCATCTTGATGGTGAACAGCAGCCTTCTTTCTCCGATGTAGGACCGGAGCCTGCGTAGTTGAAGAGCTTCTGCTAACTGCGTTTATCTGAGAGCTGGGGGAAGGTGGAGTTTGCTGTTGGCCCATTTTAGAAGTCAGAATTCGGCAGAGAATATTCTTTTAATGTTGGATTGGGCAGCCGAGGCCCATATCTCTGAAGCATACAGTATTGTCGGGTAAAGGATTGATACGATGTATCTTTTTACCAGTTGTGGGTCGGTGGTGTGGAGCAGCTGTTGTTTGGCGACCCAGCGTAGTGAATTCAGCCTCGACTGTATGAGGTTTATGTGATCGTTGAAAGATAGTTTGGAGTCGAAAACGACCCCCAGATCTTTGTGTGTTTGAACACTTGGAACTGAGGAACCGTTAAGCACAGGCTCCAACGTTGTTGGGCTGCCCTTTAGAGAGTAAGTTATTTGTGTCGATTTTAGGGGGTTGATTTGGAGGTTGAAGGTATTGAGGTAGTGAGCCATGTCCTGCAGTTTGCTAGTGACTCGCTGAGTGATATCCTAAGATTGAAATAGAAGAAATAATTTAAGTCGATCTACTCTGTGCTACAGGTAGAAGGAACATCTGATGTGATATTGTAAATATATTAAGGGTAAGAAGTAACTTGAGGAGGAAACTTTGTATAGAAGTTTATATTGTATGTTCGTGCTGTTTTTGCTTTCAGGTTTTTTTTTTTTTTTTTTTTTTTGAAGTGTTGGATTTCCTTGGACAAAATGTCAGGAATTTTTGTATTATTTTAGTCCGTAGCTACTGAGTATTGTACTGGTGTGAGTCCACTGGTGCAAATTTTTTAAAATTTATTTTATTTATTTATTTTATTTTATTATTTTCTTTTTTTTTTCTTTTTTTAATTAATTAATTTATTTTTTGCTGGTATCCAGGACTGGACAGCCTAGGTACGAGATTTTGCTGACAACCACAGGTATAGCACTACTCCCGTGTTTGTGGGATTTTGTGCATTGCGCACAAACAGTGGAAAGGCCCATAGTTTAGATAGTGCGGTATTCAGGACTGGGCAACCTGAGTACGGGGTTAATATCATCCCCTGGTTTTGCACTACCTCCAGTGGATGCAATAAAATACAGGAACCAGGTCCGGCTCCACGTAACGAGACGGGCACTGGGCAGCAGTTGTCCAGGTGATGGCTGCTCCCTGGTGCCAAAGAGGCCTGACACAACACATACTACAGAACATTCACTAACACTACGTATAAATTCATTAACCACACGCCAGGCCTGTTTTACAGAGTTTCTGTATTTCATCACAGTGACACTAGGTGGAGATGGACATTAGTATGGGAGCCACCATAGACAGGGTACACATACATACATGTCCTAAACAGCTATCTGGGTGATAGTGCCCGCTGAGAATAAGTAACAGTAGTCTTCACTATTAGGGAAGCGTTAATTACCCATGATACAAAAAATGGCAACTCGCGAAGGATTTCACAATATGAGATATAACGTAATGATACCTCTAATAACACAGCTTCAGCTGCTGTAGACATTCGGTTTAAATAATAAGTGATATGTATCAATGAAAACTTTTCCTGTTTGAATTTTGTTGTATAATTCAGCAGTTTTGTTGCAGCAAATTTCGCTTAATTATTCCATTGATATACTGCATCTTCTATTCGGAACTAGTTGATATAAAATGTGAGTGCAATTACTTTCTTCGAGATAATTCTAACCGATACTCACTCAAGTAACATTTGAGATTATGCAAGTCAGAAACGCAGTTAGATGCTGACTTTTCTTTCTTGGTATTCACGAACATAATCAACAGCACCCCTACTACTCTTGTCCGCGTATTTCTCACCGGGTGTTCCTTCCTGGCATCTAGAAGCTAAGACCACCGAGAACGTTGCTAAATTAACATATATGCAAAACTGTTTCCGGCTTCATTTGTCCTTTAATTCAAAACAACTTTCTTGAAGGCTACTAGTAGGCGTTAGCCGAAACTCAGCGAATGCGTGTAAAAACTTCCGGCGAAGAGTAATGCACATGCTCGCAACACTGGAGTAAGAAATTCAAATATTTATATATTTTGCAGACACGTGAATGTGTTTCGAACAAGGCGTAGAATTGATTTTTTCCCCTTTCTTTTTGAAAAAATTCCAAGTTTCCTTTTGGTTTCGGTTTTGTTTCAGCGAGCACCAATGAACCGCTTCGAACTAGTTATTTTAGTTTTCGTTCCCACAGTATCATTTAAATATTTGAAAAATCTCCAGAAATCTTTTTTATTATGCTGCATTTTTTAAAATATAACCGAATAAAATCTCTATAACAATAGTAATATTTGCAAATAGTTTAATAATAAAATATAAAACAAAAACTAAAATAAACCAAATTTAATGAATTTTAAATACATTTTTATTCTGATTTTAAGTTTAATAATTTTACATTTTAAAGTGAATTTTTGCTAAATACGCTATTCCTGCAACAGACCAGATCAGATTAAGAATTGGAGAAAATAATTTGGGGGCATCCAAGCATTAACAAAAAATATAGTATCTCTCGAATTACGCCAATAATAACAGTAATAATTAAGTAAGTTGAAAGTACAATAAACACTTCAGACATTTAACTAAACTAAACCAAGCTAAGAATTATAAAAAAAGTTTGTCCATATTTCGTTAAAAAAGTGCTTCGTATAAACAATACGCCCTATTCCCTAAAATCAAGTGGGGACCCACAGGAGAGTACACCCCACACTTTGGGAATCTCTGGTGTAGTATATTTTAAGATACAATAAATATTTTAGTTATTTATTTATCTATCTTAAACTCTTGCATTCTTTGTGTCATTGACACAAAGACCTTTTAGGAACTTTTTTCACTCCGTGGCTGTTTAGTCGGCCTGAGGCGTGATAGCAAGGTCCCTTCCCCCTCCACCTTAAACTCGGATTTTTCGTTCAGCAAAGCAGGCAAATCGACAGAGAACACTCGCAATTTATGGGCATATAAGATAGCTCTTGGGAATATGGCATATAAGATAGCCCTATGGCAGTTTTTTTATCTCATAAAATCAGTAGCGGTGTTAGTTTTTATAAGACCCTGCAAAAACTAAAAAAGCGCTAAGTCCTTTTCACTTACGAATTCTATCGACTAATTCGACAGGAGGTTCCTACAAGTCCCTCAGGCAAATACCCATATACCCAGTGGTATATTCATGCCGGAACGCGCCGGAACGACGTTCCGGTACTTTTTTCTAAATGTCATAATAGAAAATCATTAAATTTATACATTTAATATTATGAAACAATGGCATAATCAAAGGGGATGGAGAAATATCTATTTTACCCATTGCTACTAAAAATATATATTAATGGTAATCTTTAAAATTAATAGATTTCTTTAAAAATTTATTTAAAAACAAAAATATAAATTTCGCAATGAAACTTGAATGTTTCTTACTAAAGTACAATGTGTTAGATAAAGAGATCCAACGAATGAGATATATTGTGATGCGTGCGAACGCTGCATTTTGATTCGCCATGAGCTGAACGCTAGAACTGGTTGTTCTATGAACCGTGAGTCTGAAGTCTGATTCTGTTACTGTACAGTCGATGTGGCGTGATCATATAGTCTTCTGGAGAAAGAGCGCTTCGGTACCTGTTTTTTTTTTACGACGAGTGTTCCGGTACTATTTTTTTTTTAGCAATACCCCCCTGCATATACTTTTGTCGCCAATGTAAAATTATCACCACTGCTTATAGATGACGGTGCCATTTTTTAAATTCATTTCATTTTAGTTTAATAGCGATATAAATATTACACATTGCAACGCCCATAAGCCGAGCTAAAGCGACGGTATGCTCTATGGTTTCCCAACAAATGAGGTGGCTACTTTCAGAAGGGTGAGCAACTCCCACTTGCCCACCCTTCTGAAAATAGGGATTAAACTAAAATAACATGAACTATGGATAATGCAGGAAAAAAAAAAAAGAGCCAGCAATAAAACCACAAATGAAAAGACAATAAAACTACAAAGGAAAAGAACTCCTATTTTTCCAGAACCCTTTCTGGAAAATTAGGAAATTAACTTACATGAATTTACTTCGTATCACAAAATAAGTATCATGAAACATTCACGACGTGGATAAGCAGACATGTGTTGTGTCTTATGTAGGGCTTCTCCTAAATGTTAGTTCAACCCAGAAACGGCGCTGGCGTTTGTGGCACCTAAGGCAAAATCTTGTAACGGCGCCTAATTCATATCATATCTTAACACGCAGTAGCATATTAAGGTACGTGTTAAGATATATGTAGTAGCGCATCTAGCATTTCGGTTTGCAGGGATAACCTGGAGAAAATTACTAACGACTTAAAAAAGCCCTCGCAAATTTACCCGCGTCCCCAGAGAAAAGTGTCTGCACTCTGCAGAACCTTTAAAAAGTGAGCACTTAACAAAATAGTTTATCAATAATTCCTCAACAATTCCGCAGATTATGGATTGCTGTACATATCGATGTGGTATATTTGTATAATTGCAGATAGTGAAAACCAAACACTAAATTAATAATACTAAGTACAATAAATAAGAAAAGATATTTTGCATTTGGGGTAGAGATAAAGTAGGAATTTAATATTGAATGTTAAATGAAAAACATATTTTATTATTAACGGCGCGCGCCTATTTTAGGCGGCGCCTTGGCAAGTGCCTCACTTGTGTCCCATAGTGTAGGCCTGGTTCAACCCCGCCATGGCTGTCTATGATAATATACAGAACTCTGCACAAATAGTCAGAATAGGTGTAGCGCTACGTTTGTGCAGTGTGTGTGTGTGTGTGTGTGTGTGATCGCTGCTTCCCTTCTACCGGGAAGCAGCGATCATCAAGAAGGCTGCTTCCCAGCGTCCATGTCATATACTGTAGTTGTAGCCCACGAAAAGGTGGGCTGCTACAACTATATACGTACAATCCTAAATAGACTGGTATCCAGCACCCATAGGAAGTTCGTTGGTTGGTTGTTGTAGGGTTTTAGATGCACCATAAACTTAAGGAAAATTGCGTCGTATATGATATGTCTGCAAATTGCGTGTGTGCTGTTTCTGGACGAAAAAAACCAAGCTTCCTGGATAAAAAATCCATACTAACCTCGCCTGAGACCGTCTAACTCACCGTTGTGAAAAAGGCCCGTAAAAATTCCTCGCGCCAGTAGCGAGATTCGAACTCAGGTTTTTTTCCACCCGGTGTGGAAAAGGTGTGGAGGATTCACCAACTGTGCTATCCAACAGGGCCTCATAGGAAGTACCGCAATGCCATGGGCATAATCGAGGAATCGCACTGTCTCTGCGGCGAACTAGAAACATGGCATCACGTTATGCATCAGTGTGAAATATACGAAGACATCAGATGTCAAATGATCACAAGAATTAAATACATCCCTAACACCCAGGAACACCATCTCCTGGACACACCAGAAGAATTTGCGGCCTTTAGTCGCTTTGCCCAGGAGAAGAAAACGACAAATAGCCATCCACCAAGGCCAACAGGAGTAATGAAAACAAATATGGACACCAAGGAATACGAGAAACTAAGGACGGGGATATCAACCAATGATGATGACCAAAGAAAGAGGAACACAAGTATGCGGTTTGCCCCATGAGTGACAATGAAGAGAAACAGACGTGAGACAAAGGCCATATTGGAGACTTGAAGAAGGCACTCTAGCCCTCTTCACCTATAATTCCTAACTCCCCGGGAGGCGAGCCCGTCACCACCAAATACGGAAGATGTGGAAAGGTCAGGGAATGACCACCGCATTTACCGGAGCAATATGGCCTTAGTTGCTAATGCTCCTAAAAACCAAACAAAACAAACAAACAATCCCCGGGAGGAGGGGACGGCCACACGGTCCCCCCTTCTCGCCATCCCTTGTTTCTTCTCTGGTGGGGCATGGGCATGCCCCACTGAAACTGGGGCCGCCTTCTCTATTGGCTCCATACTTCTGCCTTTTCCCCCCAGTCTTCTGTCTCCCTCCCCCTCTATCTTCACGCTAGCGAAGTCCCACACATCAAAATTAATACAGTACATCAATACCGCCATACGCCCAGCATTCGGTCTAAGAAATTAAAGCGATAATATCCCCACGTCAACGCAAATAACAAAATACACTTTATTTTATTTTCTTGATGAGCATTGGAATATGCCACCCAAAGTTTTTTTTTTTTTTTGGTCCTAGCCGCCGAAATCTCAGGAAACTAAGCGGCAGGACCTGCCAGAGTAAACTAAGTCTACGGAGTTCCTGGCGTGCCTCCACGGGGCGTAAGTGGGGCAACGTTGGATCCCAACAGGGGTCCAGCGGCTAAATGGCCAGAAGAGCAACGGTACACAACATTACACGATCCAAGATCCATACACTTTTAAATCTCTGGCATTTACAGTGTACTGTAATACATCACAACGTAAACTACGCGGAGATGGGGGGAACCCCTGGTGCTGCTTGACCCTAAAAACACATACACTTACTTACAACTCCTATGGGTACCAAGCATCTCCTACCGGGGCCCGCTTCAGGGGCGATCGAGCAAAAGTGTAAAGTGTATTTAGTGTCTAACGGCACCAGGGATTTCCCCCATCTCCACATTGCTTTCATTGTGGGTGTACCAGTTTACTGGGAAGGCCAGAGATTTAAAAGTGTATGGATATTGTACATGTGTAGTGTTGTGTTCTGTTGTTCATCTGGCCGTTTAGCCGCTGGACCCCTACTGAGGCCCAACGTTGCCTACACTTGGCCCCGTGAAGACAGACCAGGTACACCAGTATTTTTAGATAAGTACTCTGGCAGGTCCTGCCACCTAATTTCCTGAGATTTCAGTGGCTAGGACTTATATAAAAAAGGGGGGGGGGGATAAACGCTTGAATCTAGTTAGGCCGAAAGAGGTTGCAAGTGTGTCGAGTTTGGCATTTAAAATTTTACGTTGTGTGGGGCATTCGCTTTTCGCTGGCGATATAGGTAGCGTAGGGGGGGAGACGGAAGGCTGGGGGGAAAAGACAGAAATATGGGGTCAATAGGGAAGGCGACCCCAGGTATATCAGTGGGGCATGCCTTTGCCCCACCAGAGGGAAAAGTGGGGTGGTGGGGAGGGGTCAGAAAGACCTTCCCCTCACCCCACCAGTGATTGGGAGAGAAAGTGGGCTGGGCAAGGGAGCCTGGCCCAGTTCGCCATACGGCAATTTGCAGTGCCCTCCAGCAAGTGCAGTCTGATGATGAATCGTTGGTGGGGCCTAGTCCTTTTCTAGGTGTGTGGATTTATCCTGGTAGTGACGACATCCTGGCTGGAGCCACTCCCATTGGTTCCTAGGTCGATGCTGTTTCATTTATTCTGCTGCATATTATGCGTTTTTCCTTAGTATTTTGCGATCCTTTCCTCTGTGTTGGTGTTTTATCAGTTTGCCTTTATTTATTATTTGTGGTCATCTATTCGTTATGGATGGCTATTTCTGTTCGTCGTCTATTGAAGACGTCAAGTACAAATCGGCTGAGGGCTTTCTTTTCGTCTTCTGAATCCAGTAGATGGTACTCTTGATTTTTCGGCAAGTATTGAATCGAGTAATGCGGCCGCACAGGTGCCAAAATTTAGGGGGGGGGGCGCAAATTCACTGATTTGCTGTAAATCTCAAGTTAGATCTTCCGAAAGTCGCGACATGAAATCTCAATCTTACGTTCGGATTCAAGCAATTTGGAAAAGTTCGGATTTCAGTTATCGTGTATTCGAATGAATAACCGTGCCGCTCAACTGGCCAGAAACGGGTCCCGGGCGACTGGCGCTTCCCACGGGGCTCGTGGCCGCGTGGGCCACTGCTTTCAGTTAATTTTTCAGTGAATAATAAAAATATAATGCATAAAATTAATAGGAAGTTGAAGAGGACACACCAAAAAATCTCGCACAGGGTGCTGATAGACCGGTTCTGTATCCTAACTGTCACGTACGATGGTTGATAGCAAAATGAATCCCGCATCCACTGGATATAGTGCAATACCAGTGAATGCCAGCTGTTCCCGTACCCAGGAAGCCCAAGTTTTAAGTCTGGATTCCAGCAGATGGATAATCTGCTGGTATCCAGCAGATTATCCATCTGCTCTGTTTTTGGTAAATTCTGTCCCTGAAGGGACTAGCATAAAAAAAAAAAAAAAAATAGTAATAATAAATAAAAATCCTGTCATCAAAGGAATTATAATAAATAAATTTAAATTTTACATTACAAAAAAAAAAAAAAAAAAAACATCTGAATGCTAACTTAAAGGTATTCCAGAAGCGGCAGTGTCAAGTAATTCACCTCATCTATTGAAAACGTGTGTAGCATCCTGCAAAACTGAGAAGGTATTTTGATTTGCAATAAGATATTTTTAATTTCCAGATCAAAAATTATGCTTTACTAGATAATATTTGTCTTAAATCTTGGTAAACTAGCTAAAAATAGACATGGTTTCAATCTTCAGAAGTCTCAGAAACAGGTTACAGACACAACATACTTTTGCCTCGTAACTTTAGTTGCTTTGGCGATTAACATGAAAATAGTTTTGAAAAACTGAAAAACTGGGACTTTGTTCTGTAAATTGTAGTCGCATTTTATTACTCTATGCAAATAGTATACCAAGTTGTTCGATAGTAATTATATTAGTTCTGTAATTTTATATAATTTAATTAATAAATAATTTACAAATCTAAGTTGTCAGCTTTTATATAAACTGCAATTTATGATTGTATAAATGTGTTATATAAAAACACATAGAGGCATAAACTACTACTACACAAAACGTGTTCACGATGGTTCGTCCATAGGCAATCAGCTGATTTTTCGACATTGATAGAAGATGCTATTTATCGGTTCCTTATTCTATTTCCTGCTTCCTGTCTTTTTTCCTTTTCTTTTTTTTTTTTTTATTCCTTAGCATTGTTATTAATCGACTGCAGGGGTTGATCATAAGACCTCTGTCTACTACTGAATTCAATTGAATAAATTAGGTGTCAGGTCTAATATGAACAGAGCAATCTCTTCAAGCCAAGTGTGTATGTAGCCTTTCAAAGTGAGCCGTCCTGAACTCCGTGATGAACTCGCCGTTTTCCTTCCACAGGGCCCCACCATAAGAAACAAGATAATTGCAATCAAATACTGCTTCTTTTAAATAAAGATAAATCTCAGCGCATACTCGAAGCGAGTAACAACTACTTCAAGGTCAATTCTTTGAAATGAATGGATAAGTCCGAAATAATTCTGACAGTTTAATTTCCTATCGAACTTTCACTTACCAAATGCAATATATATCTGATAACTGCTATTATTGTCAAAATATTTACGGAAATAAATTTGCCAGCTTTTTTATCACATAACTTGTGATCTGAATATCAGTATCAAAGATAAAGTGACCAGACGTCCCGGATTATGCGGGACAGTCCTGGATTTCAGTCGTTTGCTTCGCATTGCATAGTATGGAGGCTACATGTCCAATCCGGACCTGTAGCCTCCATACATAATGCAAATCACTGCATTACGGTATACTGAATTTCATCCTTTCTGTGAAAAAACAAGCAAGCAAACAAACAAATGTAGGCTATATATATATATATATTTTTTTTTTTTTTTTTATTATTATTATTTTTTTTAAGTGTGATATTTTATTTTATAAGTCTAGTTCAAAGAAGTATATGTATTTATATTGTGTATGTGAATATTTTTTTATATATAAAAAACTTTGAAAAATATATATGTGTACATATATTGTTTCTATGGGGGAGTTGAAAATCTCCCTCCCTAGATATCCCTCATTGGAATACTAAGGATCTGTTCACTTTAGTTAAAGGGTACAATGATCACGAGCTCAAAACTAAACGACAATGAAACATGATTTACTTGTGTACAGGAACCGCATTCTAAATGAGTAGACTCTCTAAATGGCAATTTGTGTACTATTGCGTACAATGAAAAACGATATCCCTTAACAAAAAATACCTAGCTGGTTACACAATAGTTACGATTCGCTGCCATTCCACATCACGTGGAAAAGGCCTGGTTTTGAATTCCGTGGAAGGGATCCATATATGGACTTTTTTTCACCGTAGCCAAATTAGTTGGCCTCAGTTGAGTTTTACATTGACCCTCACCCTCCCCATCGCTATCCGGAACCTGATTATTTTATACAGTAGTATAAGCACACAAACCATACCATAGAATACACACGCATTTAACAGACACAATACATCAACGCCTCCATATCCTTAGTTGCTTTGGCTTAAAAACACTCAACGATCAGCTTAAAGGGCGCTACACACGTTCAGGTAAACCTGTCAGTTATGCCTGCGCAGGCACGCCTGTACAGGTCTACCGGACGCCATCGTGCATCCACACGCTCCGGTAAACCTGTCACCATTCATTCAGTTGGTTGACCATGGCATCGACAGAAGACGTTTTAGCAATAGTTGGCTTATTATTTGCAACGAAGTGTTTTTTTTCATAGAATGTATGTAATTATTAATGATAGTCGAATAGGGAAATCCCCCAATCTGGCAGTGTGCCTGCCACGTCGTTACACACGCTCCGGTTTGCCTGCACAGGCCACTACGGTTCAGGCAAATCGAATGATTTTTCATATTTCCTCCGGTCGCCTGTACAGGTCAAAATAACTGTTCAGTTGTATCATCCACACGCTCCGGTAGACCTGTACAGGCGATAAGAGTGCCTGCGCAGGCATAACTGACAGGTTTACCTGAACGTGTGTAGCGGCTTAACAAATTGGTCTTCAAAAGTAGTAAGCTCTGAGTCATTGATAGTTGTATTGTTCTTTGAACAATGCAACTATCAATACTGCTATGTTTGTTAATGAAAAATATTATTGCGATTTTACCAAATGGATAGTAAGACGCATGGTGTGTATTTTTAAAAAAATATTATTAAATTATAAAGATTAGCTAAAATGGAAATTTTGGATAATCATGATGTGTGCAATACCATAAATTCTTGCGCCTGAGTGCAAAATAGGTTTTGGCGTGAATATATATATAATGATAACTTAACTACTAATTTGATATTCTACTTAATTAACTGCTAAATTTGATAACTTATTCTAAGACAGTAGACCGGAATGATTTTTTTAATTTTAACTTTGAAAAAGAGCGTTCCCTAGTGGCAATAGTACAAGGAAGGTAGAAAGAATTGATAAATAAATCTTGGCAAATAAATATTTTGAAAAGCGAGGTGAGTTGATCATTCGAAGCAACATTATTTGATGTTGATGAGCCTTTGAGTAAAATAACACATAAATCGTTAATTTACGTATCTGGTTTTCTTTCTTTATTTATTTTTCTTTAATTATCGAATTTGAAAGCCTGACAGCTCTCTTTTAGTTGTTCTATTTGGCATCTATTAAGAGATATTTTAATAGATGTCGACCGTAAACAGATAGCTTAAGCTATATAAGAATTTGAACACAAATTTTGTATACCGTATGGCAGTTCACATGAAACAATTCTCTACAACTGTTTTGGCTGCGTGTTATTACTAGAGACCACCTTCTGTGGGATGAGAGCCCCGTTTGTCCTGATACAGGCTGTCATAGGAGTCTCGTCTTTTTAAATAAATGACCAATTAACCTTTTGGCGAAGCCATTTCACAAAACAAAGTAATGCAATACCAGGACAGCTCGTTGCAAAGATGGCCACAGGAACAGATTAAAGGATAAGATAATTCTGCAAACATCTTATAAAGAGAGAATTTTTTTTTTTTGTACATGAATTCCCATTCATGCAGATTCGTCGCCTTCGGCGTTCATGCGGTCAATACGGGATCCTCGGCCAAGAGATAAATATTCGCCTAAAGAAGTTTCACTTAACTTCCGCTATGCGTGCTCACAGCACACACAATTTTTTTTTTTGTTCAGTGTAATATATTGTAAATTACAAAATCTTTTGAATGAATTACAGATTTTTCAGAAACATAAGATAGGTCAATAAATATTTTTCATCGTAAAAAATATGTGGATAAAAAATTGATCGTTTGACGCTGATTCCAAATCTGTTTACCTCTAGCCTGTCTAGTTTTTGTGATGAGACCGATTACACAAACATGATGAGACTGATTATGCTGCTCACACACCGATTCAGCCAACCAACACGAATATAATTATTATTTATTTATCATTATTTGTATATTCATTTTTAATTATTTTATTATAAATTGTTTCAGGTAAGATGCGGTGAATTACTGAAACATGTTCATCGTCATGCTTCGAAGTGTAAAAAACACCACAACAGATTCTGCCATGTGTGCAGCATTTTCTTGACTAACACCCTATAATCTCAACAGATATTCAGAAAATTTGTCTCTAGGTATTCGCAGCGCAGAATAAACACAAGTGTCTATCCGAGCATGGATTCAATAGTGATACCAATCCTTAATGATAACTGTATACCAATTCCGATACTTCAACAGCATTCACTAGATTCTTTAGAAGACGAAATAGAATGCGACGAAGGTGCGAATTAGTAATGAAAATAACATCGCATCCTTGACCAAGGCCAGTGAACATTGCAAAGTAGATTGTCTGTCCATTGTCCACATGAATTTGGCCTTTTATTTCACAAGAGCGAGTGCTCTCTAGGATGGCGCAGTGATTGTACCCAAAATCTGCAACACCAAGACAACTTGTAGACAGAAGAGCCGAAAAGGATATGCCCAACTGTCATCCATATGTTCTTAGAATCAACTGTTAATGAACTTACGTAAATAAGTGATTGTTTTTTCAGTACTAGAAATATGCATGCCTTTTATACAGTTGTATTTGGTAGATCTAGTTTGAGATTGCAAATGGAGATGATAAAAATTGTTGCAGGTAAACCATCATGTGGAAAATTTCAAAAAACCAGGATATTTATACGTCCTGAAAAGAAACCTTCGAGACATCCGGACAAAACATTAAAATATGGAATGTCTAGTCATCCTAACTTACTGTCCCCCCCCCATTATCTTCTCCATATAGTCCATTAAATCGAGGTTTGCTGTATTCTCTCGTTAGTAAAGGGTTGGCCAAAATTAAGATGCTAATAAGTCAGCTTTCTCTTCAGAAGATGCAATAAAACTTTTAAAATGTAACAGAGGTATAAACACGGATGAGCAGAAACTGCAACCAATGGCTTTGGTGAGAGAACAGAAGAGGCAAGTTTCCTACTTTTTTTTTACTTTAACATTTCAAAATCGAGTTTAAATTTATTAATTAATAAAATTAATTCATTATTAACGTGTTGCGACTGTTTCCGCTGGCTTAGTTGACAAAAACCTCAAGTAGTCACACTTATTCTAACAGAATTAAAGTTGGAAGAGTTTAAGAAGCGACGATCCCTAAAGTAAGTTAAAGGAACGGAAATAAAAATTCTCGAAAAGCCAACGGAGAGAGACCTAAAGTTATCAACAGGAAGCCATTCAAAAAATAAAATAAAATAAAATAATAATAAATAAATAGACTAATAAAAAATAATAATAAATAAATAGACTAATAAATAATAATAATAAATGAATAAATAATAAATAGTAATAATAAATACACTAATAAATAAATAGACTAATAAATAGTAATAATAAATACACTAATAACTAAATAGACTAATAAATAATAATAACTAAATAGACTAATAAATAATAATAAATAAATAGACTAATAAATAAATTGAGGTTGTCACAGACATTCTCTCAGATATGCCAGACAAGCTGAAGTTGCTACCTGGGAGTCTAAAATGCTGATGGAACTGATATTCGGGTGACACTCAAGCCAAGAGGATCCAATTTCGGCGAAGTCTGGACGGTCTGTGACAGCCAAATCCTCTGCTGCACCTTCACGATGGCGGGACTGTTAATAATCCTGGGTATAACCTCCTTGCAAAAGCACACTGTGGGTGACTACCCAGGTGTGAACCAACGTAAGCAGGGGTCGAAGTGTGGAGGAATGCCACCCCTCTGTGTTACCAGGCAGTACTAGGTGGTAGATGACTCTCATCAACCGGTGCAATACCACCACTTTGATTATTGGAGGCTTGAAGTGGTAGAACCCATGTTTAGTCTCCAGAGCTAAGTAACGGTCAACCCTTCCCCATCTTTTCCATCGTGTAGTGTGACTGATGACTTTTGAGGTTATGATGAACATCGTGGCAAGATCCAATCTTCCTTACATTTCGAGGGTACAGCTCTAAAACGGTGTTCGCAGGCCAGCCGCTACACCGGACCGAATCTATTGGCAACTCTCTAGGAAGCTTCCGGATCAGCTAGTGTATAGTCTTGCTACTTCTACTCTGCCAGATAGTGACGGGAGGGAGTCCGAGTAGTGTGAATGCAGGGGGTATTGTCGAGGCCACGTTATGTCAAGGATCTGGGTACATTCTTACCATGTGTACGCATGCCCAAAAATTTCATTACTTCATACATGTCCCCTCCCCCACTTTTTCTTACTATTGAATACACCATAAATTGTCAAACTAATAGAATAAGCTTATCTGCGAAAAGATCTAAACCTCCCAAACATTTCCTAATTCATTTCACCAATATACGTAGTCTCAATTCTAATCTCAACCATGTCCATTTCCACTTGCAGTAAAGTGTAAAGTGTAAAGTGTGTTTAGGGTCAAACGGCACCAGGGGTTTCCCCCATCTCCGCGTAGTTTACATTGTGGTGTGATACAGTTCACTGTAAAGGCCAGAGATTTAAAAGTATATGGATCTTGAGGTGTGTGATGTTGTGTACCGTTGTTCTTCTGGCCATTTAGCCGCCGGACCTCAGCTGAGGCCCGACGTTGCCCACACTTCGCCCCGTGGAGGCAGACCAGGTACACTAGTATTATAGTTATTATGCCAAACCCCATGTACTTTTTCTGACAGAATCTCAGTTATCGGTTGATTCAACTACTGTTCATCTCAGTTGCCCAAATTATTCGCTGTATGATTCCTTTCTCCTCAAAGGTGGTACTTTTGCATATTTCCATTCCGATATTCCCTGTCAGAGACTTGGTAATTTGGAATCTCCTCTCTTCGATCTTCTCTGGCTTAAAATCTCTCTACCTCATTTTGTCAAATTCATCTGTTTTCTCTAGCGTTCTCCCAGCAGCACTAATCACTTGGAGCTCTTTGACTTCCTCTCTTTGCAACTTGACTTTCTCCAGTCCAACTTTCCGAACAGTGAAGTAATTTTCCTTGATGATTTTAATGTTCACAACAACAGCTGGCTTCCGTTTTCTAGTCACACCGACCCAGCTGGTCGAGATGCTGAGGCTTTTGCAATTACTAATGACCTTGCACAGATTGTTCATTTACCTACAAGAATACCGGACAATCCTAACCATACAGCCAACACGACGCTTTGTCTTTTTCTCACAAACAACCCTTCTAAGTACAGTGTCGAAGTGAAAGGTCCTTTACGCACCTCAGATCACAACTTGATGATTGTCTCTTCTCCAATGGAGCCTTTATCTCATGGGTATTCCCAACTTCGTATTGTTCGGCATTACAAGAATGCAAAATGGGATGACCTGCGGGATTTCTTTTCTTCTTTACCTTGGTTGGATTACTGTTTCAAAACTTCCGATGTCAACGTTTGCTCAGATCGTGTCAGCGAAATTATTATTGCAGGAATGGAATCCTTTATCCCACACATCACTTTAAAATTTCGTCCTTTATCTAAACCTTGGTTTTCCAATAAATGTGCTAAGGCTGTTCAAGAGAAGAACGTTGCATATCGTAATTGGCTTGTTTCTAATTCTTCGGTTTCATTTTCTACCTACGGCAAAGCTCGCAACAATTGTAAAGCAGTTATTAATCAGTCCAAACTAGAGTTTGAACAGGCTAAGAGTAGAAAACTTGCTTCTTGCCCTAATGGTTGCCGAGCATTCTGATCTCTTGCCAAAGCTATTGTCAATCTCTGGTCTTACCTCTTTCCAAACCACATGGTTCTGTTGTCACTTCAGCTAAGGATAAATTTGACCTGCTAGCATCCCATTTTTCTTTGAAATCACGTATTAATGATCTTGGTGAAACTCCTCCCACCATTCCCAACACGCTCTATTTAATGCCTCCTGTGGTCTTCCGTCAAAAGGATGTCATAAGGATTTTGACTAACCTTGATTCCAAGAAAGCTGCAGGTGCTGATGGTATTTCTCCTCTTGTTCTAAAAATCTGCACTCCTGAACTTACTCCAGTTCTTTGCCGTCTTTTGTATTTTTCTTATTCCAAAGATGTTTTTCCTTCTGCTTGAAAATTTGCTCATATCCAGCCAGTTTCTAAAGAGGGTGACAAATCCTTCTCATCCAATTATCATCCCATTGCAATTACTTTTACTCTTTCTGAAGTAATGGAGAAATCAATTAACCGCCAACTCTTAAACTACCCAGAAACCTTCCGTCTGATCAACGATCGCCAGTATGGATTCCGTCAGTGTCGATCCACTGGTGATATTCTGGCTTATGTTACCTATTTATGGACTAATTCAATGGAAAAGTTCGGTGAAATACAAGCAGTTGCTCTTGACATCTCAAAGGCTTTTGATCGTGTTTGGCATAAAGGTCATATAAACAAGCTTTCTTCTTATGGTTTGCCAACTGTTTTTTGTAATTGGTTATCCAGTTTTCACTCTGACCGCTCAATGAGGGTGATGGTAGATGGCTCTCTATCTTCTGACTTCTCCGCTAATGCCGGTTTCTCTCAAGGTTCAGTTCTTTCCCCCACTCTTTTCCTCTTGTATATTAATGACCTTCTTCCATTGACCCGAAATCCTATCCATAGTTTTGCTAAACATAACACATTGTATTCCACTTTCCAGTTTGAGAAACTTTGCCCTGCTCATTCAGCTGCAACTTCTCGAAAATCCGCTACCAATTCCTTAAATGCCGATCTCCAGTAATTCTCCAGTGGGGCAAAGACAACTTAGTTGATTTCAATTCTTCTAAAACTCAGTCTTGTCTTATATCTTGCAAAAAAGGATTCTTCTGCTCCTATGCTTATCTTTGGTGACACCCCGATTTCTGGGCAAAATGATATATCTCTTTTATGGATTACCCTCACTTCTAATCTCTCTTGGCACAAGCACATTACAAATATTGCTTCCTCTGCATCTAAAAAACTTGGTTTTCTCTTTCGCTCTGGGGGCGTTACTTTTCTTCCAAACAGCTGTTTACTCTGTACAAATTGCAAATCCGCCTTACCATGGAATATTGTTCCCACATCTGGGGCGGTGCCCCCAAAACCTCTCTCAGGCTTTCTAGATTCCGTTCAGAAGATTGCAGTTAGGTTAATTAATGATTCGTCTCTAACAGAGTCCCTCCACTCGCTGTGTCATAGACGTACTGTTTCTGGTTCATACCTCTTCTACAGATATTTCCATGGGTACTGTTCTTCTGAATTGTCTTCATTAATCCCCCCCCCCTCTCTCTCTCTCTCTCTCTCTCTCTCTCTCTCTCTCTCTCTCTTTCAAAACAGTCCGAACACGTGCCGCTACCAGCCAACATCTATTTACTGTCCAACTTCAAACTCACGGAAGCAAGTTTTCATCTTCCTCGTTTATTCATTTTACTGCCGTTTTCTGGAACAATCTTCCTTCATATGTATTTCCTGAAAATTACAGTCTACAGAAGTTCAAGTCCAATATCAACAAATATCTCCTTTCGTCTTCTCAACCTCCAACCCAAGCACAGTACTAAGTACTATAGGTTCTAATACCTCACGTGTTTGGGGTTTACATAAAAAAGAAACTCCTCTGAGTAGATGTGGCCGTCCACATACAATCAGAGAGTTCATATGACGGAAAGTATATAAGAACAGCACCTCAAGATGGGAACAAACTTCTAAAGTTCATCTGATGGAGGAAAATGACATCTAACATACAGGAAAATAATATTTACAATGATATTACGCAACCTAGATAAGCTGGGCCACTTTTCAAAAGACATCCGCTGCATTTACAGAAATTTCGAGTAGGTTCATTCTCCAGAGAAAATTATATATGCAACTGTTTAATCCTTCTCCCCGCCCAACCACCACCGCCAAAATGATTATTCCACAAGCATGTTTTAGCACGTTGTGCTTCTCCATTATCTGTAAATAGTGCAGTTTTCCTCCCCTTCCCCAAATCTTCTAAAACGTAAAGGCTAGAGCTGCCCTTGTTACAAATAGATCCGAATAGCGGGCGGCAACACATTAAGCAGTCGTTCTGATTCTTCAGGCAAACATTAAATTTGATGCTCTTCCCTTATTCTCATTCTTATTTTCATCAAAAAAAAAAGCTGTTTATCACTACAATTATGATAACAATGAGACATTTTATAAGATATATGACCGAAATGGATTTTCAAAATAGTTTTTCTGTTGCTTTCAGCCTTTTAACATCAGAAAAAATCATAATTATAGAGAATACGCAAAAAATAATAGAAGGCTCAAGTCATCCACTAGGCTTCCTCTCCTCACTCATTCCGTAGTATGAGTAACGTATTGAGCTGGCAGACCTAGTGGATGACATTGAGCTCCTATTGTTTTAATCCTCACTATAGAATATTCTTTGTTTGTTGCTATGCCTACTGCATTATGAAAATATTACAATATTGAAGTACTTTATTTAATATCTGAGATATTAGATTATCCTGTTTTCGTAATAATCTGCATTTCAAATGTGTTTCTCTTATGGAATATGAGAACCCTCGTTAGATCCTATAAGGTTCTCAGGATTCTGCCTTCTGATGTTTACTGTTTTATCTAAAAACAGGAAGTTAATTTTCCTGACCGTCGTTGTTATTTCGTATTGTAATCATTGTTAGTGGCATTCAGTACTTTCCGCTTAGTTAACAAGCAACGGTCTCTTGTCATCAGCAGCAGTAATTAGTGAAATGCGTGTTATAATTGGTAGAACACTCCCTCATTCTTCCACAACTTTGTTTTTGTTTAGGTAGCCACAAGTGTCCCCAGTTATTTCATCTGCCGGAAAACTGCGCAAAATACCTTTTCGGAAGTGAGATCTGCCACAGTCAACTCCATACATGAGTCAGCAACAAGCCTTTACCCATCGGTAGTAGGTTGTTTCATTGGTACGTGCCAGCTTGACGTCACGCGGGAAAAGAGAAGCTTAGGGTGATGGGGCAAATTATAGCAACGTCCCGCACCAGCTTCCGAAGTGACGTACTTTGAGATATCTATGTCGAGTGTAGCTGGTCGTGTTTCTGTGGAGTAGTTTTGCTGTGTCCATTGCGGTTAATTTTCGATAGAGACAATCTTTTTTCACATAGATAAGTTTTTCTCCTTCAATGCCTCCAGTAATCTCAACTGTTATCATGTGGAAAGCATTTCTTGTATTTCTTGTGCTGTTCCTTAAAGATCCTGTGAGGGGTAAGTGATGATGTACTAACTTCTCTGAACTAATATTCTCGCTTTCTTCTTTTGAAAATTGGTTTAATATCGATCATGGGTAACAAAATGAAAAAAAAAAAAAAAAAATGAAAAATAGGATATGCAAATGAGCGAGTTGTTTTAAAATTTGGCGTCTTCAAGGTAATATTTTCCAATTTCACTCAGTGGTCGAAATGGAAAATTTTTCGAATCGGAACGCTTGGTTATAAAGTATCTTACTTGTAATAATCAAGTATGAACATAATATTGCCAATGGGTATGGCTAACCGGAACGGCGTTCGGTACGCACCCCGATCCATTCCGCCAGTGATTCCATTACAAAACAAGAGTTAAGGATTATTCTTGCTTCCTGAAAATTATAAAGAGCTGTCCAATTAGCATTAAGAATCGCATTTCTAGAAAATATTTCTTTAATTTGTGTTTAACAAGATATCTCAGTGCATGTTATCGGAGTGCCAATCCCACAAGGTAGTGAATGCTCATTGGATGGTAAGGCTGCTAGTGTTGTTAATGTAATCAATTAGGCTGGATGATAAGTGCAACATTGAAGCGTACTTCTGGATTCCGGCCGACAATGCAATAATAATTACGCCAGTTCCCCGACTAAGTTCAAGGATTTTCGGGCCAGGTCACGAAGCGAAACTCTAGATTGTATTATCAATTACTGGTAGCCAAACAGGAAGAACTGTCTGGTTAATTACTTTTATGTTGCATCCAGTGATGGTAAATTGCAAGAACATGTCTCTTTCAAACTTTATTCTTAATATACATTTATATGAATTTTTTTATTAATTTTACTTTCTTTTTCAAACGGGACCTTCTTATCTAGTGAATGATCTCTATAGTTCTCCGAAGAGTCAGGTAGTAAAATCGCTTGAAATTTTAAGAGTCCAATGATACTCGACTATAAAATTCAATTAAAGGTGGTTAGAAAGATATGAATTGCTTAGGTGGTTAGATATGAATTGCTAGGTGGTTAGAAAGATATGAATTGCTAGGTGGTTAGAAAGATATGAATTAATACCGATATATTTACAATTTATCACATGTATTAATTTTTGCACAAATATACATCATTTTTCACTTTTTAACTCCCAAAACTTTGTTCGTCTTCTTCATTAGACAAAAGCAGTTCATGGAATTCGTCGGAGTTGTTTTCGGATTTATGATTTCGAAATATCAAAAATTTATTTTTCAAGTTCTTGAAACGTAAACTTTTGGGATTGTATATATATTTCTTAACAACATTATAGCAACGATCTTCCATATTGAACCATTGTTTATAGAGAAATCAGTTTTCAGCAGAGCAGATGGCAACAAGGAATGGCTCGGTTATATACACATATAGCATTAATAAGAGTGATATTACGTCGTCACCTATGCCCGCTGGTTTCGTGACCCTTTACATAGTACTATATATGCTTACCACTTTATTTACAGTTTACTGTTTTATACGTTAAATAAACTAAAAAGTAGACGGTGGTCCATAATGCAGATTTTATGTAATACGCAACTACATATACGTGAAATGCGAAGGACAACTGTAAAAAGGGTGGGGGTACGCGTGCACACACACACACAATATCCTCCCTTTTTACAGTTATCTTTTTCATCTCTCATAGTGGTGTACTAAATAAAAATCTATCTGCATTAAGAACCACCGCGTACAGTTTTTAGCTGAGTTATTTTGTACCTTTTAAAAGTTTATCTTGTCATATTTTGTTACACAGTAAGGAAAGCAGTAAGCAAATATAGTACTCCACTATATAAATAACTGAGAGTTCTAAATATGACTGTAAAAAAGGGGGAGGGGATAGATTTATACGGCAAATATGTGATGAAGAACCAATTTTCAAGACAAAAATTAGAAGTGGACCTATACGCCGAATCGACATACCCCTTTTCCGCCCCACGCTTTTACGAGGGTGGGGCGGAGAAAGAGGCTGCTTCTGTCTGAAGTAGTCTTCTTCAAAGTTAAAATTTACATATATTCATTACTGAACGGCAAAAATAGTTTAAATCGCAAAGAACAAATTCCATTTAATGATTTTTTTTACCTCCTCCTCCATGGCAACTGCAAAAACTGAAGCATCTATTTTGGGAATATTATTAAAAGAAGAAGAAGGGGAAAAAATACTTAAATCTACGCTGGTGGAAGAAATTGTGGATAATTTCCCCTCAAGCCTGATATCATAACAATTGAATTCCTCGTACAGCTTACTACATTTTGATGATTACATTAAACAACAATCGCTACATGATAATTTGACTAAGAATTTTGTACCATGCAAATTCAAGCTGATCGAAATATGCTATTCAGTTTATTTTAAATACCGAAGTGATATTATTATTCAGTTTATGTTATGATTAAGCTAAGAAAGAAATACAAGGAGGTAAAGAAAAATACTCTCCAACTACTAACAGCAACACGCAGTCTCATCGGCACCACTCATTACCGCTAGCGTGCACTTCACAGTTCTCGTTTGAGTTTGGCGTAGGCGTATGAACTTATTTAAGTCGGTTATGGCGTAATCGCGATTAGATGTAGCAGTCTTTATTTATTAAGAATGAAATAGATAATAACTAATTTAAAGAACTTGATAAGGATATTAAGATTTTTTAAGGCTAATAAAACTAGCCATTTAAATCTAATACATATTTATCATGTGGAATTATATTAACTCCACTCATTATCACATCTGGTGAGTATGGGCTTGGCACACTCAGGGTCCTGAACTGGATATCATCATTCTTCTCTTTCTTGGTGATTCCTTTCTAATTCTCTCTCTCTCTCTCTCTCTCAGGGTAACTTGGGAATTTTTTTTTTGGTTGGTGCAGCATAAACCCCAGTCTTCCTTGCACCATATGGCTAATAATAATAATTATCGTGTTCAGTAGCATGAAATTAGTCAGGATGGGTATATTCGTTTTCGTTTTGACCGGTATAATCACCCTTTGTGACTTGGTTGCAGACTAGTTTATATTTACCTGTATAAACTGATTATCATGTATCACCTGATAATTTATATGCACCCCATGCATTTTTCTTCTCTGCCACGTGTCTCGATAATTAATCTGACATGCATTTAGGTCTCAGCCTTGAACTGTACTTCTTAGTTGGTATGAAAATGAAAAGCCTAGTAACTTACGAACGCCACAGAAAATAAAATTATATGATTAATGAAGAAATATGGTAATTCCAGTTGGTTTGGGTTATTTAGTAAGTCGCGAGGATGCACCAGTATACACCTTTTGAGTGACCATGGTTCAAGCTCTCGTCACTGCTGAATACGTGTGCTGCTTCTTCCATTCTCTCTCTCTCTCTCTCTCTCTTATCGTGTGAACTCCTCTGACCACTGCCTCGGAATGGCTACCATCTTCATGGTGGCCATTCCGGAGTATAAACGGAAAAATGATTTATTTTATTAAGTGCGGCAACAACTAAGGTAAAGAAGTTATTAATATAAGTGGAAAAGACCTTTATGGGAAATTTCTGTGGTGAGCGACAGGAATTGACTCTTCTACCTCTTTAAATGTATGCGATTGGAAGCCAGATTGGCAAACAAATGATATCACTTTACCACTAAATTAATATATTAGGCTATATGCAAGTTTAATTCATGCTCAATTTTACTCTTGTTTAAGATTTTTACCTTTGAAAAAAAATAATAATCCACCACTGTACAAAGATACACAGTTCACTGTTTATTTTTAAATCATATGCAATAACTTATATACACTAATATTTTATAACAAGGAATAAGGATCTACTTACCTGACCAGATCAGGTAAGCAAGATCCTCATTTTTGAATATTACGCATTTTCATTTTTCTTCATTTTTGAATATTACTCGCTATTTTAGGTCAACGAAATATAGTATGTTATTATTAGGACTGCAAGAAACATTCACTTTGTATGCAGTTCGAGTGGAATATGAATTATTGACTCTTAAATAATTCATGTCAATTTCAGAATAGAGCAATTCCAAATAGGTACTTAAGAAGTTGTTACTGCCGTCTACATCTGTGAACATTCAGTGTAATAACACGTTGATCAATACCCCTTTTATGTATAAATTTATTTTGATGTTTCATCTCTTTTAATTTCATTGGAATATTTTTCCTTTTTTTTTTGTCCTCGCTTTTTCCCATTATATATGGGGTCAGCGTTTTTTTATTGTTTTGGCATGCAATTTTTATGGCCGGATGCCCTTCCTGACGCCAACCCTCACCCTTTATCCGGGCTGGAGATATGCGGTGGTCATTCCCTGACCTTCCGCATCCTCCGTATTTGGTAGTTACGGGCTCGAACCCCGGTCTAATCAAGAAACGTGTGCTACGCATTACTGCTCCTGCCCACCTGGCTACGGAGGCGTCAATTTTGGAATATTTTTCCATTATATACTCTTATAGCACACAATACAAATCTGGCCGAATTCTTTATGATCTTAAAGTCGATTCAATTATTTGACAGATTTTAATGCTCAACAAAACTTTGTCTTAATGGGAGTCTTGCAATTTGGCATAGTTACAGGGACAATTTCGCCCTGGTAGACCTTGTAGACAATATATCAACCACCCCATCAACCAAACGTGCTATCCTACCATAAGTATTCAGAAACTCCTCCCAGTGTGCGAACGAGGTATATGAAAAGCCCGAACAGGGCTTAGGAGTGTGCAGGAAATAGCACAGGTTGTAGCCAAAATAAAGATTATTTATTTATTTGTTTATTTATATAAAATGTGACTAAAACATTATATTTTTAATATAGTGTAAGCCATCTTTGGCCTTAAATATAGAAGCCAGCATATGTGGCAAACTCCCACGATTTTATTTTTTCGCAAATTTCAATGGCAAACATTTCTCGTTCCACACGTAGGAAATTTTTTAACACATTTTGTAAATTGGGCATTCAAGCATTGTAAATTTGGCATTCAGCATGTAAATGCACATTCAAGGTGTATTTCGCACAACGGCCCTCCACTTCCTCCAGCACAGGCTAGTTCTTGGAAATTTTTTGGCGCATCGACTTCTCAAATCATGGTGTGCTGATTTTTTAGTATTCCTATTGATACTGTTTAGTGTGTATTATTTTGTTCTAGAGTTTCCTCTACTCATCCGCATTTGGCTAACTACAGCCCTGACTAAAAAGGTCCTTAAGAAATCTTCTAGTTTCTGATTAGAATCGACTCCTCTGCAAAGTATATGATTATCCTATGCTATCCCAACGCTTTTGATAACGTAGTGTATTAAAAGTATTGAGATACCGTAGATAATCAGACAGTCACATAGTCAAACTTTTACCATGAAATCGTACGACTTTATGCAGTTTTACTGGCGATCCTACACTACATTGCCACGAAATATATAAATACTGTAACTCGAAAGTGAAGCTACAAAGTGAAGCTTAAAATCACAATATACACAGTCAAGGAGAACAGATTTGTGATTATTAGTTAATTTTGAAACAGACTTTCTATAATAGTCAAAGTGTATTACTTGATTTACCCAGAAGTTAATTATAATAATGAATCTGTTCTTCCTCAGTGGGTGTCGAAATATGATCCCGTTAAGAATCGTCGACAGTTGAATCCTTCAATAGCAAATAATAAATTATTGTTGGAACCTGCTTTTCATAATACGTTACTGTTCCAGATCTCGCGCGGGCGTGTTTACTCCTGCGCACCGATACTCGAGCACAATATAAATTTAGCAACCAGCCTGTTCGGGATGACAACCGGTGTGTTGGTAGGGATCACGACATTTTCCCTTGAACTCGGATTTTTATTTTAACTTAACATCGAAATGAAAAGTTCATTTCAAAATTGTGTAGGATCTGTAACACATGGTATCCTGAGTAAAATAATGAACTCCTGGTAGAATAGCACAGTGCTAGAAAAACACGTCACCATTCAACAATTGCTTTAATTTTTTTTCCCAAAAGCTTAATATTTTCACTTGCATGACACATATTTAACATCAGAATACTCATATCACAAGGCAGCTCCACTAGAAACACGTTCGTGAACACTTGTATGTGATGACTCTCTTCGATTTACACTTGAAGTTGCTTGCACTTCCTTACGAAATTCCTTTCACAGCTGATGAAATCATTTGCTGTCTATTAATTAAAATACATATATTTTAAGAGCTACATCTGAACAGATGTAGCTCTTTGCGATGAAATTTGGACTTTGTTTGAAATTTAATTATATGTATATTTATTTTTTATGTTATTTGATTATTCTCAGTTTTTTCATATCTATATTTTTTAGTCAAGGCAGTTTTCCCTCCCTGTACTTGGGCAAACAGGAGAGGGAGTATATTAGAGTACTGCTAAATTATGAGTAACTGGCAGCGGGGTTGCTATAGGTTGGCTGGGATCGCTTTAATTAATTAATAAATAATAACAATAACATGCCTCTATTACTATTACTATAATAAATGTATTTTAGCGATATTCGACTTACATTCGTCGCCTTTTATGGAGGAAGAATGGTTATCATGAGTGAGAAGACGACATAGATTTTGGAATGTAAGAGGAATATTCTAGCACTTCTCTTCGCATTCCACGTAACATAATTTGATTGAGTTCATTGTATGTGTACGAGCTGTTGATTTGGGAAAATGGAACTCTCCAAACACTCCCTACATTTTGCGATAATCTTCGCCTGCTAACAGCCCTCTGCTTCCAAAAAACTGTATAAACAATACTAGTTCTGTTTTTTATTTGATGGTGGAATGTGATGAGATCATATCAGATATCGCTTTCAGACATCGACTTCTGACGGATATATTGCACAGAATGATAATATTTTGTCACGACAGATTTTTTTAACGAATGTGCTTTATATAATTGGGCAACAGAAACTTCATTGAAAACAGACGGAAGAAAGCAGTTTAATCAAAGTATTCTACAAGAACTGTGCATAAATTTTAATTGGTATTCTACGGTGCATCAATTTTAATTGGTATTCTACAAGAACGGTACATGAATTTTAAATAATTATTTTGTCTCCACAGTTAAGTTATTAAACATTAAGTACTTTCTGTCCAATAAATAACTAAAATAATAAGCGTTTTTTTGAAAGGTATTCATTGAAAAATCCTTAAACATAATCCCGGAAGAACCCTCCCACCCTCTCTGACACGTTGCCAACCAACTGGATCACTAGATATTTTCGTTCCTCATAATCACCTGGAATAGCATCATACGCATCTGCCAAGGACGCGCCACCTTGGCAACAGAGAAACAGTTTTTGTTGCTCTTCCCGTTAAGCGTTGCTAAGGAGTTTTTTCTGAATTTTTTTTTTTCTTCTTTGATTATATTATCAAATGAAAAAAAAAAAAAAAAAAAATATATATATATATATATATATAAGTATAAGTTGTATTAATATATTGAATTAAATATGCATAAATGAATGTGATAGTTATACATAATACTAGCAACTAGCAGGTGAGGAAAGTAGAAAAAGAAGTGTAGTAGATTTATGAAAGGTGAAAGAATGTTAAAAAAAAGGTCATGAAAAATTAAAAAAATATATGGGTTGAATTACCAAGCCAATATAAAGTGGGGGAGCTGTAAAGGAAAATTAGTACATCAAAATAATAATATAATGCAAATAAAATGGAAATAGAAATAAAATGAAAATGTTATAGCTGTTATCAGATATGGGGGGGAACATATTTAGAAAATGGTCGAATTAGGTAATGCAAATATGCATGATCTGATGTCAGCAGAAATAATTATTGTTGAAATACTTGATCATGTATCAATAATTATTTCTGCTGACATCAGATCATGCATATTTGCATTACCTATATGTTGTTGTTGTTGTTGTTGTTGCTGTAATAGGGTTTTAGGAGCATCAGCGACTAAGGCCATATTGCTCAGTGTATATCGTCTGTAAATTGCGTGTTCTGAGGTCGATTTTCTGTTTGCTAGACGAAAAACCCGAGTTTCCGGGAGAAATCTAATAACACATTTGAGAAAGATTTCTACAAGTTAATGAATAGTTCTGTTTATAGAAAGACTGGAAAGTGTAAGAAAATCAGTTGATTAGATTAATTTTGCGATGGAAATAAAGTTGAAAAATTAATAGCTAAATCGAGCTTTAAGAAACGAGATATAGTTAACGAAAAATTATGTGCAGTTCATATGAAAAAACATTAGTAACTTTAGATAAACCTCTTCACATTGGAATGTGTATTTTAGAAAAATCTGAGCTGTGAATGTATACCTTTCATTATGATGTAATGAAACCAGAATATGACGAAAATCTAAGCTTTGTGCATACAGATGCAGATAGTTTTATAATATTAAGACTGACGACTTTTATGACGATATGAGAGAAATGATACACTACTTTGATACATCAGATTATCTAGAAAATAATGAACATAACATACCTAGGGTAAATAAGAAAATAATTGGAAAATTAAAAGATGAATATAATGGAAAAATTATGAATGAATTCATGTTTAAGGTAAAAGTTATATGCATATAAATTTATGAGAAAGCGTAAAAGAAATCAAAAGGAATTAAAAATGTGCAATGAAAAAACGAATAACGTTTGATAAATATAAAGAATCTTTATTTAAGGATAAAGAAAAACGAAGAAAATATAAACAGTCTTTATACTATTTTGCACAGTATAAAGTAGCACAGTAGCCCGAGTGGAACGGAAAGAAGTAAAATAACGAGTTGTAGTTAAACTAGTTTTAATGTTAGATACGATAAACAGTGAAAACAGAATACAGTATGTAGATACACACAGTAACCAGTAATACAAAAGCTTTTGGGCTTTATGTTGCCCTTCATCAGTTAACCGTTGGATTGAAAGTTTTGGGAATGTAGAGCTTAAGAGCGAGCGATGGCAGTCATGCACAGTGAACTGCGTGATGCAACAACTAACTGTTGGAAATTGCAGTCTGTGGTTGTGACGTCTGGTAACGTTGCCACCGTTTGTCAGTCATGAGAATGGTTGCTTCAATAATAGGATGAACGTGACATCCTCTGTTTCTGTTGACGGAAATATTAGAGCATGTGATGTACAGTGACTCCAAGCAGGCGCCGCTCCGGTAATGGCGGGACCGATCGATAACCATGACATCGCGGCGTTAGTCAATGCCGTGTCAGGTTGACCAGAAGTGCTCAGCAATGGCCAAGTGTTCTATGTCCGCTAAGCGAATGGCTCTTTCGTGTTCTGAAACACGTTTGCCGAGTCTTCTGCCAGTTTCACCAACGTAGCAGCTAGTGCAGTCACGGCAAGAAATGGGGTAGATTAGTCCACTCTGTAGTAAGGTGTGAAACGTGTTTTCACTCTGATCGTAGTTTCCTGCCTGGGAGTTGTACGTACTTTATCCCATAAGATTTCAGGACCCAAGAAACCTGATGTGAAAGGTTTGGATAGTATGGGATAAAGGCGCTCGCGGCGGAGTCATTACCTTGAACGCTCCTGTCGGTCGCTACGTGGTTACGAGCCTGTAGGTCGCACCTACCTAGGGTTCTGGTGGGATAGCCACATCTCGTAAGATCTGTCTTGACCCTAGCAGTCTCGGGACGTCTCTCGTCTGCAGAACTAGAGTGGGTCCAAGCGTGAGTTAATAAGTATAGCCCATGCATACTTATTAAGAGGTAGGCAATGGCATACCACCACATTATCTGATGCCACAGAGACCATAACAAAACCAACTCCAAAAACTGCTGTTAAAAGAAGACCTGCAACTAGGTGGAAGGATGGAATCAGTGAACGTTTGGGCGTGACATTTTGCGATGCCGCTCGTATAGCATATGATCGATGCAGTTGGAGGATTTTGTTGGTGGCCACAGCAGCTCCTCAGGGAACTATGTAACTGGAAGAAGAAGAAGAAGAAGAAGAAGAAGAAGAAGAAGATGCATACTTAGAAACCACATTTATGATTGTTAATATGTAGTTAGTGTTATTGTTAAGTGATTTGTATTCTTGCATATCAACTAAGTCCGTTTGACAATGATCGTCTATATGACTAACAGACTCTCCCGCTCTTAAATTTTCTTTCAAAAATACCTGAATAACCTGTTAAAGAATTATAATACAGATTCTTTAAGCTATCGTTTTTTTTAAAAAACCACTTTTCTTTGTTCCACATACAATACAGGTACCTTTCATTATATTTATTGCAGTCTTTGTTTTTGTTTGCATAGCATTATTAGTTTTTGTTTTAGCTTTACACTTTAAGAAATAAATATTCATTGTATTTGTTACAAAAGAAATTTTATCAATTCCTAATCTGAATCGTTTTTAGCTTTAATTATAAGCTTAATCATCAATATACCTATATGTTTTTCAATATTTGGGTTTTGTATAGCATCTACAATCATTTAAAAATTCTTGATCTGCTATATGACATTGAGCTATATCTTTAGTTTTTATAGTATGAAATATCATGTTTCTTACAGCTTTTGTCAACTCTATTAATTCCTTTATCTCCTCTAGCTAATATCTCTTTTAAGTTTGTGAAGAGTCTGCAGTAATTATATTTTTTACCCATTAGAGTTCTTAAATGCACCTACTTCCTAATGCACCTGAAGTTCCTTTATCTATAACAGGTAATAGAGGTAATAAAAAGAAGAAAGCCTCCTGTTTGTTGTAACTGAGATTTACTTAAAGTAATATTACATCCTTTTTGGGATTTATTAATATGATTATTCTGCGTCTGAGTTAATTGTAAATTAGAGTAAGGTGTTTACTTTTATCAATTCTTATTCCAATAGTTTATTTTTTTATGCGCTAACAATTTTTTTCTTTTGATTATCATATGCTTTACTTTATAAGATATGTCATTTATTTAAGATATAACTCATACAATCATCTATGTTCATCTTTAGTTTTGGAATAAGTTCATTGTTTTTTCAAGAAAATATCTAGAATTTTTACAATTTGATTTCTTAACTCAGTGTTACTATTTCCAGCTATCGTTGATGCAATAATAATTTCTAATTTTTGTGCAGTTCATCTAAGTTTGAATATACTAATCCTAATCCGTTATATTCTAATGCTGTTGGTATTAAGCTAATAGCCTTCTTGTATTTTCTTAAATGTTCAATTTCTTGATTGCCGAGATTCTTATCATCAGGAGATTTAACCCATCTTTTCTCTACACCTAAGGATTTTAGTTTTCCAGTTGTGCTTTTATTTAGTTCTTCTATTTCAGATGTTACTACTGCTAGTATTAATTCACTAGGCATCTTTAATTCATTAGCTTCGATATATTCTCTGTCTAAACCTTTATTAGAATCTAGCTTGAGAACTCAATGTATTCCATCACTTTAGATTTTTTATCTTCTAAGGTAGCTAAACCATCCTTAGCTATAGCTTTTAGATTTTCTGTAACTGGTTTTTGAAATTTCATAAGAAATATCGTCTGATAGAAGTTCTAGAATGGTTTCATTATGACCTTTAATATTCTTTCACTTCCCTTCAACTTTAATAGACTTCAGCAGTTTGAATATATCATGAGGATTATTCATTTATAAAAAAATAATTATAAAACGAAAAACGCACCGATTAGAAATTATGGAATATATTGAAAGAATATTGATGTGCATATATGTATTAGCGCCAAAATGGCTTTTCATCTATTAATTTGTAGTCCTAGTGCATCTGGAAAGATTTATTTATTAATTTAGCTTATTATTTTTCATATTTTATTACCTATGTTATAATAAGCTATATATTTATGCGAATGACCTTAGTGAATAAAAATATGAATATTTACAAGAGATCTTTGAAAAATGCTGTACGATATTAACATAAAAAAAAAATTATAAAACGGAAGAATGTATGGTTGCTAACTTTGAATCAGATATTGCTAATATGATTAAGATTCATTCACTTGATCCAGTTAATAAAAATCTTAGTTTTTGACGATTTTGTTATCGAAAGGAACTAAGATAAAAGGATTGGCTTATTCATTAGCAGTAGAAAGAAAAATTATTCTATTATTTATTTAATGAAGAGCTTAATGAAGTATCTAAAGATATTTGTATTTAGTGTAATTACGTTGCATTTTTTGCTTTTCCTATTAGAAAAACGCTATAATTTATTTTTTTATTTATAAGGTTACTGGTGAGAAGAAATTTAAATATCGAATACATTTAGTTAATAATAAATGAGCAATTTCAGTAAGTTAGGTACAGTACTATATCTAGACCAAAAACTAGTAAAGATGAAAGAGTTATATAAACCTGGTATAGGTTTTAATTTAGATGAGAATGGTAATTTTTATAGTGATCATAAGCAATTGAAAACGTTAAAAAATCCTGATCATGATATGGATTCAACCACTAAAAATATGTAGATGAGAATGAAAAACCCACTTTGCAAAATGACTTAGTTAATCTTAAAGAATATAATCGAAAATTAAATAGCAAACTAAAGAGCTACAAATAAACTACAAATAAAAACATTTATTGGTATAAAATCGAGTATTGATTCATATGTCAGAGAAGACAATGAGAAATTAAAAATTTTAAACAATGGCATAAAAAGTAATAAGGAATCTTTTACAAAACGAATTAATAATGTGCAATCAAATTTTGAAAGTTATATTGAATCAAACAGCAACAAAGTACATTCACTAGATACTGATATCAATAAAAAGTACAGATATTAAGTGAAGAACTACAAAATAAAAGTAATAACCTCGAGAATATCATAAAAGTATTAGACAACAAGAAAATTGATAAAGAAATTTTAGATAAGACTCTGAACTTAAAAATGGAGAATGCGTTAACTGTTAAATTATATCATGAAATATATAGTGAAATTTAAAAAAGAAAATCGTAAATGTACGTCCTCCTGAGGAGCCCAATAATGCAGCAAATAAAATTTTTGTTGAATATGCTTCAGTTTCTTTTAAAACTATATCAGATGTTTTAATGCAAAGAATAAAAGAATAATTAAAGTAGCTAACCCTGAATATGATGTGCTGTTAATAAAGATTATGTTGATCAAATAAAAATAGTACACAAAATTCTGCATTATCTGTTTCTAATGGATCTTTTGATGCAATGGGGAAACGCATAAATAACATATCCAGTTCTAAGTCTTATAAAAATGCAGTAATTTATTTTAATGTAATTTAATTTCCACAGTCTCTGTGGAAATTATATTACATTAAAATATGCAACTACGCAAAATTATTGATTGCACAGACTCTGGAAATTAAATTAAACGAAAATTTTATTAGCATTCATCGTCCACATCTTATTTCTGATTCGTGGTCATTTTCACACATGCATCAAGAGATCAAATAACTTCTATACTGTACTGTATTTAAAATTCCGGCACACACACTGCGTTACTTCTATCCTGTGATAAAGATTCATAGTCGAAAAGCCCTGTCCGCTTCAGAAACGAAAGTTGTTTCTAAATTGCTTTAAATTATTTTAAATATCATATTTAGAAGAAGAACTTTTTATTGTATACAGAAGGCACTTTGCTGTAAACAACTCTCTTCATGGCTACAAGCCAGGGGTTTACATAAAAGTAATTACACACCATAATAAACAAAGACAAAAAAAAAAAAAAAAAACAGCATTATGATTCCAGAAAGGTTTGGAGCGATGGATCCATGGCAGTGATGGATAGGTCCTCGGGAGCAGATTCTAATTCAACACTGGAGCGATGGATCCATGGCAGTGATGGATAGGTCCTCGGGAGCAGATTCTAATGTCCTGTGACGTGGTCCTGAGAAGGAAGTCGATCGAGTCCGTTCTGCCTATATTTCTTATCGACTGCGAACTTGTAGAGGTCGCCGTCCAAGGAGTGTATGGCTTGCAGCATTTGCACGGGTAAGAACCAATCAGATAACTTCAAGCCATTGTTCCAAACCGGTTAAAGGATTGGATTGACCCTAAGGCTTGGAACCGGGATCCTCCATCCGCAATTATCCTAGAAATCTGGTACTGAAATAATGCCAACCCTCATTTTGACGGCAATGACGAGTCTTATCTCGTGAATGATGGCAGGAAGATGTCTAATACTGAGAGCTGCCGTCATCTGAATGGTCCTTGGTAAAGGGGGAAGCCGAAATTTCCACACGGCCCACTTCAACTGCTACTACGCATCTTAGACGGATTTTTGCGGGGGAAGTCTGGCTATTGAAGCTCAGACTTCGGTGGCATAGAGTATGACCGGATATACACATGTCTTAATGTATCTGCACCCAACAGCCTGTTCATGGATATGCATAAGTTGCTGTTTAATCATCTACCGGAGTCGACAGAACTTTATTTGCAGATGGTCTATGTGCGGTAGAAAGGAGAGCTTTTGATCAAAAATAACGCCCAGATCTGTATGTTGTTGGACAGCAGAAATCGTGGATCCTCTTAAAATGGGTGGCACTATTATTGGGTTCCGTTCATTGTCGTATCTTCGCTTGATTTTATTTTTGGACATATAATGTCTTCTTTCACTCATGGTTGCCTGTTAGTGGTTTAATGTCTTTTGGGATCGGATTGGGGAACCTTAGCCATCAATTCCGGATGCGTCGAATCATTGGCATGTCTTTCAGTGTGAGTAGTCATTAGAAGTAGTTTTATATTTGGTTAAATTTTGGAGTGTCGCGCTAAAGTGTTCTACGCAAAATATTTAGGTAAATTTCTCATAATTTTCTATAAGTTATAATAATAAATTTTGTGTTTATACTCCGGGACGATCACATGGGCATGTGAGTTGACAAGATCGAGAGAATACAAGAAACAGCACCCTTATTTAGCAGTCACGGCTTGAACCCCCGTCACTCAAAGCACATGTACTTATGTACCCTGGTACCTGACCACTTGGTACAGCACAGTTCAGTTCTTCAGGGATATTCATGTGTTGTTGTTGAGACCCCTGGATTTCCCCCATTAGCCGCTATTGTACTTCTTGTGTTGAAGCTTACGCCCAAACTGGCTATTTGTATGTAGTGTGTTGGGTGTATAAATGTTATGATGTGTTCTGTTGCTATGTGTTCGGCCGGTACCTGGCTCTTAGCAGGTGGGACGAAGCAACACCTGGTCACCACGTCCACACCCATCCCCGCCACGTGAAGGTGGCCAGGATCTACTATCATCTTGGTGATCCATACCAGGGTAAAACCCAGCATAGATCAAATTTAATTAATGAAAGAAAAATTGGATACAGTGGGAATAGTATGGGATGGTAGGAGAAGGAAAGTATAGAAAAGCAGAGGATCAAACAGATGGATCCGCCAACAAAGCAGAAGTTATAGAAAACATACATTAAAGACATAGGAGGGGGGTGGAACATTACACATCTTTTTCCTTGAGAAATCCCATCCCGACATAGAAACAGCAGCATTCGAAGATCTTCAGCAAGCCGCAATCATGGGAAAAATCATCCTACAACCACTTCCAGTCAGGATCAGCAAGTTAAAGTTATCTCCATGGTCCTTTCCTCTTGAGGGAATGAAAAAGAAGGCTGATGTACCGCATCAGACCAGAATTAGCAAGGCAATTTCCTCTTCCTGGTCCATCCTTTTGAAGAAATACAGACGGAAGTCGATGGTCTTCAACAAACCAGCAATGATACGGAGTAGAGTTTAGTCCTGAGTCCATCAGTCACAGGTCCAACAATTACGCAGCACTGGGTTTAAGATGTGTCGCACAAATGTCAAGATTAAAACTTGTTATTCGTTTAATTATATTTAATCCAATGAGCTACTCCACCAATAAAATCCCAGGAGAACATTTAGGACAACCCAAGAAATGAAACCTTATGTATAGTTTATATATAAGTCAATCAACACAGTTTATCCAAACAAGTTTTCAGTGTAGGTGCAATTTTAAAACGTCAAGAAATAAGTTTACTGACTTACAAGTTAGTGCAATTGCATCATTTCTGTACGTAGTCGTTTAGGGCTAAAGAATAGTTTAGGGCTAAAGCCTAAGGTTACGTAGGAAGTTAACTGACGTACAAGTTAGTGCAATTGCATAATTTCTGTACGTAGCCGTACATATAGCCCTAAACTATTCTGTATTCAGAAATAAGTTTACCTGACGATTCGATATAACAGAGATCTATGGCATAACAATCAAGCAAATTTCCGTCTAGTCATCAATAATTTTTACATGACAGAATCCAACATATCAATCACTAGTCAATCAGCCGTAAGAGACGATCTCAAGTTCCATTCTTCTCTGGAAAGTACGCATAGCAAATAAGTTGAGTGCCTTAAAAGCATCTAAGGTCCGAATCAACAGTGACTTATTATCACTAGAAGAGACGCCTGTGGTTAATTGCAGTTCATTTCTAAAATCGCTAAATAGGTGGCAATCCACAAGAATGTGATCAGCATCTTCTTCGAACCCACAAATACATAAGAGAGTAGGAGACAATCCTGGTTTATAGCGTTTACTATTCAAACTCCCATGTCCAGTCAGTAAATAAGATCCATCTAGGGGAAAACCAAAGGAAATTCCCTTTCTTGAATTTCAAAAAGGGGATTTTCATTCATCCTGTATGAAATTTTGCATACAGGATAAAGCTTAAGGAGTCATCTAGCATAATTCCTAGATATTTGGTAGTAGAAGTATATTTAATCGGTTGTCCATTACATCTGATCACAGGAAGGCGCCCTTTATCCAGTCTGCCTTTAAGCAACATCTGTGAGGTTTTGCTAGTAGATACCTGTAACACATGAATATCTGACCAGTCCGAAAGTTCTTTGAAGACATGATTGGCAATGTCTTCTAGTGACTTCCTAGAATTACCATTGATCTGGATTGTGAAGTCATCTGCATATGCTATCATGGAAGTAGCATCAAAACCTTTTAGACAGCCATGAATCGAACACTAAGTTCCAACACAAGGGCCCCAAGATGTACCCCTGTGGACAGCCTCTAGTAACGTTCCTGACAACGTGAAGTGTTCCACATTTGACAACCAGAGATCGTTGAGAAAAATAACTTTTCAACAGAGGTAAAGAGATTTCGGCCTCCCGAAACCTCGCCAGGGTTACTTTGCGACCAAAAGGTGTCAAAGGCTCCTTTGAAGTCCACAAAGAGGCCAATAAGGTATTTTGATATACATTCTCTTTGGAGAGCCAGTAAGGAGGCAATGGCGTCTTCAGTACATTTTCCTTGGACAAAGCCAAATTGTGCAGATGATGATAATCCCCTGGAGCTGTACACAGTTAGGAGTCTGGAAGCAATGACTTTCTCTAATGCCTTCCCCAAGATGGGGAGGAAGGCAATACGACGATAAGAAGCTGGATCTGAAGCAGTCTTATCACGATTATTTTTAAGAAGTATCTTCAGGTTGGCAACTTTCCAAACAGCAGGGAAAATACCGTGTGCAAGACATGAATTAAACAAGGTTAGAAAAACAACAGGAACAACTTTCCAGACCCTCTTAATAACTTCGACCTCTATACCGTCATATCCCGGACATTTACTGGAACGTATAGTCTTCAAAGAAAGATCTATGCTATCATATGTAAAAACATGTTCTTCCAAAGCCATTATAGTTTGAATTCTTATTTTTAATTTCTTCTTGTAGCAGAGGAAACTCCTCGCGTTCTTTATATATTATCTAGTATCCTTTCCATGGTTGAAACCCAGGAAGTGGTATCCTTGTTATCTATAGTCTTGACAAGTGAAAACGCCTACGGCCGGAATTTTATTGTTTAGAAGTTTAGAAGTAAGCCCCAGGGATCATTGTTTTCTTGGGTGTCAACCAGGCATTCCAGCATGCTTTCTTGGATTGATAAATTTCATGGTGGTATTTCTTTCGAGCATCCTTATATCTACTTTGTAATACATTGGTGTGCAAAATTTAAGGACCAACCCTCTTTCTAAAGGTTACAACCACAAAATCTTTACTTAAGGTGCTCTTTACTGTTGAGAGTAGATTCAATCTCAGCAAAAATTTTGGACATCAGCTAATTTGGAGAGAGGTTGGCACACGGTATCACCCCTGGGGAGGCGTTATCTTGGATGGATAACGCCTCCCCAGGTCCTTCTGATGGTATCCTTCCACTTGTTCAGATTACGAACCTAAGGGGGCATAAATTCAAATTAAGAAAGGACAGATGTAGAATAGATGTGCGGAAATTTGCCTTTAGCCAGCAGGTGGTTAATTGCTGGAACAAACTTCCATCTGTTGTTGTGGAAGTTGATAGGTTGAATAAATTTAAGGAGGAACTGGACAGGCATTTTGAGGGAATGGTGTGATTTTTTTTTTTTTTTGGCTGATGCTGCATAAGCTCATACATTTGCTTTCTTGCATCACATGCCACTACTACTACTACTACTACTACTACTACTACTACCCCATGTGCGTCTGTTCCGAGGTGCCATTGGTTTCGACTTCGTGTTTATGGATGATAACACCACACCCCATCCCATCGCACTGCAGCTGTTGATATGTTTTTTGGAAAGTGAGGACATTGTTCGTATGGATTGGCCAGACCGTTCAACCGATCTAAATTCCATCGAACACATATGGGACGCTCTGGGGAGACGCCTAGCGGCACGTCCACGCCCACCAGATGTTCACCAGCTGAAAAATGGCGATGCCAGAGGACTGGACGATGTTACCGCTAGAACTTAACAACATTGTTCTAAGTATGGACAGGTCGTGCAACGCCTGCATCGACATTAGGGGTGGCCATAACTCCTATTAAGGACGACCTGTTCCCTTTGTTCCATCTTTGGCAGTGATGCATCTGTATCATGGCAGCCAGTGGTATGTTGCCATTTTTGAATAAAGTCCCTCTGTACCATTTTGTTTCGGTTGTTGTGTCGGTGTTGTTTCCTTCATGATTTCTGTACTTCACGAGGTTCCTTTGGTATGCTTTTCCCATATCCAAGCTTCCTATGAGAAGCTACAGATGAAACCCTGACTGGTCCTTAAATTTTGCACACCAGTGTATAACTACCTGAATGGTGGACCTAGACCTATCCCGTTTCGCCCGTTGATAATCTCGTCTCGGATGCCTAGTTTCCGATTTAAGGCGTGATAGATTTGGAGAACACCATGGAACGCGGTAAGGCTTCCGCTTCTTAAATTTCATATATTGTTCACATGCAGCGATGATATTATTTTGAACAAACCTCGCTTGCTCCTCTACACTAAGTGTTGTCAGTAAATTTAAATTTTCCTGAGAAAAGAATTCCCTTATTATAGTATCAAAGCTGTTCCATTTAGCATGTTTGGCATTAAATCTGGGAACACCCACCAGATCATGTCTAGATCTAAGAAATTCATAGTCTAGCTGGAAAGTAATAACGTTGTGGTCACTTGTTGATAAACCTGTATGAAGTTTCCAGTTTCTAAGTTTAGGAGTGACAGGAGTTGAGGCAAGAGTTAAATCTATAAAAGAAGAGCCCATTAGCATAACACATGTGGGGGGGGGGGTTTGGCTAGGAGTATTCAATAGTGTTAAACGGTGAGAGAGAATGACGTCTTCTAATAATTCTCCTTTATCATTGATAGTGGCACTGTTCCAGAGAGTGGATTCAGCATTAGCATCAAGCATGATTATTACATTTTCGCCTCGGAGCGAAAATTTAATGTGACATCTAAATAATCAACAACTGGGTCTCTGTACTTGTTGTTGTTATGGGGGTTTGATGGCACATATGCTGCTTTGGCTATAATGCGCCGATCTCTGTACCGTGAACATTTGCAGTGATATAACAAAGGCTTGCTCGAACCATCCCTCCAAGCAAGTTCAGTCCAGTTGAGTTCTTCAACTATTATTTTTGCCAATAACAATAACACAATTTACCTAATATAATATTGAATATCACAGCAGGAGGCATTAGATGCTTATTTACGCCTGATCAAGCTAAGGGTTAAAATTATTTCTAATTACTGTATATGCAATGAAAAATTCCAGGAGGCCGAAGCATGATAGACCGTAACCAAGACAAGACAATATAAACAACCTAATGGTTTCCTATGGAGAAGACAACATACTCGACTTAATGTAACTCTATGGCAAACATCCACAGAGCAGCAACCTCTCAACCAAAATTAATTGTGCTGGTATCTCCTGAAAGCCAGTAGGTTCCTCTGTCTTAATGGACACCTAAATAAAATCTTTAAGTTACAGACCTTGAGATATACAGGGTGTTCGGAAAGGTACCATGCACCTATACTACTCGACAAAATTAAGAGAACACTTAGAAAACGTTGTGCAATTCGTGCAGCTTTCAATGAAATGGGACAAAGTTTGGTATGTTGGTGTATAATAGAGTAACAATGAAATCAGGAGAAAGGGAGAATCTTCAGGCAGGCATAAGGGACATTTATAAGGGTTGTATAAGAATTACCACAATGGCCGCATTACAGAAATCGATAAAAGATGCTCAAAAATATAGGAGAAATAGGCCGGAGAGCGGTGACCATGTTTGATATAAGGGTGTCTGTACGATTCTGTTGCAACAAATCCCATTCTACCGCCAGAGCAGATCTTAGTTCACCATGAACTTAGTTGCCTAGGAGTTGGCTGTCGGCATGCAATGCGGCACCCAACGGCGTCCCACACATGTTCGACCGGATTTAAGCCACGCGATCGTGCTGGCCACGGCAGTCGTTGAATATATACAGTTTCAACACATTCCTACACCAGTTGAGCTGTACGTGCAGCGGCGTTTTCGTGCACGAAAAGAAAATCTGGGCCAACCTTACGCCTAAAAAGTCACACATAGGGTACGTGGGCCTGTTCTCGATACCTCTGCGCAGTTACGGTACCGCTATCAAAAACATGAAGAGGGTTGCGCCGTTGATCATTATTAGGACTCACCAGAGAATACCGCCTCCACTGTAAGTATCACTTACTCTTTTTTTTTTTTTTTTTTTTTTTATGTGAACCCCAAAAACGAGAGGTATTAGAACCTATAGTACTTAGTACCGTGCTTGGGTTGGAGGTTGAGAAGACGAAAGAAGATATTTGTTGACATTGGACTTGAACTTCTGTAGATTATAATTTTCAGGAAATACGTATGAAGGAAGTTTGTTCCAGAAAACGGCAGTTGAATGAATAAATGAGGAAGACGAAAAGTTGGTTCTGTGGGTTTGAAGTTGGACAGTAATTGGATGTTGGCTGGTGGCGGCACGTGTTCGGACTGTTTTGAAAGACAGAGCGGGAATTATAGAAGCCAATTCAGAAGAACAGTGCCCATCGAAGTATCTATAGAAGAGGCATGCAGCAGAAACAGTACGTCTATGAGAAAGCGAGTGGAGAGACTCTGTTAGAGATGAATCATTAATTAACCTAATTGCCCTCTTCTGAATGGAATCAAGAAGCCTGAGAGAGGTTTTGGGGGCACCACCCCAGATGTGGGAACAATATTCCATGGCAGGGCGGATTTGCGATTTATACAGAGTGAGCAGATGTTTGGAAGAAAAGTAGCGCCGAGAGCGAAAGAGAAAACCAAGTTTTTTAGATGCAGAGGAAGCAATGTTTGTAATGTGCTTGTGCCAAGAGAGATTAGAAGTCAGGGTAATCCCCAAAAGAGATATTTCATTTTGCCTAGAAATCGGAGTGTCACTAAAGATAAGCATAGGAGCAGAAGAATCCTTTTTGCGAGATATAAGACAAGACTGAGTTTTAGAAGGGTTGAATTCAACTAAGTTGTCTTTGCCCCACTGGAGAATTACCTGAAGATCGGCATTTAAGGAATTGGTAGCAGATTTTCGAGAAGTTGAAGCTGATTGAGCAGGACAAGGTTTCTCAAAATGGAAAGTGGAATGCAATGTGCTATCATCGGCAAAACTATGGATTGGATTCCCAGTTAATGGAAGAAGGTCATTGATATACAAGAGGAGAAGAGTGGGGGAAAGAACTGAACCTTGGGGGACACCGGCATTAGTGGAGAAGTTAGAAGACAGAGAGCCATCTACCATCACCCTCAATGAGCGATCAGAGAGAAAACTGGATAACCAATTACTAAAAACAGTTGGCAAACCATAAGATGGAAGCTTGTTTAGAAGACCTTTATGCCAAACACGATCAAAAGCCATTGAGATGTCAAGAGCAACTACTTGTGTTTCACCGAACCCTTCCATTGAATTAGTCCGTAAATGGGTAACATAAGCCAGAATATCTCCAGTGGATTGACACTTACGGAATCCATACTGGTGATCATTGATCAGACGGAAGGTTTCTAGGTAGTTTAAGAGTTGGCGGTTAATTGATTTCTCCATTACTTTAGAAAGAGTAGAAGTAATTGCAATGGGACGATAATTGGATGGGAGGGATTTGTCACCCTTTTTAGGAACTGGCTGGATATGAGCAAATTTTCAAGTAGAAGGAAAAACACCTTTGGAATAAGAAAGTGAAAAAAGGCGGCAAAGAATAGGAGTAAGTTCAGGAGCACAGGTTTTGAGAACAAGTGGAGAAATACCATCAGGACCTGGAGCTTTCTTAGCATCGAGATTCATCAAAATCCTTCTGATATCCTTTTGACGGAAGACCAGAGGAGGCATTGAATGGAGTGTGTTGGGAATGGTGGGAGGTGTTTTACCGAGATCATTAATACATGAGTTGGAAGAAAAATGGGATGCTAGCAGGTCAGCTTTATCCTTGGCTGAAGTGACAACAGAACCATCTGGTTTGGACAGACGTGGGAGCAGAGATGGGCAAAAGTTGCGGCCAATAGCTTTGGCAAGAGACCAGAATGCTCGGCTAACATTAGGGCAAGAAGCAAGTTTTCTACTCTTAGCTTGTTCAAACTCTAGTATGGACTGATTAATAATTGCTTTACCATTGTTGCGACCTTTGGTGTAGGCAGAAAATGAAACTGAAGAATTAGAAACAACTCAATTACCAAATACAATAGGCAACATTCTTCTCTTGGACAGCCTTAGCACATTTATTGGAAAACCAAGGTTTAGATAAAGGACGAGATTTTAAAGTGGAGGGTGGGATAAAGGATTCCATTCCTGCAAGAATAATTTCACCGACACGATCTGAGCAAACGTTGACATTAGAACGTTTGAAACAGTAATCCGACCAAGGAAAAGAAGAAAAAAAGTCTCGCAGGTCATCCCATTTTGCATTCTTGTAATGCCAAACAATACGAGGTTGGGAATAGCCATGAGATAAAGGTTCCATTGGAGAAGAGACAATTACCAAGTTGTGATCTGAAGTGCCTAAAGCACCTCTCACTTCAACCTTGTACTTAGAAGGGTTGTTTGTGAGAAAAAGACAAAGCGTCGTGTTGGCTGTATGGTTAGAATTGTCGGGTATTCTTGTAGGTAAATGAACAATCTGTGCTAGGTCATTAGTAATTGCAAAAGCCTCAGCATCTCGACCTGCTGGGTCGGTGTGACTAGAAAACGGAAGCCAGCTGGAGTTGTGAACGTCAAAATCACCAAGGAAAATTACCTCACTGTTAGGAAAGTTGGACTGGAGAAAGTCAAGTTGCAAAGAGAGGAAGTCAAAGAGCTCCAAGTGATTAGTGGAGTTGGGAGAACGGTAGAGACAACAGATGAATTTTGCACAATGAGGTAGAGAGATTTTAAGCCAGAGAAGATCAAAGAGAGGATATTTCAAATTGCTAAGTCTCTGACAGAGAATATCAGAACGGACATATGCACAAGTACCACCTTTGAGGCGAAAGGAATCGTACAGCAAATAATTTGGACATCTGAGATGAGCAGTAGTTGAATCAACTGATAACTGAGATTCAGTCAGAAAAAGTACATGGGGTTTGGAAGACTGCAAGTGGAAATGGACATCGTTGAGATTGGAATTGAGACCACGTATATTGTGAAATGAATTAGGAAATCCTTGGGAGGTTTAGATCTTTTCGCAGATAAGCTTGCTCTATTATTTTGACAATTCATGGTGTATTCAATAGTAAGAAAAAGTGAGTGGGACATGCTGTATGAAGTAATGAAATTTTTGGATATGGCGTACATGTGGTAAGAATATACCCAGATCCTTGACATAACGTGGCCTCGACAATGCTCCCTGCATACACACTACTCGGACTCCCTCCAGTCACTATCTGGCAGAGTAGAGGTAGCAAGATTATACACTAGCTGATCCGGAAGCCTCCTAGAGAGTTACTAATAGGTTTGGTCCGGTGTACTATCTAGCGGCCGAAATGTAAGGAATATTGGATCTCGCCACGACATTCATCATAACCTCAAAAATCATCAATCATACTGCATGATGGAAGAGATAGGGAATTGTTGGCCGGAACTTACCTCTAGAGACTAAACATGGGTTCCACCACTTCAAGCCTCCAATAAGCAAAGTGGTGGTATTTCACCGGTTGATGAGAGTCATCTACCACCTAGTACTGCCTGGTAACATAGAGGGGCGGCATTCCTCTCTGTGGTGTGGGCACCACACCTCGACCCCTGCTTACGTTGGTTCACACCTGGGTGGTCACCCACCATGTACTTGTACATGAAGGTTATACCCAGGATTACTAAAAGTCCCACCATCGTGAAGGTGCAAGCAGAGGATTTGGCTGTCATAGACCGTCCGACCTTCGCCGAAATTGGGTCCACTTGACTTGAGTGTCACCCGAATATCAGTTCCATCAGCGTTTTAGACTCCCAGGTAGCAAGAACAGCTTGTCTGGCATATCTGAGAGAATGTCTGAGACAATCTCAAGGACCTGAGATCGATTTCGTTGTAGATCGATTTCTATTGGATACTCGGAATTTGCATTCCAGAATGCCTATTATATCAAATATTCACATTCGGCGACGCGACAATGTTCAGAATAAAATTATTGATAAAAAACATTTAGTTCTTGTAATTTATTCGAGCCGTGTATTTCAAAGGAAAGTAAGTTTTTTTTTTATGTTATTACAAATCCTTTGTTATTTCTCAGTCGTTAGTAGTCCATTATAACAGATGTTGAAATTGAGTTCCATGCATATGCAAACAGGTCTGAACACGTTTAATTTTATTTTCAAACCTTCTTTAGTTCTTCTTGTTCGATGCATCTAAAGTAAGCAGTTACAGCAGTTTAAAGTTTCTGAAGTGATCGTGGGTTTTCTTCTTAAACTTTAATTTTTGCTGCTCCACACAGTTAAAAATTTGGTGGATTGAAGTTTGGTGAACGAAGGGGATAGCAATTTTTTGAGATTATTCCATCAGCAAAAAATTCGCTTAGGAGCGTCTTCTCTTGTGTAGCAGTATGGGCAATGGCGGAACCTTGCTGAACCCACTCATACTTGATTTCATCCTCATTCATTTCGTCGATGAATTGGTAGGGAATATTAGAACAGTAATGTTCAGGGTTATTGTTTCATTGAAGAAGATAGGCTCAATAATTTTATTCTGGACATAGCTACCCAAAGACCAACCTTATAATGATGAAGAGGTGTTTGAGGTAAAACTTGTGGATTTTCGGAAGTACATAATCGCGGATTTTGGGCATTCACATACCACAAATTCACAAATGCACCCGCGCCTTATTATTGAAGAATGTAAGATCTAGAATATTATCGGTATTTTCAGCGATGAACTGTTGAAACCAGTGGCCAGTAATGTACTCGCCTTTGATGATTTGGTGCTTTTCATTCTTGGACAACTGTGATTTGTATGGGGAAAAGGTATAACTTCTTCCTTACCACTAAACGCGAAGTTAGACAACAAAATCAATGCGGAAGTTGTCACAACGCAACTTCCGCATTGATTTTCAAGGACTTAACAGCATTGAATCTGAAATATCCAGGAGTGTCTTTTTTTGTAAGTTTCGGTGGCCTTTCACTACGCTACGGGTAGTGTACTGCCTTGCCTCACAAAATTTATCTACTGTATTAATGTTCGCTCAGCATGTGGTACTGGCGTATTTTTTTTTAGAAAATTTCTTAGAAACGTTTTCTCGGACGCTTTGCGTATTTTTTTTTTATTTTTTATATGGAACTCCAAACAAAAGAGGTATTAGAAACTATAGTACAGTACTTACTGTGCGTGAGTTGGAGGTTGAGAAGACGAAAGAAGATATTTTTTGACGTTGGACTTGAACTTCTGTAGACTGTAATTTTAAGGAAATACGTAGGAAGGAAGGTTGTTCCAGAAAACGGCAGTCGAATGAATAAACGATGAAGATGAAAAGTTGGTTCTGTGAGTTTGAAGTTGGACAGTAAATGGATGTTGGCTGGTGGCGGCACGCGTGTGGACTGTTTTGAAAAAAATAGCCCGAATTATAGCAACCAATTCAAAAGAACAGTGCCCATGGATCTGTAGAAAAGGCATGCTGCAGAAACAGTATGTCTATGAGACAGCGAGTGGAGAGACTCTGTTAGAGATGAATCATTAATTAACATAACTGCCCTCTTCTGAATGGAATGAAGAAGCCTGAGAGAGGTTTTGGGGGCACCACTCCAATGTGGGAACAATATTCCATGGCAGGGCGGATTTGCGATTTATACAGAGTGAACAGCTGTTTGGAAGAAAAGTAACGCCGAGAGCGAAAGAAAAAACCAAGTTTTTTAGATGCAGAGTAAACAATATTTGTAATGTGCTTGTGCCAAGAGTCACCAAAGATAAACATAGGAGCAGAAGAATCCTTTTTGCCAGATAAAAGACAGGACTGCGTTTTAGAAGGATTGAAATCAACGACGGTGTCTTTGCCCCACTGGAGAATTACCTGGAGATCGGCATTTAAGGAATTGGTAGCGAATATTCGAGAAGTTGAAGCTCATTAATCAGAGCGAAGTTTCCCAAACTGGAAAGTGGAATGCAATGTGTCATGTACAACAAAACTATGGATAGGATTTCGGGTCAATGGAAGAAGTCATTAATATACAAGAGGAAAAGAGCGGGGGAAGAACTGAACCTTGGGGGACACCAGCATTAGCGGAGAAGTTAGCAGACAGAGAGCCATCTACCATCACACTCATTGAGCGGTCAGAGAGAAAACTGGATAACCAATTACAGAAAACGGTTGGCAAACCATAAGACGGAAGCTTGTTTAGAAGACCTTTATTCCAAACACGATCGAAAGCCTTTGAGATGTGAAGAGCAACTGTTTGTGTTTCACTTAACTTTTCCATTGAATTTATCCATAAATGGGTAACATAAGTCAGAATATCACCAGTAAATCGACACTGACGGAAACCATACTGGCGATCGTTGATCAGACGGTAGGTTTCTAGATAGTTTAAAAGTTGGCAGTTAATTTATTTTCCAATTACTTTAGTAAGAGTAGAAATAATTGCATTGGGACAAAAATTGGACAGGAGGGATTTGTCACTCCCGCTCCTGCCCACTCGCCTCCGTAGCCGAGTGGGCAGGAGCGGGAGTGCAGTAGCACACGCTCTTTGAGTAGACCGGGGTTCAAGCCCCTGACTGCTGAATACGGTCGATCTGCCAACCCGCACTGGACCAGCGTGGCAGATTATGGTCCATTTCCCTCAGCATGAATTGTTGAGGAGGCTTCCACCCTGCAGTGGGTTGATAATGGCTGCACTTTACTTTTTACTTTAGGAGCTGGCTGTATATGAGCAAATTTCCAAGCAGAAGGAAAAACACTTTTGGGATAATAAAATGAAAAAAAGGCGGCAAAGAACAGGAGTAAGTTCAGGAGCGCAGGTTCTGAGAACAAGCGGAGAAGTACCATTAGGATCTGGAGCTTTCTTAGCTTCAAGATTCGTCAAAATCCTTCTGGCGTTCTTTTGACGGAAGACCACAGGCGGCATTGAATGGACTGTGGTGGGAATGGTGAAAGGTGTTTTACCAAGGTCATTAATACGAGTTCGAAGAAAAATGGGATGCTAGCAGGTCAGCTTCATCCTTGGCTGAAGTGACAATGGAATCATGTAGTTTTGACTGAGGTGGGAGCAGAGATTGGCAAAAGTTCCGGGCAATAGCTTTGGCAAGAGAGCAGAATGCTCCGTTACCATTATGAAAAGAAGCAAGTTTTCTACTCTTAGCCTGTTTAAAATATAGTTTGTAGAGATTAATAACTGCTTTACAATTGTAAACCTTGTGAGTGTCAGGTGTCAGCAGAAAATGAACCTGAAGAATTGGAAACAAGCCAATTACAATATGCAACATTCTTCTCTTGAACAGCCTTAGCACATTTATTGGAAAACCAAGATTTAGATGAAGGATGAGATTTTAATGTGGAGTGTGAAATAAAGGATTCCATTCCTACAAGAATAATTTCACTGACATGATCTGAGCAAACATTGACATCAGAAGTTTTGAAACAGTAATCTGACCAAGGAAAAGATATCTCGCAGATCATCCCGTTTTGCATTCTTGTAATGCCAAACGACATGAGGTTGGGAATAATCATGAGATAATTGCTCCATTGAAGAAGAGACAATCGCCAATTTCTGTCTGAGGTGCCTAAAGGATTACCCACTTTGGCCCCGTTCTTAGGGTTGTTTGTGAGAAAATGACGATGCGTCGTTTTGGCTGTATGGTTAGGATTGTCCAGTATTCTGGTAGTTAAATGTAAGATCTCTCTGAGGTCATTAGTAAGTGCAAAAGCCTTAGCATTTCGACCAGCTGGTGCTGTGTGACTAAAAACGGAAGCCAGCTGGAGTTGTGAATATTAAAATCAGCAAGGAAAATTTCCTCACTGTTAGGAAAGTTGGAATGGAGAAAGTCAAGCTGCAAAGATAGGAAGTCAAAGAGTTGCAAGTGATTAGTGCTGTTGGAAAAAGGTAGAGACAACAGATGTATTTGACAGAATGGGGTAGAGAGATTTTAAGCCAGAGAAGATCGAAAAGAGGAGATTCCAAATTACCAAGTCTTTGACAGGGAATATTGAAACGGACATTTGCACAAGTACCACCTTTGAGGCGAAAGGAATCATTCAGCGAATAGTTTGGGCAACTGAACTGAGCAGTAGTTGAGTCAACCGATAACTGAGATTATGTCAGAAAAAGTACATTGGGTTGGCAAACTCGATAGGAAATTGACATGATTGAGATTAGAACTGAGGGCACGTATATTTGTGAAATGAACTAGGAAGTGTTTGGGAGGTTTAGATCTTTTTCGCAGATAAGTTTGCTCTGTTAGTTTTAGAATTCATTGTGTATTCAATATGAAGAAAAAGTGGGAGGCGGCATGCTGTATGGAGTAATGAAATTTTTGGATATGGCATACACATGGTAAGAATACACCCAGATCCTTGACATAAAGTGGCCTCGACAATGCCCTCCGCCTACACACTACTCGGACTCCCTCCCGTCACTATCTGGCAGAATAGAGATAGCAAGGTTATACACTAGTTGATACGGAAGCCTCCTAGAGAACTACCAATAGGTTCGGTCCAGTGAACTACCTGGCGACCGGCCTGCGAACACCGTTTTAGAGCTGTACCCTCAAAATGTAAGGAAGTTTGGATCTCTCCATGGTGTTCATCATAACCTCAAAAGACATTAATCATACCGCATAACGCTCTGGAGACTAAACATGGGTTCCACCACTTCAAGTCTCCAATAGGCAAAGCGGTGGTATTGTACCGGCTGCTGAGAGTTAACTACAACCTGCCATTGCCTTGTAACACAGAGCAGCGGCATTTCTCCGTGTGGTGTGGACGCCACACCTATACCCCTGCTTACGTTGGTTCACACCTGGGTGGTCACACAGAGTGTGCTTGAGCGTGGGGGTTATACCCAGGATTTTAACAGTCCCACCATCGTGAAGGTGCAAACAGAGGATTGGCTGTCACAGACTCTCGGGACTTCGCCGAAATTAGATCCACTTTACTTGAGTGTCATAGTATATCGGTTCCATCAGCGTTTTAGACTACCATGTGGCAAGGTATGTCAGACAAGCTGGGCTTGTTTGGCATATCTCAGAGAATGTCTGCGACAGCCTCAAGGACTGTATACTCGCCAAGCTCGTTAAAAACATACTCAATCAAATAAATAAATAAATAAATAAAAAAAATACCGCTGCTCCAAAGGCAAAACCATCGTTAACGTACGACACAATCGACTGTCACAATGGCTATCTCACAGCTAATTGACCTTGACACAGATCAATAGGGGCACGGGGTTTCATATCACACCGCATGATGACTCATGGTGTCTCATATCGCACCAAATGATGGCGCACGGTGACCCATATCAGTCATATAATTTTAACACAGGTGTATAGTCACTTTCCGAACACCTTGTATAATTGCTTTTTTCAAAACTACCACAAAGTACAAAGACATCCTATTTAAACTGTTCTGTGTGGCTTTATTACATATTTCCGATACCGGTGGAGACATGTTAATATGCTTACCTGACAAACTAAAAAAAAAAAAAAAACTTATTACAATTTAAACCTAAATAATAAATTATAATAAATAATTTATTTAGTTAGTTATTATTTATATTTATACCACTTTTTTATCTATTAAATCATTATTTGTTAGATACTAGACGCGATGTATTGCGAAAGTAGTATTTAATTTTAGTAAATCTTATCGGCATTTCCGGTTAAGGCAAGAAAATATTTAGCGATTTTTTTTTATAGTATTTTGAAAACTTTAGTTTATCAAAAGGGGGAGAAGAGTTTTCTTAACAACCATTCTGTAAATGTTTTCTGACCAATTACAAAGTAATAAAACGTTCACAGGAATCACATGACAAAACAGACGAAAAACACTGAGATTCGTAATTGCGTGTAGTGATAGTTAAAACGGTGTTTATTTGGTGTTATCGTAATCTTTCGCCCAGTGTTAATTTTTTAAAGAAAGGTAGGATTATTATAAGATTTAGAATATTCTTTTTTTGTATTCATAGTTATAAGTAAATCTTGAAATATCGATCTAATATATGTACATGACATTTTAAGGAATTTTTGCCTTTCAGATTATTTCTTTGTGATAATAGCCGCACTATAACATTACAGCGCTGCCATACAGGGGCTCTGTGTCGTTGCTGTAATAACTAATTCTAATAACGAATTACATTCGTTATTACAGCAACCGTTCGCATTTAAGTAATTCGCAGCCATATTGACTTTGAATTAAGTAATTAACAGTTAGTATGGCTGTGAATCAAGTAATTAGTTAGTATGGCTGTGAATCAAGTAATTAGTCAGTATGGCTGTGAATCAAGTAATATTTGTCAGTATGGCTGTGAATTAAGTAATTTGAGAGGTGAATGAAATTATTAATAATTGGATAACATGGAAATTAATTATTCTGAGAAAATAAATAAGAAAAATTATTTTTATAACTAATTCGAATCTTAAAAATAGATTTTATTTATTTATTTAATTATTTATATAATCATTTTGCAACGTAATGGAAGCTTAGCTTCCCGCATGATCTGATTCCAGCAGTTAGATTAACATTTCTACGTGTACAGAGATGTTGGAAGCGTGTGTCTTAAAATCTATTGGTCGAACTCCATTTAGCGGTACACTCTTTAAAATGGCGACGAGAAGCGTGGGAAGCAGTGATTGACAGGGTGACTCCGCCCACTCACTGCGTTCTCCCTCTTCGTTTCAGGCGGACGTCAGGCGAGCAGTAGTTTGATTTGAGGACCCACAAAATTCTTTTATCTTGGTCTCACTGATGTCAGGAAAATTTTGCCTCAAACAGGAAAATCCTTCTTTTTTTTCCTTTTTTTTTTCTGTCCCTCGCGTTCACAGATATTTTTATTAAATCTAGCTTGATGTGCAATGGAGGTAAACAGATTTTTGACTTGTCCACCGAAAGAGGCTGTGCTACATTTTTCTGGCCTGGTGTTGTTTCTGAACGGTGTGGCCTTTTTTTTTTTTTTTTTTTAACCCAGTTGTGGCAATCCTTCGCTCGATTGTCCCCCCCCCCCCACCTCGCATAAAAAGCAGCAGATTTAGTGTTCTGCCTTGCAACCGAGTCAGCAAAGCTATCACTTAGGTCGACACAGATATTCCATTTGTATTCTTGATAGCATATTTTTTGCAAAAGAATCTATAGGTTCTCATACATTTCTTTCATGTGAACTGCATGGACCAATGGTATAGTTTAATACTTATTTCCATTATTAATAAATGTCAGAGCAACAGGGTTCAATAAGTTCTACGTTATATATATCAGCTGTTGTTTGTTTGTTATTTGGAGCATTAGCAACTAAGGCCATATTGCTCCAGGGATATGCGGTGGTTATTTCTCGACCTTTCCGCATCCTCCGTATTTGGTGGTCACGAGCTCGAACCCCGGTCTAATCAAGAAGCGTGTGCTACACACTGCTGCTCCAGCCCACCTGGTTACAGAGGCTCCAATTTATATCAGCTAACAAAAAAAATTAGAGGAATTACCTCAATATTGTAGAACGTTTCGATGCTAGCACTCTCCGTTACTCAAAGGTCTCGGAGCTGCAGACCCGACCCCAAAATTTTGATGTTTTTTGGGGTCGAGTTTGGTGCTCCTAGACCTTTAATTCCAGGTGCTCTAGATCATTGTTTCTTCAGGCGTGGAGAATTCGTTTAAGTTAATTTTCATATTCATTTGAATAACGGACAGTGCTAGCATCGAACCGTTCTACAAGTCAATATTGAGGTAATTCCTCTAATTCTTTTGTTAACTTATTTCCCTTATGGATGAAACTGCTTTCAAACTAACCCTGGATGAATCAATAAACAGCCTCCACTGCTCGGGGACGTGCCCCACATGTAATTCTTTCGTTAATCCCCGGACATTGTTATAATAAACCAAAGCACCATCCATGAAGTAATAGGTCGTTATGTCAGTTTGCATCTTCCTATAAAAGACGTATTTACACCCCTTTTCAAGAAGATTCCACTGCTGAAACCGTGATCCTAGTAATTCAGCCTTGGTTTTGGAGAGGTCCGAATCGCTGGCCAAATCGTTCAATTCTGTTTGAGTGATTAGATGCAGTATCAAGAGTTGAAAAGTCTGGATCTGTACTCATACTGGGTCCTGCATATGTTCTGGAGAACAGAACCAGACTTTTCTGGATCTGTTCTCTTCTCCAACAGAGTCCATAAGTTTCCCTTGGCCTTGACACTGCGATCGTATCATCGTGAGGAACCGGCCTTAGAACAGAAGGTATGTTGGAATACTCTAGTTTATGCTTGGATTTCCCAGAAAACCAGAAATATTGGTCATGCAAAAGTAACAATCGTTTATGTGGTCTCGAGGTTTTTGCCTTATCACCGGAACTACAAAAGACATCAATTTATGACCACAGTACTTCTAAGCCAGTCTGTTAGTGTCCTTGAACATGAGCTACAGGAAATATTTGGACCACATACTTTACCTTTATCTCCGACCTTACATCCAAAATAGTTCATAGGCTTCTTTCACAAGTTGCGACAGTGGCTTTCGCTGCGATTTTAATACCACTTCTCCTCAAATGTAGTAAAATCTATGAGGCTTATTTCGGCAAGAACGCAACATGTTTCATGTACGGTTGAGGTACGCGCACATAACACAATTAATTGTACATTTTCATTTCTAATTTAAACACAGTTTACTATTTGCACTTATGCACAAAACACTTGTTTACAAACACTATTCACTAAAACGCTTGTTCACTTTGTTCACCACTCGCTCTCTGAAACACACTTTTGGGAATACGAAAATGCTTGTTTGGTGCGAAAACCATTCGTATATTACCGTTAGAGAAGTTTTTAGAAGGCTCACAATGTTTCTAGAGAACTCCCGTCGAAAGTTCCAGAAAAATTCTGACCTTTCTTCCGCAGGTAATAATATTCTCGAATGTTGTAGAACAGTGTTTCCCAAACTGGGATCCGCGGACCCCTGGGGTCGTCCGTAGACCAGTTTTAGGGGGTCCGCGAAACGTTCAGAAGGTATCAAGTAATATGTGTTTATTTTGTTAAAAATATACTGATAGAATCATAACGAATAGTTCAAGTATACTTCTATAGTTCAAGCAAGCTGTGCGCTTCAGAGCACAGCTTGCTTGAACTATAGAAGTATAAATAAGCTTTGAGCTAGAAAGAACTAGAAACTTGAACTTTATAAATAAGATGGATTACCAACATATAAAATAACTGTTGGACATCTACTTTTATATGATACTGTGAATAATTTCCTCTTTTAATTTTGTCGATAATTACATTCTTTAAATAATACTGTAAATGGTTTTCACTTTTGTAAATATAGTAAATAATTGCACTTTTGTAAGTATTGTAAACATGTTTTGTAAATATTGTATTGTAAAAATTTCTTTTCCTGCATTTTTGTACAACCTTCCAGCCAGTCGGCTGTGTAAAAGGGGCGAAAGCAATCACTTGCGATAATAATAAACGGATTTAATAATAATTATTATTATTTTCGATACTATTAGTATATATAATTGTATACATATTTCAAAGTATTCGTTCTATGAATAGCAAATTGATGATAAATAAAGTTATTATTTTATATCTCTATAAGAATAAAGTTGAGTAGTTGTTTCACACATAAAACTTCGAATTTTCTTTTCAGAAAACCCAGCGCGCGCGCACGCACACGCGCACACACACACACACACACACACAGAGGCGGATTCAGGGTAGGAGCACCGGTGTATATTCTCCGAAACCCCCCCCCCCGCGTCGTATTTTCGGAGAATATACACCAATCGTTTAAATTCCCGTTAGCTACCAAAAAAAAATTTTTTTTTCATTGTTTTAAGCTAGGATTTTATCTATTTTTGCATTGTGGTTCAGCTATTTTCAGCTGACTACAGTTGGCAACACTGATGCTGATCTGATCGCCATTCTAGTTCGAGGTGTCACGCAGTTTGGCATGCGTAATGTTTACTTCCAAGTAATTCAGAGTTTAGTTTTGTGCCTGTGTCCTCCAGTCACATTACGTTTCAGTGTCGTATTTGTTTTGTTCTGTGCATTATTTTGTGCCTTGTTTGTGCACAAAATGGTGCCCCCGTCACAAATGCTGCCCCTCCTGTCATTTTTTTTTTTGGATCCGCCACTGCGCGCGTACACACACCCACACGTGAAATTATGTAGAAGAATAGGGAATTTGAGGAATAGAAATAGAAAGAGTATCAGAAAAGATTAATGCCATCAAAATAATGATTGAGCATTACATCAGTCTGTATATTACATTATTTTTTATTTTTTAAAACTTAATACTAAAGGGAATAACACAACTGGAGAAATTTAATACGGAATCTTATTCAAGATTTCTTATTAAATTGAATAAGATTTCTTGTTTAATAAGAAATCTTATTCAATTTCTCCAGTTGTATAGTTCCCTTTAGTATTAAGTTTTAAAAAATAATATATATATATACAGGGTGATTCAGGAGGTATAGTAAATATTTTGGGAGGTTATAGTATCGATTATTCCGAGTAAAAAAGGTTATATCAACATGTGTCCAATTCCAATGGATACGGAGGGAGATACTGCTGTTTGAAACTGGCGCGCACAGCTCCCTGAATCAGATGTGACCAAGAAGCAGTTATAACCTGACGCTGTGAATTGAACAGGTAGTATTGGCAATGTGATGCAAGAAAGCAAATATATGAGCTTATGCAGCATCAGCCAAAAAAAAAAAAAAAAAAAGAGTTTACAAAACAATCTCCTCTAAATATTTGTCCAGTTCCTCCTTAAATTTATTTAACCTATCAACTTCCACGACGACAGATGGAAGTTTGTTCCAGCAATTAACCACCCGCTGGCTAAAGGCAAATTTCCGCACATCTATTCTACATCTGCCCCTCCTCAATTTCAATTTATGCCCCCCTAGGTTCGTAATACTTCTTCTTTGTATGAAGAAGTGGAATAATCCCATCAGAATTCAGCGTGCCGATTCGAGGCCTTATACACCTCAATCAGACCACCTCGCAGGTGCCTAGTCTCCAGCTGCTGCAATTTGCAGAACTTAAGCCTCTCCTGGTAAGAGGACCCCTTCATTCCCCTCACCAATCTTGTTGCCCTTCTCTGTACACGCTCAAGGAAATCTACATCCTTCCTAAAATGAGGCCTCTAGACCTACACGCAGTACTCAAGGCGTGGCTTGACCATTGCCTATACAGAGGGACAATCACCTCCTTTTCCCTGCTAGCAAAATTCCTGTATATCATTGACAATACACCATGACCTGCCCTGGCAGCCTATCTGCATTGCTCAGAAAACTTAATACCTGACTGCACAATTACTCCCAGGTGTTTTTCATTTTCTACCACCTTAAGTGTAGTACCACACAGTTGGCCTGTTTCTCTGGGGTTACTTCTACTCATATGCAGTACTATGCATTTGTCAATGTTAAACTTCAGTTGCCAATTCTCAGCCCATCTGCCCAAATTTTCTATATCCTGTTGCAGTAACACACTGCCATTACTGTCATTAACAACCCTGACAACCTTTGTATCATCTGCAAACTTCGATACTAAGCCTGACATACCTTCATCAATATCATTGATAAATATACAAAACAAGAGTGGACCCAACACCGAACCCTGTGGGACTCCATTAATAACATTAGTCCACGAAGAGCAGTACCCATTGATTACCACCCTCTGTTTTCTCCCACTCAACCAACCTTTTATCCATTGTAGCAACTTACCCTTAATACCATTCTGCTCCAATTTGTACAGTAGTCTTCCATGCGCAACAGTGTCAAAAGCATTCCTGAAATTCAAGTATATGATATCAAAATTATTTTTTGCATCCAGTTCCTTTGTAACCACATTATAATAACCAATCAAATTTGTCACACAAGACTTTCCCTTAACAAACCCATGCTGTGTCTGAATTATTGCTGCAGTCTTGTCTAGATGATCCTGCAACACATCTTTAACCAGTGACTCCATTATTTTACTCGGAACAGAAGTTAAACTAACTGGTCTGTAATTACTCATGCCACCCTTGGATCCCCATTTGTGAATTGGGGACACATTTGCACATCTCTAGTCCGTGGGGACCTCCCCTGAGTCCAAGGATGCTCTCATAATTATGGCTAAGGGTTTGCTTACTTCCTTTGCTGCCTTCTTTAATATAACTGGACAGATCTCATCTACCCCAGGTGCCTTTCTTATGTTTATCTTCAACAATTTCTCCTCCACTTGTTCTCAGTTATTACAAAATCATTAAGCACCATGTGCGAAGACACATGCTGAATATGCCGATATGGTATATTTGTCTACATTTTTTTTGGTGGAAATGCTACTGCTGCGTAGTGATGGTTGTGTTAAATGCCTCTGGAATTGTGCTCCTTTTTTAATGTATAAGCGTGGTTTTAAGAGTAGTTACATTTATAAAATACATGACATGGATAGAGATAACTTCGATGAGTCTCAGGATAAAATTTTTTTGCAAGTATTGAAGAGACACACAAGATATCAGTATTTGGAAATTGTCTTCGAACTCTAATAGCGACATATATAGACCCTGGCCTCATAGGCTTACCATAGAGGATTTTCCATTGCGAAAATTCCTATAGACTTTACATTTTCCAGTTGAGATAACATTAACGCAAAATGGAGACTTGTTATCTTATTGCCTTGGAAATTTACTTGCTTTGGGGTAGTCCCCTTTAGGGAGAAGCCATTAAAGATTTATATGTCACTATATACTGTGACTATATCAGTCTTTATTAGTTAGATTTCACATTTACATTTCCGAAAAGTCCCATAGGTTAACATGGAGCTAGTTTTGGGCTACTTTTAAAGAAACTTAATGTGGCTATCACTCTCTTAATTTTGGAGTTGAGCATCTTACTTTGGAGGAAAAGAATCTACTTAAATAACTCATTTTGTAAATAATTTTGTGGCGCCCCCTAGCCGTTAGGGGCTGAGACCCGTAAATCAACCTTGATGAATTCTTCAACTCTTATGCAGATTTCATTCCGGTAGGGTAAAGTGTCTATATAGACATATTGTTAAACTGTTGGAATTAATTGGTTGTTGTTATATAAATTACTTGTCTAATTAACATAATGTCCGAAGAAGACCGAGATATATTACTTGATCTCAGGAATTTGAAGAGTATTCATCTTCTTCTGTTGATTTTGCAACAAAACAGGTGTCTCCAAACAAAGAATCTTTTCAGACACCAGTAAAGCATAAAGGTTGAAAGGAAATCAAAGATCCCTAAAATTGTTACAAAAGGGGAAAAAGACAAAACTAAACTTGATAAAACAAAATTGGATAAAAATAAAACTTTGAATGATGAAGAAGATAAGAACCGCCAGTCTCTCGTTAAAGAAGTTCGAGTTAGCACAGCCGAGAACAGTGAGGGCTATGCAGTTCTTTATTCCCCAAGTGGTACAGGGAATAAAATAGTTAATGTTTGTAGTAGGGAGGACCAAGGGATTTCTTTTATAGATGGTTTGAACCTCGGAGAATCATTCCATGCCTCGGATGTGTATGTGACATTGGTTAAGATAAGAAGGGCTTTAGGAGAAATAATGTCTAAAGAGTCAAGTAAAATAACAACACCAGCGTCTAATAGAATTTATGGTCTCTTGGCTGACGTGGAGGCGGTGACCACAACTTTGGTTGTGGACAAAGAGTGCCTCAAGGTACGAGATAGGTATCTGGGGGAGAGTGCTTCTCAGATAAAAGAAATGTTAGATTGCCAGATTGAACTTCATAAGAACTCTTATGCAGACCTAGTGCGGCAGGATCTCAAGTTGGTTTATCCGGCTGTCATCCAGAATAAACCAAGATCCAAACAGAGGACTGACAGTGAGCCAACCGGACTAGCCAGGTGGGTAAAGTGCCTGCCTGCCAACCCAAAGGTCGCGGGTTCGAATCCCGCCTCGGGCTTGGATCAGAGTAAAACGCAAGAAAAAAAAAAAAAAAAAAAAACCTTTGGGAGGTGCATTATGACCACAGAAGCCGATGCGCTAACAAAAAAAAAAAAAAAAGACTGACAGTGCAAGTCGGGAGGATAGATCCTTATCAGTTCCTAGAGGTGTGCCTGATTCTCAGAATCTGATTATTTTTAGGCCTACTGAGGACTCTTCCTTGAGTTTGAGTCAGGATATAAAGCAGAAGGTGACTCATGTCATTAAGCGTTACCACAAGGAGATGAAAGTAAAAGGTATTCGTCTCCTTAGGAATAGGGGGATCCTTGTGGAGACCACAAATTCGGTGGGTGCTAATAGGACTTATTCTGCTTCTGCTTTGAAAGAGATAGGTCTTACAATGGAGAAACCTCGGTTATCTGATCCAACAGTATTAATATATGGTCTCCCTCGTGAATATGCTAAGGAGGAAATACTTGATCTTTTCGTTAAAAACTTAAAAGACTATGGTTTCTTGCAGGATGAAATTAAAGACGAGATGACTTTCAGAATTAGTTCTGGATCGGGTGCAAAGATGGTTGGATTTAATCCTCGCATAATGCGGTATATTTTAGATAGCGGTAGAATCTATCTAGAATTTACATCACATAGGTTCCATAAGTTTACGATTGTAAGCAAGTGTTTCCGTTTTTGGGGTATGGCCACTCGGCACAATTTTGTTCACATAAGGCAGTTTCTTGTGAACACTGTGCAGAGGGTGGTCATGTCTACGGAGATTGTCTCCATAAAGAAGACTCTCCAAAATGTATCAACTGCAAGAGACGTGGTGGAGATTACAATCATTCTGTAAGGGATGCCAAGTGTCCAGAATACCTAAAAGCGGTAGAACTTACGGACAGCAGAACCAAACATGAGTGATAATGGTTCAAATTCAGCAACAGCGTTGGCCAATAAGAATCCAATTTTAGGTAATATTATATATGAGGGGATAAAAGTTCGGATAAATGTTCATCGCTGCAGAGTGGCAATGGATGAGATTAGAATAACAGCATTTGAAAATAATTTTGATATTATTTGCATACAGGAACCGTTTCATTCTTTGCAGGTAGGGGGGTGGGGCCCATAGATTCACGTGTGAATGCCACATCGTACCTAAACATTGTTGCTGACCAAGTGCAGCCGTTCATGTTGACAGTTTATCCTCAGTCAGACGGTTACTTCCAGCAGGATAATGCGCGGGTGCACAAAGCCCGAATCACTATGGAATAGTTCCAGGACATGACAATGACTTTTCTTTTTGCTGCAGTGGCCCGCTCAGTTCCCTGTATCTCAATCCTATTGAACATCTTTGGGGTGAGCTGGAAAGGGCTATTTTTATTTTATTTTATTATTTTTTATTTATTAACACACAACTGTATATACATTCTCAAGATATATTAATCAATTTATATACAATATTTATATACAGATTTTATATACATACTCTTATATATACTGTAGTCTTTCTGTACATTTGATTGTGTGTGTCCTGATAAGAAGGGTGGCTCCTAGACATAAGCCCATCTCCACCTTTTACTCCTGTGAAAACTCAGAACGTCTGCAAAACAGGCCTGAAAAAAGTGTTATGTCAGGCCATTTCGCCACCAGGGACTAACCAACACCTGGATCAACCATTCTCTGTGTGTGCTGTAATGCACAAATCCCGCACCTACCGGAAGTAGTGCTATACTGGTAGTTGCCAGCAATCCCGCCCCCAAGGCTGCCCAAACTTGGAGGCCAGCGAAAAAATAAAAAAAATTAAAAAAAAAAAATAATAATAAATAAATAAATAAAAAATAAATAAATAATAATAATAATAAAAAAAAAATAATAAAAAAAATCCAACTAAGAACAATATATCCTTTTTGAAACAAAAGCAACATTATACAATTATTTACATGTAAATAGCAAATACATACACTTAGAATGATATTAACTTAACAATAACACTTAGATTAACATTATCTCCATTTGCAGTACCCTGTGGGACTGTGTGTGTGTGTGTGTGTGTGTGTGTGTGTGTGTGTGTGTGTGTGTGTGTGTGTGTGTGTGTGTGTGTGTGTGTGTGTGTGTGTGTGTGTGTGTATACTGTGTCGGGGTGGTTCCTAGGCATATGCCCATCTCCACCTAGTACATTTAAAGAATACAGAAAACTGTAAAGTGGGCCTGATAGATAAGATAGCTAAGAAATAGAGTATCCAAAACAAGAAAAATTTTGAGATGTTTACAAATTTCAACGCTAGTATCTAAAATTAATACATCATTTTGTATAGGAAAGATTAAAACGTATTAAAGAAGTGTTTGTGTGTTGTTAATATCAGGTCATTTTGCCATCAGGAGGCAGCTGACATCAACAGCTGCCAAACGATGCCCGTCCCCGGCACGTGGAGCCGAACCTGTTTCTACTATTGTTAGCTGTAGTGCCAAAGCACAATTCTACACCCAAAAGAGAAAGTGCAATACTATTGGGTGCTAGCTTTCCAGTCTTGGGCCGCCCAAACCCAAGAACCAAAAAAAAAAAAAAAAAAAAACCCCACCGTAATGGTACATACTCAGGAGCCCAAGACTTGACATAAAGCTTCCAGGTCTGAGGCTCCCCAAGCCCAGATGCCATCAAGCAAAGCTCTCAACATACACTACCAGTTCATTTTCTGATAGGTTCCTTATAATTGATCTCTTAGAGAACAGTGCAGCAGCAAAAACCTGCAATGCCTGAAAATTAGACACTCCGTTCACAAACTCATGTACGTTGTTTTCAGCTAGATCCTATTGAACATCTTTGGGATGAGCTGGAAAGGGCTATTTTTATTTTCTTTCTTTTTTTTTTTTTTATTTGCAATGCCTGAAAATTAGACACTCCGTTCACAAACTCCTGCACGTTGTTTTCAGCTAGATCCTATTGAACATCTTTGGGATGAGCTGGAAAGGGCTGTTCGCTGCAGGCCTACACCTCCGTCGAATATATATATGCGCGGCATATTTACTTACTTATATACGCCATATAAATTAACGATAATAAAACTTTAAGTATTGCCTGAGAATCAAATTCTAATAAATTTATTTTTTAGTAAATATTTTATTAATATTTGTTTTTTCAAATCTTTCAAAAACCAGAGGTATACGCTATTCACCCGAAAAAAAAAAAAAAAATCCAGAGGGTATACGGCGTATACCCCCTACATCCCTCCCCTTATGTACTTTACATTTGTCAATGTTAACCTTCAGTTGCCACTTCTCAGCCCGTCTTTTCTAGATCATGTTGCAGTAGCAGGATTTATCAATGATATTGATGAAGGTGTAACAGACTTATGGTCCAAGTTAGTATATGATACCAAGGTTGGCAGGGTTGTTAATGACAGTAATGACGTTTCTCTGCTGCAACAGGATCTGAAAAAGTTGGGCAGATGGGCTGAGAGTAGGGTGGCCAACTCTTGATCAGAAAAAATCGGGACACAACCAAATAAATCGGGATTTTTTTATTGGTACATCAGATTACAAAATACCTTGTAATATTAACGTGTGCACACGTCCCTTCTTGGTTCCTAAACTGACTGGCTGACTGCTTTTGTTTCAGTTCAACCCCTTCCCTCGCGTGCTACCCCGGGCCCCTGCGTTATCTATACATGCCAACGAACATGTTTCACATATATTGCGATGTGGCAGCACACGCACGCGTTCCAATTCGAAGCTTGGATTTTGTTCGTGGCCGGGAATCTAAGACAAATAAACATCGAAGATGTAAATGGAGGTTTATTTTATTTAAACTTTCTAAACACATTCATGTTATGCCGGTTAATGAATTTTAGTACGATCTATTATTATATTTTATATTATGTATTTTACGTTATTAGGTATTAGGTATGTTCGGGGTCTGACGGCACCTGGGATTTCTCCCATCTCCGCGTATGTTCTCTGTATCGGACAAGCCAGAGATTTAAAAGTGTGTGGGATATGTACTGTGTAGTTTGTTGTGCCCATTGTTCATCCGCCCTGTTAGCCGCCGGGCCCCTAGTGAGACCCGACGTTACCAATACCCGCCACGGGGAGGCCGGCCGGGTGTTACCAATATTTGTACTCTGGTTGGTCTTGCCACTTACTTTCCTGGGATTTCAGTGGCTAGGACCGAGAAAAAAAAAAAAAAATCGAGGTTGATATTAGTGATACTTTACAAGTTAGTATTAATAGTGCGCGACAGGGGGCTGTGCGGTGAAAGTGAGTTTTTAAAAACCAAATAGGTTCGGGCAAGAATTTTGATGTTCTCTTTTGATTTTGACATGTAGGGCTAAACGCTGTGCAAGACAAAAGTTTGGGGGGGAGGATGAAGACTGGGGGGAAGAAATTGGAAATAAGGGGCCGACAGAGTAGATGGCCCCTGTAGGTGGTGAGGCATGCCCGTGCCCCACCAGAGTGAGAAAATTGGGGAGGCAAGGAGAGGCAAGCCTCTCCTCCCCAGGAGTTTGGAAAGAAAGATCCGCTCAAGAGAGTGCGGATTTGGGTCGCCAATAGGCTGTTCTGGCGGGAGAGTGCCACCGTATGTCGTCACCATCAGTTTGCAGGCCCTAAAAAATTGGCCGTTGAGTCTCATCTAGGTGGGACACTAATAGGGGGTTAAATCGGGATGTCATCTTTCCAGACTGCATGTGGTCTGGGGCTTATTTTCTGGTCATTATATTGGGGTCATAATCAAGTCTACTGGCTGTCATTATGGGGTTTTATCCCTTCCGTGATGTTTGCTAGTCCTTACACTACCTTTTGTCATTATGTAGCGGGTCTATGCTGCAAGGTCTTGGGGCAGTGTCCCTTTGTTCTGATGTCACGACTATTTAAAGGTGTTTTTTCGCTTCTATTGGCGGTAATCATGACTCTTGTAGTTCGACAATCAATTGTCACTTGTCTTTTCCTAGTGCATTTCGTAGTCAGTCCAAGGTCTGTATAGTCGGTTCCTCTGTGTCGTCTCGCTGCTATTTGCAGTTTTGTTTTGTCTCATTCCGTTAAGGTCTTCTGTATATGGCGGCTAGTGTTTGGCGCCTGCTAAATAATCCCTGGGCAAAATCAGTTAAGGCTAAATATTCTTCTTGTGTATCTAGTAGATGTGACTCGAGATCCCTCGGTAAATAGTGAACTCTAGTTATTAGTCTGCATCTAAGGTCTTCGTATTGGACACACTCAAACATAATGTGCACCCAGCTTTCTTGTTCCCCGCAAGTACAACGCGGATCCTCCACTATTCCCAATGCTGTAAGCTTTGCGTTGAAAGCCCCGTGACCCGTAAGGAGGTAGGTCGTGTAAAGTCCGGGTTGCAGCCAGGTTGGAAGAATGGGGTATACTCTGTCTACGTCCGGGATGAACTTTTTGGTGATGTTCCCTTTTGTTGTGTTTGTCCAGCGGTATTGCCAGGTTTCTTTTAGGTATTTCTGCAGCCTGTTCTTTTCAGCCTTGTGGGTTGCATTGTTATCCACTGTGTAGTCTTGGTGGGTGCAAGGCATTCCTTTGGTTATATAATAGGCTATTCCAGTACGTATGATGTCCAGGTCAAGGGGAAGGGCTCCGGCCAAGACCTGTAGGGCAACAGTGCTAGTGGTGCTACAGGCTCTGGTAATGGTTAACAGGATAGTTCTATGGATTGAGTCGATTATGCGTCTATTTACGGCGGTTGATGCCTTGTGATACCAAACCGCAGAGGCGTATGTTATAGCTGGTAGGAATGTCGTTTTATAATATAAGGAGAGCACGCGACGTTTAAGTCCCCAGTCACGACGAACCACACGTGCTAACAGTGCAGAGTACTTCCTTATCTTTGTTCTTAAATGTGTGAGATGCTGCTTGAAGGAAAGATTACAATCTAATATCACCCCCAGGTACTTAAGCTGGCTTTGGAGTTTCACTGTGGTGTTGTTCACCTTTATTTGAGGTGGCCTGTGCAGGTCAAGGGAGCCTTTCAGTAATATTTTACGTTATGTGATAAATCGGGACAAATCCCCAAAGAACTCTAGGCGGGACGCCTACAGTTCTTTCGGGACGCCTCAATTGAGAGCCGAAAATCGCGATGTCCCAGAAAATTCGGGACGGTTGTTCACCCTAGCTGAGAGGTTTAACAACTGAAGTTACTAATTAAAAGCTTCTAATTAAAGCTTGAAGCAAAATTTAAAAAGCAAAAACAAATTGACCTCTCTCTCAAGTTGTTTGCTATCCCTTCCACCAGGCGACGTGATACACAATTTTAGAAACCCCTAATCCCCAAACTTTCTCGGTTCACGGCACCCTTATGTCCTAGTATTCACGGCATCCCTAGGCCAAAAGAAATATCTAACACAGTGGTTTTCGACCTTTTAATATACAGTATACCTATATAATAATTTTGTTCTTTATACAGAGGTATTAAATAAAGATCAATTATAGATCACCACAAAATTAAAGATAAAGATACGGTACAATGGATACCGTACACCTTTTTACAATGAAATAAATATATACATTTAAAAAAAAAATAATAATAATAACTTTAAGTAACTTAAACCTAAATTGCACGGAACCGTAAGATGTGCCGCGGCACCCCGGTTGAAAACCACTGCCTTAATCCTTTGAATTTCTTTTAAGTACTGTACTGGATACTTCTGGCCGTGTTAGATTGCTCTGCTAATTGCAACGTGGCTGGTACACCAAAACCTATAATAAAACGCAAGCAAATTGATTACTGCAATGATAATTTTTTTCTAAGGCTCAAATAAATTTTTGGGAAAATTTTATTTCCACTATCTAATGATATTGAGGAAGTTTTACTTCTTATCTCATAAAAATGTTTTGGGGGGAAGGGGTTAACTGCATTTTTTCCTTTTTGTCTGTGTACTGACAAATTTTAAACATAGGTTTAACTGCGTTAAATTAGACGAACAGTCGTAAACTGTCCCATTTTAGTGCATGCGAATTGAGGTCAAGGCAGTGTGTCTTTAGCTCCGCAAAAGTATTTCTTAGCCAACATAATGAACGAAACCATGTTGCGCAATGGCTGGCAAGAGTCATATAAACAATGTTATTTCAGTGACTGGCTGTCTGCATGTTTTCCTAAGCTAGCTAGATATTATATGAGCCAGTGGTTCACATTCTTGTCTTCCGCGGGCCTCTGAATGGTTCAGTTTGTTTTTCATTTAATTCTATTTAAAAGATAAAAAATATAGAAATTGGGCTTTGATAGTAATATGAACACGTGCGTAGTTTTTCATAGTACGTTACATTTCAGGCATAGCAAACATATAAAAGATCAAAAATGCTCTCGCAGGGTGATGATGATCGAACATCAGACTGGTCTAATTCCAATAAGAATATCCAGCAACAGGGCCCTCCAAACGCGACACCGCCCAGACGAGACTTCGGATCATTATAGGACTAGCAGATACTGTTCAGAGAGAAATCTAATCCCGATACAACCTTCTGTGGAGGTAAATATCCGATTCTTCCTACAAAACATCAGGAGTGTCAAAAACAAACTAGGTGGTCTACTCGATTACTTTCCTGCGCAGAGTACGACTTCGCAATTCTGATCGAAACCTGGCTCAAAGATGAGATGGAGATTGCTACCTTCACCTCGAATCTTGGTTATCACACGCTGGCTGCTAACAGAATAGGAGACGAGTTGGCGGTGTAGCTAGCTGTCAAAGGAGTGCACTCCTAATTAAGGCATGCACTTAACCTAGAAGCAGTTATGGGAATCTACCGAGTTTCTGGAATTTCAATCTCTGCGTGTGCCGTTTATTCACCTCCACTGGTTTCTGAGGATTGTGTCCTCAATCTGACGGCATGGCTGTCATCCACAATCAATCATCGTCAAAAGCTCATCATCCCCGGAGACTTTAACCTTCTACTAAAAAGCCCCTAGATACACTGTCATTGAACATGTCGGAAATGGTCTTATTGATGTTCCTCCCTCACATGGCGATGCCACCCAACAGCGCATCTTCTCAAACTGTTCCGTAAAAGAAACCATAACCGATAACTTTCTCCCGTCCGATCGCTGCGATAATATCACTGCGGGCACCGAAGGAGAAACGTTAGCCAGTACAAGCTACAAACACCGTCAGGAGAGTGTACAATCCTAAATACATCAACATTGAAAAAGTTATTACCCTTTTCCAACTTTACCTTTGGAAGACACTGGCTGAGGTTACCATCAATGAGGCTGCCTACTGGTTTTCGAGTTGGATGGAATTCATTGCAAGGTCCGCAATGTCCAAAATGTGCATCATTAGTCCTCACTCGAAGCAATGGTGGAATGACCTTCGGACTAAAGCCTTCAAGGAAAAACAGGCAGCCCATGCCTCCTTACAAGAAGTTGCCTTCAGAAGATTCATATGCCAAATTCTCCAAAGCAAGGATGGATTTCAAGAATAGCAAACAGTATTTAGCAAACACTATTTACAATTTCATGAACTGCCGGCTGTCCAGAAGAAAATGTATGTGGTCCACATGTCATACTTGCACCCCCATAGCTTTTGATGTCCAGGAATGGTGTGAGCATGTGTTGCGTTTTAAGAGACACTACAGCGTGTCTAAAGTATATCATTGGAATGAAGCGCTTATCGTTTCTTCAACTACTAGTAATATTGAAATTTCTGAAGAACAGCTAATAAAAATAATAAACTCACTACCTGACAAGTCAACCATAGGAACTGATGCAATTCATTTTTTTTTTGTTTTAAAATTGCTTCTTATTTCATCAGCAGCGAGTTCACTCACCTCTACAACAAACTACTCAAACAGGCACAGGTGCTTGCAAACTGGTTGACTTACAGATTGCAGTTCCAAAGAGGCCTCGTGCAAAAACACCTGCGAACTTCAGGCTAATATCAATCGCCTCTCTCTTCCTGAAATTTCTCGAGAAGTGCATCTATAACGATGTTGCACTCACAACCTTTGCGCATAGGCCAGATCATACCCAATATGCCATGCCAAATAGACCTACTATTACCTGGCTACAGTCCTTATCGCAGAAAATAATTCATGTCTGGAATGACAATGAAGATCTCCACACCATATTTCTGACATAATTTGCATTCTACTCAGTACAACTCTCACCCCTCTTTGCCTTACTTAATAGATTCTACGGTATATCCGGCCATATACTCGCACTTCTGCTGTTCGCTGCAGTATTCGTGCCACGTATGGATAAAGTTTCAGCGTTCTTGTCATTTGCTGATTGTGTGTTACTTGCCATGCCAACGCCAGGTCGAGGACCCACAAGTATGACAACCCCCCCCCCTCAGAAACTGTAAACAACTACTTTAATACATTGTGAGTATGCCAAATTTTTTGGCCTGTTATTTAATCCAGATAAGTGTCAAGATATCTAATCTTTTCTCTAAGTCGGATGACATCCGGTGATACCTTACTTTCGGAATTAGCAGGAAAGGTTCTGGCTTCCACTGGAAGTGGCAAGTTCCTAGGAGTAATCCTTGATGCGAACCTCACCTATAAACAACAAATCAAAGCTCAGTACTCCAAAGCCTTGCGAGCCTTCTGGGGAATGAAAATAGATTTATGCAGAACTCACAATAAACAATCAGGAAATACCTCCAAACGTACTTCAATAGCTTGCTCTCCTATGCCGTGGAAATTTGGTCTGTCGCACCTCCCACCAGCCTCAAGAAACTATGGGGTCTAGAATTCTGGGTGCTGAAGTGGGCCACCTTGTGATCTCACCAGATCTACACCACATCCAAATCTGCACTGCTCCAACCTGCAATACACACGCCCACAGTCCACATGTGAGGAAAATAAAGGCATTCCTTCATCTGTGTTCATCTAAGCATGATTGGCGCCTCCGTAGCCAGGTGGGCAAGAGCAGCAGTGCGTAGCACACGCTTTTTGATTAGACCTGGGTTCGAGCCCGTGAGCACCAAATACGGAGGATGCGGAAAAGGTCAGGGAATGACCGCCGCATATCCCCGGAGCAATATGCCTTAGTTGCTAATGCTCCTAACTAAGCATGATTACATGAACCATAACTAAGCATGATTACATGAACATTTGGAACACGGTTGGTTGGCGTTTGCCAGGAAGACACCTTCGCAGTACTCCCTCTTTGTGCTCAAGGCTCCACAGGTTACAGAGTTTCAAGAGACACTTCCCAAATGTGACTTTGGAAACTCAACCCACACAACATCGACATTGACCTATGGTCTATTGACAAGTCATAACGAGATATCTTGGCCGATCTTACTACTGTATATGTAAAGGACAGGTGTGCAAATGCCGGTCCTAGTATGTTGATGTAATTTTATGTGATGCTTAATTTTGTAGTCTTACTTGTTTTAATTACGATTATTTTTTATATTCTGATATTTTGTTTCTAATGGTCATTTGGTAGCTGAACTTTGTATTTCTGTGCTTGTATAATTAATGTTTTGTAAGATTCCGCTGGTTCTGTGCATGGAATCACAAATGTAAACCCAGGGGCTCATATCTGGTGAGTATGGGCTTGGCACACCCAGAGTCCTGAGCCGGATATCATCATTTTTCTTTTTCTTGGTGATTCCCTTCTACCCCCCCCCCCCACCTCTCTCTGCGGGTAATTTAGAAAAAAAAATTTTGGCTGGTGCAGCATAAGCCTCAGGCTTCCTTGCACCCTATGGCTAGTAATAATAATAATATACGATTTTACTTATTAAAGAATATTGTTATTATTAAAAAGCAACAACTTTTATGCGCGAACCGAGAGCATGTTTTATCTGCTATGTTGCCAATTCGTTCCTCCAATCAGCGCACAGTAATATACAGTGCCTCAGCTACTGTATACGGTATATGGATAGCCTATGTGATTTGCATGAAAAAAGAAATAATAATTGTCAAATTTCTGTTAGTCTCATTTTAATTAAATTTGGGAACGCCTTACAAATGGTTCTGAAAGAACAAATTAAATGTAAAACTTTATGAAAATCCATTCACTGAGAGTTGAGTTATTACATGCGGATGGGTGGAAATTAAAAGAAATAATAATTACCTAAATTTTATTGGTCTTATTTTAATGAAATTTGGGAAGCCTGGACAAATTGTTCTGAAAGAGCCAACTATATAAACTTTTATGAAAATCTATATACTAAGAGTTGAGTTATTACAACCGGACGGACAGACAATACTTGAAGAAAATAGGCGCTTTACGCATATATGCTATTGCTCCTAAAAAGATGATGAACTAGTTAATTACAGTGGGGCCCCAACATCCGATGGTAATTCGTTCCAGAAACCCATTATATGTTGAAAATATTGTAAGTTGAAACCAATAACACGTGAAATAGGTATTTCTTACATGTTATACTTCATTTTTACATTAAAATTTGTGTTTTATAAAGATTATTTAATAAAGAGTCATAAAATATCTTAAAATAAAAAACAAACAATAAAGTAGCATTTAACTTAGACTTGAAGTGCAGAGCTGATGAAATCAGTGGTGGCGTAGTGGGACTAAATCAAGCGTTAGGTGTCTTTTCAGTCTTTTGTTGCTACTGGCAAAGAAACTGTCCAAAGTGGACTATTTTTTACGACTTTTTGTAGCTTCCTGAAGTAAGAAATGACTTCGTTTTCCATTTTGCACATCATGAGTTCAGTGTCGGGGTGTTTTTTTACCACTTCGCTTAAATGCTCTCAACAAGAAATGACAGTCTTCATCTGACACTTTTTGGGTGTCTTTTTCTTCCTCTCCAGTGTCACTCTTCGTAATTTTCTCCAACACTTGTAACTCCTCTCTTAGCTCACGCCCATGAGCTTCAATAAGGTCCTCCTCATCCTCTTCGCTAATTCGCTAACCCATTGATTTACCAAGAGTAACAATATCATTTGTCAAAGCACCGGCGCCTCCGTAGGCAGGTGGGCAGGAGCAGCAGTGAGTAGCACACGCTTCTTGATTAGACCGGGGTTCGAGCCCGTGACCACAAAATACGGAGGATGCGGAAAGGTCAGGGAATGACCACCGCATATCCTCGGAGCAATATGGCCTTAGTTGCTAATGCTCCTAAAAACCAAATAACAAAGAAACAACAACAAAGCACCATCACCTTCAAATCCGTTAATGTTATGGATAATTAAAAGCCAGATGTTTTTCAAGGCTGAATTTAAGCACCTGGTGGAAACGTCATTCCAAGAACTTACAGTCAGCCTCACGCAATCCAGCATGTTGAACTTCGACCTCCAAAAATATTTGAGGGTGATAGTATTTTCACTAGAGGTCGCTGAAAAGCAACTTGCGAACATTTCCGTGGTGTAGATTTTCTTGAAGTTTGCAATCACTTGCTGGTCCATTGGTTGAAGAAGAGGAGTGGTGTTGGGTGGCAAAAATTTGACTTGAACAAAGCCAAATTGTGCTTCAAGAGATTGAACAAGGTTGGGATCATGGCCTGGCACATTATCCAGCAGGAGCAATGCTTTCACAGGAAGCTTATTTTTCTCAAGATAACTCTTCACTGACGGACAGCAAACTTGCTCCGATTCATTGAAGACATATCCTGTAACCCAGACCTTCTTGTTACTGCGCCAAAACATTCCCAGCATGCCTTTGTCGACCTTTTGTTGTTTAAATATTCTGGGGGTGTTAAGAGTGATATACAAGTAAAGGCTTCAGCTTAAAATCTGAAGAGGCATTGGCACCCAACAGGAGAGTGAGTCTGTCTTTCATAGGCTTATGCCCAGGTAAACTAGCCTTATCCTTAGTGATGTACGTTCTCCTGGGCATTCGCTTCCAGAAGAGGCCGGTTTCGTCAATGTTAAAAACTTCTGGGGAAGATAACCCTCCTGATCGACAGACCCTTGGAATTCAATTTTAAAGATCTCAGCTGTTTTTTTTATCAGCACTGATGCCTTCCCAAGCCTTTCCCTTTTGATAATCGCCCTTTTTTTGAAGCACTCTAACCAGCCTCTGCTGGCTTTAAAGTCTTCAAAGCGCACAGTACTGTCACTGGTTGATGGAGCTTTAAGTTTCAGGTGGTCATAGATCTGAAACAATCATACGAGAGATGTTTCGCGGGCCATGCGTTGAACAATAAAAAAGACGCTAATTGGTTGAGAATAGTCGTACGAGTGATGTTCCGTGCGACACGCGTCTGAAAATTTCCATCCATGTATCGTTCCAGCTATATCGGAAAATCATCGGTCCGTCTGCAAATAAACGATCGTATGGAAAGTATATCGGTTCCTGAGAATATCGGATGTCAACGTCATCGTAATTTGAAGCCCCACTGTATTTGTTAACAAGTTAGGTAATGTACGCATTGCCTAATTTATCAATAATTAGTAACATGTAATTAGTTATTGTTAACTAATAACTGACTCCTCTGATTTTGTCATCTCAAAACATAAATAGAAAAATTATTATTTTTTAAAATTACGTTTCATGAGGATTCGATTATTAAATAATGTAGCTAAGAACTTAGACTTCTATGTTGTACTTAGAAAGTGTTTATCAAAACCTTGCCACGTGATGTTCGTGTGATGAGTAGTTGTGAGGTGAATTTGTGTAACTGTTTTTTATATATCGTAGAGTTACTCTGGGCAGAGGGAACTGCGGACTATGTGGTTCTGAATCATCGGAATTGGTCTTACAACCTTCAAGGACAAACAAAACATATGAGGAACATTTAGCGTCTATTCGACTTTTCTTTTCCAGTGCTGTCCGAAACATACTTTCATTTATATAGACTATACAGATTTGTGTGTGGGGGGGGGGGGATTAGAGGGACTGTGGAATCATAATTGAGCTTAAGAACTTCTCAGGGACCAACTAAACTTACGCAAAAATTTGGTGTTGATCTGACTTTTCCCTTCTCGAGTAATGCTCAAACATTAATATAAATTTCTATGTGTATTGGGGGAGGGGGTAACTGGGAGACTGTCCAATCGTAGTTGATTCTAACAGAACGTATGTTAAAATTTTTGTGCCAGTCTGACATTTCCTTGTAACGAGTAACGGTATTGGGTATAGAGAGAGAACTCGAAAATTTACCGAAAACAAAAAAAAAAAAAAAATTGCACACGTTCTATTGGTCTGATTTTGAATGAACTTTTGGAGAGTTTGACATATTTTTCTACAAGATCCAAACATCAAATTTAATAAATAAAATTTGTCCACTGAGAGTCACGTTGTTATATGCGCACGGAAAAATAGACATTAAATGTGCTTTCCGTATTTGCGAATGCAACTAGAAACATGGTTTGTGGGGGATTAATAAAAACTATTTTTCTATTTTGAAAAGGTTGAACTACTTGTTATAAATATTTATATCAAGGATTCCAAATTTGATGCTCTTGACCGTATAGTGGTTTTGCTGTTTTCACTCATTTTGGGAAGGTTTGGGTTCGAATCTCCGTCATGAACTAGAGAAATTTCTAAAATTCTCTTCAGTCGGGACTGTAGTTTGCCGATCTCGGGCAGAAGGAAAGAGTATTTCTCTGTGAATCCTGAGTTTTTTCAGCTTGCCCAACATAAAGATCTGCTCGGGGACACACTTCGGGCCTAAAAACACAACTTCCTATACCAAGATGTCCATTGTTGCTAGGTGTAAAATGTGTTTACGAGCCGATCTTAAAAAAGTGTGTGGGGAGTGGTTTGTTGTGTAGTGTTATGTTTCGTTGTTTCACTGACCGTTTAGCCGTTGGGCCCCTATTTGGGACGCACCGTTCCCACACTTTGCCACGAGAAGGCAGGTCAGGCACCCAGTAGATTATTTAAGTACTCTAGCGGGCTCTACCACCTAGTTTCCAAGGATTTCAGTGGCTAAGCCTATAAAAAAAAAAAAAAAAGAGGGGCTGAACACTAGAATTTGGAAAGGCCGAAAGAGATTTACAAGAAAGCAGTAGAATTTAGACGTTGATTAGAATTTGGCGGCATTGTTAGGGGTACTCGGTCGGTTTAGTGAGAGAGGGGGGAAGACTGAAGACTGGGGGGAAACAGGTAGAAGAATGGGGACGATAGAGTAGGCATCCCCAAAGAGGTCAATGGGGATGAGTCCCACCAGGCAAAGTATTGGGGGAAGCAGGGAGAGGAGGAGACAAACCCGTCTCCTCTCCCTGCCTGGGGAACCCAGGGGCTCACATCTGATTAGTATGGGCTTGGCACACCTAGGGTCCTGAGCTGGATATCATCATTCTCCTCTCTCTCTCTCTCTCTCTCTCTCTCTCTCTCTCTCTCTCTCTCTCTCTGTCAGGGTAACTCAAAGTTTTTTTGGCTGGTGCAGCATAATCTTCAGACAGCCTTTAGGCACCATATGGTTAAAAATAACCGGGTTAGAGTACCCAGTTTAGATCGTCAATGCCATGTTGTGTCGATTCCGGTAGCATGATCAAACTGCCCATCCTGCTCGGGGGGGGGGGGGGTAGAATACGTTAGCTGGCAGTGGGGGGGTAGGAGAGAAACACATTTACTTCATTCATAATCTGCATTCTCACTCTACTTGCGTTCTATTTTTATACTTTTTTCTTATATTTTATTATATATATATATATATATATATATATATATATATACACTTTTCTGTTAGGTTATATATATATATATATATATATATACATATATAATTATTATTTTTGTTATTTTATTTGTTTTTATATATATATATTTTTTTTTTTTTTATTTTATTCAGCACTCATTTATCTTTTTCGCACACACCAGGGGGTGATGCAATGGTGTGTAATGTAAATTTAAATGCTAATGCATAATAGTTGAGCTAAATAAGAAGGAATATAAAATATTAAAACTAGGGTTAGCAACATTTATGGTTTGTGTTTTTTCCCCTCACACACTTACTCTCATTAGTTCTTCTGGCTTTCATTTCATTTGTTCGACTCTTGCTTTCTGCACTGCACTTTCTGGGCACCTCAGCTTATAATGTTATGCTTCAGTTGCAGTGCAGGCCTAGCCGCAAGTTTTTTGCAGGCCAGGGGAGAATGCAGTGATAGTGTTTGTGTTGTTAATATATAAAGTAAGGTAAGTTATTAGTGACTTTGTATTCTTTCAGCCAATTACATTTGCTCTTACACTCATTCCCATTCATCATAACATTCATTCACTCTCTCTTTCCCTCTTGCTGTGCCACTCTTTCTTTCACCAAAACTGACATTTATTCCCTTTTACCATAGTTCCTAATTCACTCTGTGCCCAGCCTATTCATTCTGTCTTTCATTCTTATTCATTTTCCTTATTCATTCTTCTATCATTCTACATTGCATCCCCTTGCTACTAGCTTACTGATATTTTTCAGCTAATCTGCTTCCCTGTCTGCCTGCACAAATCCCTCCCCTACATGGTTGCTTATTTGGTGTGCCCCAGGTTCCTACACGTGGCAGGGTAGTCCTGGAGGCGTACCCATGTCAGTCAGGACTTGTCATGTCAGGGTGCGGAATACAGGTATTCTAACAGTTTTAAGTCATCGTCTGGGCGAGGTGGGAAACGTGGGCAATTTTTTTACTATTGATTATTGTTCAATTTATGGGAAGGCTGAATTGCCCTTTGGATAAATCTACTCATTTCGAATGCCTTCTGTGTGAAGGTTGTAAAGGCTTTATAGTTTTCCTCTTATGAACAGATATTCTTCTCCCCTGGGAAGGGGGCCAATTTGTGCTACTAGCCCTGTTCTGGGAGTTTCCTAAATTATACATTCATATAAAATGTGTGCCCAGTCTTCACTCTCGCCACAGGTGCAGTTTGGTCATCAGTCAACCCTAACGAGGTTAGTTTCGTCTTTAGGTAGCCGTGATCTGTCAATATAAATGTTGTAAAATGTCCAGGGGCATACCACTTAGGTGGCTTTGGGCTAACCATTGACACCCGTGGCAGAAACCGTTTGGTAACCATACCTCTGATTTCCTGCTCCCACTTTGCCGTAGCTCGTGGAGTTTTCTGGCTATTCTTTTTCTTTCAACGTTGAGGGTGCTGGCTATATCAAGGGCTATCCCCAGAAATTCTGTGGGTATACCCTTTTTAAGTCTATAATATAAGCCTCTTTTGCTACTTCCAGATAAAGTGGTAGAGCTCCGCCAGCAAATGTAGCGCAGGTGTGCTTGCTGTGCGACATGCTCTGGTAATGGTGAGAAGTATTGTCCTTTGTATCGATTCTAATTTATTCCTATTTCTTACTATGGCCTAGCGGGTGAACCACGCGCCATCTCCATAGATGATAACAGGTAGGAACATTGCACGGTATATTTTTGCCAGGGTCTTTCTTTTGAGCCCCCAGTCTGCTCGACTGATCCTGGCAATTATACTTGCATAATTTCTCACTTTCTTCACCAGGTATGTCAAATGGGGATAAAAAGTTAATTTTGAATCAAAGACCATTCCGAAATAATTTAGTTCTGTTACTATTTTTATAGTTATTGTGTTAATTTTGATCTGTGTACGTCTTATGTCCAAATTGCCTTTTAGAAGTATTTGTTTGGTTTTTTTCAGGAGATATTTTGAGCACGTGCATTTGTGCCCACTCCTGCAGCTGCAAGAGGGCGGCATTTGATCTTTGCTCTACAACCACTCGTGTGTTACCTTTTACAAGGAATATCATGTCATCTGCAAAGGCCAGGCTTTCCACAGTGCCCAGATCTAAGGCCAGAAATTCGTCTAGAACAATGTTCCAGAAGAAAGGAACTTATTACCTTATAGAAGTTTTGTGGGGTATTTGCCAGGCAGTCTCCTAATCAAAAGGAGTTAGTCTCCTTTTGATTAGGAGTTGCTGGCCTGTCCCTCTACACGATGGATTTCTTTCGTGTAGAGGGATAGGGTCCGCTTGTTTAGTCCCCAATCCCTCCTGGTCACTCTTGCGACCAATGCAGAATATTTCCTTATCTTTTGTTTAATGTACTTTAGATGGGGCTGGAAAGACAGATTTTGTCAATGATGATTCCGAGATATTTGATATCTGTAGCAAGTTTTATTGTGGTGGATTTTCACTTGCGGTGGTCTGTCAAGGTCGAGTCTGCCCTTCAGGAGTACAAAGCAGGTCTTACTTGGCGAAATCCGCAGGCAATGGATTGTAGCCTAGTTTTGCAAAATTCTATCGCGTGGTTGGCTTTTTCTTCGATCTGCGTTCGTGAGTCAGCAGCAACAGTTAGTATGAGATCATCGGCGAAGGCCTGGGCGCCGACTTCGCCAATATCAAGTGCCAGGAATTCATCTAAAATCATATTCCATAACAGGGGTCCTAGGATAGAGCTCAGCGGGCACCCCCTGTGGATTTGTCTGGTTAACTTTCTATGCGGTGCATGTACTTCGGTCGTTCTCTGTGTTAGGTAACTCCTGATTGTTTTATACAGGTTTAGAGGCACTCCAGCCCGCCTAAGTCTCGCGAGGACGCTCGGCCACCAGATGGCGTCGAACGCCCCCGTGAAGTTTTTCTTGTTATCAATACTGATAACAAGAAAATATTTGGTAGTACAGGCTTCTACTTTATCCAGCAGTGTCTTGAGAACATCGATTGTGGATAGGCCAGGTTTGAATCCAAATTGCATTGTGTTTGTTAGGTTTGCCCCTTCGTAATAGTGGAGTAGCCTCTTGTGCAGCATTCTTTGGAATAGTTTGCTTACAACTGGGAGTAAGGCGATTGGACGGTAAGACTCTGGTTTTTCTGGCTGCTTTGATGGATTTTTCAATTTAAGTTTGATGTTGGCTATTTTCCAGTCATTAGAAAAGGTTCCTTCTTGGAGGCAGGTGTTATATAGCGTGAGTAACAGATCCGGAGTGTATTCCACCGTTTTCTTCACAATTTCCGGTTCAATTAGGTCTGGGCCAGGGCATTTTTTGCTTCTGATTTGCATGGCGGCCTCATGCAGCTCATCCACAGTGAAGGGTGTTTCTTGGTCAGTGAAGTATGAGTCATTTTCTTGACAGATCCGCAGTTGTTCCAGAAGGGTAGGAGTTACCTGTTCCAGGAAGATAGTGTTTAGGATATTGGTCATCGAGTCATCCCACGTAGTGGTCAGGGAACCCAGCGGGATCATTGTTGCTTCTGCGACTTCTCCTCTGGGGTGTCTGTTAGTGGCTACTTTATAAAATATGGAGATAATAGTGAAGACATCCTCAGGAATGTCAGTGGGGACAAGCCCAACCAGGAGACGATGGAGTGGCAGGGAGGGGGGAAACTTAGGATCACCTCTTTAACCTCTGCTGATGAAGGGGTTAAAGAGGTGAGCCTGGTCAGGGCGCCTGGTTCAGATCGCCTAAAGGCGGTGGGGAAATATTGCCATTTTTATGTATTGTCAATGGTCATGTATTCAGTGAGAGTTCCTATTCAAGTTGTCCATTTCAGCGGAAATTTATTTTTGGGATGGAGTCTCCATTCAGTATTTCTTCCAGGTTGGCAATAGTCAGCCGGCTTCGTTAGCCTTAACCATTTGTGGTTCCAGGCTTTATCTGCTTACTCGAGGGTAATATTAATTCCACATTTAGGCTTGGATGAATTTGGTTTTTGTCACTTTCAGGTTGTAGCTAGTTGTTTTCATATATGTCCTGAAGAGTTCTTCTTCGTGAAAACAAGTCCTGGGCATAGCGTGAGAACGCCTTGTATTAGTCCTCTGTATCTGGGATGTGCGATTCCTGTTCTCTAGGTGAATAGTGTAGTCTGGTGATTAGCAGGCAGCGGAGGTCCTCATAATGTTCCCCATGATACATCAGGTTCTGCCAGGTGACCGCTTCCCCCACAGAAGCAGAAGGGACTATCCACTAATCCAAAGGTTGCTAATTTGGCGTGGAACAGGCCATGACCTGTTAGCAAGAAGGTTGTGTTCAGTCCAAGCGAGAGACAGAGGGGGGGAGAGGAGAGGGGAATCTGGTGTACACCTTGTCAATGTATGGGAAGAATTTTTTAGTAATTTCTCCCTTGGTAGTTTTCACCCATCGACTTTGCCATGTCCGCTGCAGGCGTTGAGTTACTCTTTGTATCTCTATCCTGTGGTTGTTAGTTGGATCGATGGTGTGCCCTATAAAGGTTGTTGAGAGTGCTTTAGCCAAATAGTGGAGCATGGCGGTTCTGATTGTCTCCAGGTTCAGCGGGAGGGCTCCCGCGAGAACCTGAAGGGCATGCGTACTCGCCGTACGGCAGGCACGAGTGATGGCGAGTAGTATGATTTTTTGTATGGAATCCAGGGTTCTTTGGTTGACTGCAGTTGTCACTTTGTGATACCAAACAGGTGAGGCGTAGGTTATGACTGGTATGAAGATTGTCTTATCGTACAATGAAAGGGTGCGTTTGTTGAGTCCTGAGTTCCTCCGGGATTTTCTGGCGACTAAGGCTGAGTATTTTCGTAACTTGTCAATCATCAGCTATGCCTCTGGCATATGGTACCACAAAGCAATAACGGCGACGAATAGAAAGAAGCTTGACACGATACAGCGCTCCATACTGCTGACTATATCCAGGGGTTACAGCACGGTCAGCACCCACGGCCTACAGGTGCTGGCCGATGCCCTCCCTCTTGACCTGGAATTGTCCGGACAGGCCTCATGTACAACCTCACGAAGGGCAGAACAGTAACCTGCCTTGCCTATACCACGGACCCAACAAACACCCTCACGATGGAGAAAAGACGACGTGATACTCACCTAATACGGATATGGCAGGACCGTTGGACCAATTCCACCAGGGTAAACATCACCAGGAAATTAATACCCAATGTGGAAAGAACCTATCCAAAGTCGCCACACTGGTTTTTCCCAAGTCTACATGCTACCTTCCTGCTAACGGGACACGGACCCATTAGGGAGAAACTCTCTATTCTAGGCATCACTAACAACCCATTATGTCACTGTGGACTCTCTGATTATTTGGTTTTTAGGAGCATTAGCAACTAAGGCCATATTGCTCCGTGTACAGATGCCAACTAATAATAAAATATATTACCTGCCACTAGACCAGGAACATCACATCCTGAGTGATGAAAGGCATTGAAACGCCTTCAAGATACTCGCCTACGATCTCTTCGAGAGATGAAAAACCTTCCCGCTCAACTAAGACATAATTCTGACATCGAATGTCTCTTCAGTAGCAACCGAGGTATACATCCACCTACTACCAAAAGAAGCCTGGCAACAAAACTGATAGTACAACTTGGACGCTACCCGTTTGCCAGAACGATGTCTTCACTGGATACGACACTTACCTGATTTGGACTGTGCACAGACCTTGACAACCTGCAGCTCTGCTGCCGCCATCTGGCGATCTGTATCACGCTCCCTTGCGTGGTACCTGTAATCTCTCACCCCCGGTGGGGAGACAGGAGTTCTATCTCCTCCTCCCCGCCCCCGCTTCTTCTGGTGAGTCATGGGCATGCCTCACTGACTGATTGGGGTCGCCTTCCCTAACGTCCCCTTACTTCTGTCTTTTCCCCCAAGTCTTTAGTCCCCCACTCTATCTATATGCAAGCGAATGCCTCACACTTCTAAATTTAAACATGTCAAAATTAACCCCGATTACCAGTTTTTGGCTTTTCCAACTTCAGCGTTCCCCTACGTTTTTGCTTTTTTTTTTCGGCCCTAGTCACTGAAATATCAGGAAACTAGGTGGTAGGGCTTTCCAGAGTAAAAATTTCAAACTACTGGGTACCTGGTCTGCTTTCACGGGGCAACTTGGGTCTAGCAGTGGTCTAGCGGCTAAATGGCCAGATGAACAAAGATACACAACATAACACTTATACAAAATCCATACACTTTCAAATCTCTTGCCTTCCAAGCGAACTGATATACCAACAATGAAAGCAATGCGGAGATGGGGGAAACCCCTTGTGCTGTTAGACACTAAATACACTTTACACTTTTATCCGCTATTACCCATTAGGAGCCCAGCGGCTAAATGACCAGAGGAACAACGGTACACGACACCACACATATACAAAATCCATACACCTTTCAACCCCTGGCATTGACAGTGTTCTGTTTCACACCCACAAATTACGCCCAGATACTTGAGTTGCGTGTCCAATTTGATGGTGGTTTCCCAATCTTTATCTGCGGTGGTCTTCTTATATTTAGCTTCCCTTTCAGCAGCACCGAGCAGGTTTTTGTGAGAGAATTGGAGGAAGTTGGTTTCCACCCACCCCTGTAAAGTTTTCAGGGCTGAGTTTGCTATATTTTCAAGTGGCTCTAGAGTTGGCAGCAACTGTAATAATTAAGTCATCAGCAAAGGCTTGGGAACAACAGGGTGAAAGTAGAGTGTGGAGTGTGTTTAGTGTCAAACAGCACCAGGGGTTCTCCCCATCTGCGCGTGCTATACATTGTGGGTGTGAAACAGAACACTGTCAATGCCAGAGGTTTAAAAGTATATGGATTTTGTATTTGTGTAGTGTCGTGTACCGTTGCTCATCTGGTCATTTAGCCACTAGGCCACTAATGGGACCCAACGTTGCCCCATAACGCCCCGTGGAGGCAGACCAGGTACACCACTATTATAGTTATTTACTCTGGTAAGTCATGGCACCTAATTTCCTGAGATTTCAGTGGCAAAGACCTAAAAAAAAAAAAAATTGCTATAGATAGGGTCAGCTAAAACAAAGGGAGTACTAGTTGGGCGATTTGATGTTATTAAGTTTTTGGGTGTAGGGCTCAAGCAATATGGAGTTGATTCGGACGCTAGTTGTAAGTTAGAGAAGGGGAGGGAGACTGAAGACTGGGGGGAAAGATAGAGATGCAGGGTCCATAGAGAAGATGACCCCAAGTCAGTGGAGCACGTCCATGCCCCACCAGAGTGAAAAAAAGGGTGGCGAGGGGGGAGGACACCAGGGGTAATCTTCCCTTCCCACCGGGGAGTGGAGGCAAAGGACCACCCAAGGGAGCATGGCTAGGGAGGCCTAATGGCAGCAGCTGAGCTGTGCTGGTGGGTTCTGTCACTCCTGGGACGAAGGAAGGAAGTTTTTTTTTTTTTTTCTCCTGAGAGGACTGTCATATCCAGGAAGTTTCTTACTTTGATCTTCAATGGGTGGTGTTTGGGTGCCTAACCCGTTTAGCTGTGAACGGGTTAGGCACAGACTGTGCAAACTTGGTCGTGTACCGTTGCTCATCTGGTCATTTAGCCACTAGGCCACTAATGGGACCCAACGTTGCCCCATAACGCCCCACGGTTCTTCAGCCCCGCAGTGTCACAGTGGATCAACTTCAATGCCTAGGGATGTTAGCTTCGCTTTAAAGGGTCCGTGGCCTGTCAATAGAAATGTGGTATGGAGGCCTGGTGAGTACCAGGAAGGAGGCTTTGGACTGATGGGGGATGTCAAGGCGGCGTAGCGCTGCTCGTCCGTTATAATCAGGTGCTCACAATCCCGGGGATTTTCTTGGATTTTAGTGGCAAACCTTAGCTGGAACTCGTCATATTCATGGCAATCATACATTACGTGATCCCACGGTTCTTCAGCCCCGCAGTGTCACAGTGGATCAACTTCAATGCCTAGGGATGTTAGCTTCGCTTTAAAGGGTCCGTGGCCTGTCAATAGAAATGTGGTATGGAGGCCTGGTGAGTACCAGGAAGGAGGCTTTGGACTGATGAGGTTCACAGAGGGAATGAACTTTTTGGTCATAATTCTTTGTTGGTGGTGTCCCATATCTCTTGCCAGGTCCTGTACTTAATTTCAGAGATTCTCTTCCTTTCCTGTTTGGGGTTGTTATCAAGGTTAAGAGTGATGCCTGCTGTTTCGGTGGGAATACTCTTCTTCAACCGTTGATACAATCCTCGTCTTATTACCTCTAGGTGTAGGGGTATACATCCAGCTAGCACGTGTAGAGCTGGGATGCTTACTGTACGGCACGCCCTTGTTCCTACTATAGAACGCTGTATGGAGTCTAGTTTACGGCTATTTTGGTCGAAGGAGGCCCTAGTATACCATACTGAGGCTCCATAGCAAGTATTGGGACAAATTGGGACCTGTATTGGGACAAATATGGCATTATAGATGACGGCCGGAGCCCGGCCCTTAAGGCCCCAGTCTGCACAGCTTATACGAATGGTTATGGCCGAGTTTTTTTTTTTTATTTTCTGTGACATATATTTAAAGGTAGGATGGAAATTTAGCTTCATATCTAAGACGATTCCTAAATACTTGATTTCTGGGTATAATCTTATGGAGGTGTTGTCAATTTTGAAAACCGGTGGTCTTCGTAGTTGGAGCGTTCCCTTGAGTAATATATATTTTGTTTTCTCTTCCGAGATCTTTAGTCGGCTAATGGCTGCCCAATTCTGGAGCTTAGTTACTGCATAATTTGCGCGCTTCTCTAGATCTGCTCTTGTGTCACCATGCACCATTGGCAAAAATCCTTGCACCTTTGTTAAAATGAATACCGTTCGTACAAAATAGATTCCTTCGACCTACAAGTGCGCGCCACGCGCTGGTAAAACCTTCTACCCTTAGAGCCTTGCAGATTTCCTCAAGTCTTGAGTTTATCCACAGGGCTTTTGGCATATAATCCTTCCTATCGTGTCTAGGGGCGCGCGCACACACACACATTCTGACTTAACTCCGGCATTTATTTATTTTTCAGTGTGGTCCTATATTTATCCAACAAATGTTCAAGTCGTGTTCGTTTAATATCATTAGACCCCACATGGATAATAATTCTCTGTTTACTCTACTTAAAATCTGACAATCTCTTGGTAACATCAACAATTGTTGCTTTTGGCAAACACGCCTTGGTTCTGTTCCACCTATCATTATTACAAAAAAAATGTTATCCTTTTCCCTGACAGCAGAGTCGCCCAATTAAACTATTGCATGCGGGGTCTCGGCCTCTGTAGCCGAGTGGTCAGGAGTGGGAGTGCAGTAGCACACGCTCTTTGAGTATACCTGTGTTCAAGCCCCTGACTGCTAAATACGGTCGATCTGCCAACCCGTACTGGACCAGCTTGGCAATTTATGGTCCATTTCCCTCAGCATGAATTGTTGAGGAGGCTTCCATCCTGCAGTAGGTTGATAATGGCTGCAGTTTTTATGCGGATTCTCTCTGTCGCGATTAACATTTGGATCTGCTGCACACGAATAGAGTGCTTCCAACAATGATAGACATGCTTAGTCAAAACCTCAACGTTTTAGAGTGTTAAGATTAACATGCTGCTCTGTTCAGAAACGATTTGAAAAAGCAGAATGCGCAAAATTGGCTCGACTGATAGTCCTGCTTTGGGATCAGAGCACATAGCCTCTGGACACTTTCACTTCCCACAATTCGTGTACGTAATTTGATAAACAGATCTTCCCCTTTGTAACATGGGAATAACTGATTTCGCCCTGGAGATTATTCACTGTAACTTCTTGTCGGGCAACTGATTGCATACAATATGGTAACGTCGCAACAACCCCAGTAAGACGTCCAGAGGCGCTCGGGTAGTAGGGGGAATGTATACGGTGGCAATTATGTCATTGTTAGAATCGAGGTGGGAAACTAAATCACTCTCTAATTGAAATTTATCAAGAACATGGGAGGAGGAGGGGGGATGTCAACAGTTCAGCTTACTCGTTCATCATGGAAATCTCGCTTTCCTGTCAACCACGGAACTGGAGTGTGACCACGATAATTCACTGTTAGTGCTGCGTAGATAGCGGTGGGCGTGCACCAGTCTGTAATTCGTAAACTGCCCTTTGCGATGGGTTTTCTGTCAACTAGTGTCAATAGTCTAGTACCTTTACGCCGAACCAGAACATCCAAAAAAGAAGAGCATATACCAACTCGGACTCCCTGGTAAATTGAATATCGGATGAGAGAGAGAGAGAGAGAATTGAGTTTGGAAGAGCGTAATTTGATGGGAGAGTCTCAGCGCCCAACATTTGGGACACCGTGTGCTGGCAGATCCCCCAACCAGCTCTATGCCCCACTCCCAAGCTTCTTGCTCTTCCTTCGAGGCTACATTTTAAAGATCGGTTCCTCCCTTATCAGAAGCTCCATCTAGTTCAATCTCTGGATGCTGACTTGTTTAAAATCATGGATGATAAAAAGTATAGACTGCTCATCTTAGATCTGCACGCGGTCTCCACAATTAACAACTGATTTCAGATCTGCACGCGGTCTTCACAACTATCAATTGATTTCAGATCTGCCCGCGGTCTCAACAACTACCAACTGATTTCAGATCGTTACGGCTGGACAAGAATCTCTCAGAAAACCGAACTTAAGAAAACTACCTTTTGTTATCGCAATTTATTATTTTAGTTATTTATTTTTTGTATTAGTTTTCCTTCCAAGTGCTATAAGGATTTATTTTTTGTAAATACATAATCTGCCTATAATTTAATGTTTATACTTCAGGCGAGGTTCTCTCTGCCGCTTGTTAAACCGTGGCATAGTGCCGTGAAGGATACTGTAAAGTCGTGGTACCTGTGTGTACCGGTGAACCTTACAATAAAGATCCTATTTATTTTTATATACTGTAGGAATATTTTTACATTGGCCGCATCAGCACAATTATTTTGAATAGGGCTCGAATAATTTAAGTTACCCCTGGAGGTTAAAATTTGTTTTATATAAATAAATTAAATATTAACAATATATTATATTAACGATCAGCATACGTATGAACGATTCTGGATATATTAAGAGTAATATAGCAAGGTCGTTATATTAGCGATCCTGGCTGTAATGAGTGTCTGTAATCGAGTAAACGGATGGCGAATTTCTAAAACTGTCTAATTTATGCAGCTTTTCTAAAAGTGTTGTCAAATTAATAAATATTTTAACTTATTACGAAATGGCGTTTCCACAAATTTTTATGGTTGGGAATAGGTGTTTATATATAAATTCAAGTTGCTAATTCTATTTTGTGCACAAATGCTTTTGGGACAACGTGCACATATGTTTATTTCAGTAGTATGTAGCTAATAATTTGGTTTTGTATGAATTTTCAGATTTCGGGCAGTGTTTTAATTATCAAAGCATGTTGTTATTATTATTATTATTATTATTATTATTATTATTATTAATCATCACAAGTTTGGAGAGAGAAAGGGAGATAGAATGAAAAGAAAACAAGCAGTAATGAGACACTGCTCAAAAATTTATCCGAATACATAATATAGCAGTAAGCGCTTTGCTTTAAGAATGCGATGACGTTAGATATTTAAAAGTATGTCGTTTATGTGGATGAGTGAGAAAAGCCGTAATTAGAAACTTCTCCAAGAACACTTGGTTGAGACACTGCACAAAAATTGTAAGTGTTTCAGGTTTTCAAACTAGCAATTATATATTTTTTTATTTTTTCATTTACTTTTTAAAATAGCGATTATATATATATATTTTTTATTTTTTAAATTTTTTATTATTATTTTTTTTCCCTGCGACTCTCGGTTACTTCTTTGAATTCCTTAACTGCGTATGGTATGTTGAGTTAATGACATGTCAAGGTCGTGAAATAATTCAAGGCGAAATGGCACCTCCGGAGTTAATAGCATAAGACTTAATAGCGTAAAGATGGTTGGCAATGTTCCTGACAAATTATTTCCGAAGAAGAAAGCCGGTGTTTATCTCATTCATTTCATTATTTCCTTTAACTTCTAATATACCCAGACTCAGCAAAACTGCCACTTCATTGGGGCGGGTGAGGAGGGTAAGACAAATTCCTAGCCTTTTTTATTTAGAGGCGATTGATAATTTTATGTTTGCATTTATGTAAATGGAGAGAAGAATTAAGAAGGATGTTCAGGATGAGACAGACTTTGGGATTACGATACATAAGAATTTGCAAAGTTGAGAGAAGCAGCTCATCATTCCTCCTCCTTTTTAAAATGACGGTGCGACGCGCTTGGAATGCGAGCTGCATTTAAAAAAAAAAAGAAAAAAAAGAAATTTCTGGATAAGGGGGAATAGATTGTTAAAGAATGCTGTGGCCTTCGTAATTTATACTAGGAAGGCAGTTTTCCAGCCTTCATAATATACAGTAGACTTGATTTTATGAAGTTTGCCTTGAGACAGTGTCTTATGGAACGTTGGAATAAGTTTCCTAAAAAAGTGGCCGAGGCCTAATTTGTAATTAAGGCACTCTTTGATTATAAGTATATGAGGGTTTTTTTTTTTTTTTTTCCCCAGATGTAGAATAAGTTCTCTTCCTTGCATCATAATGTAATTTTAATACTAATAGCGGTATATTCAACAGTTCTAGTCCTTGAAGTCATACATCCCCTAAGATGTCACCTTTCTTTTGATGTTTACCAGTCACTGTTACCAGGACCAGCTCAAGGGTATGAGGCGCCCCTAGGCCACATTGACTGATATGCCCCATCCCGCCGATGCGAAGATTTTCATTTTTTAGAGCGATTAATTTTACATCTTATTTACTAGTAAAATAATAAGAGGAGTTTACCTCAATATAGTACGTAGAACATATTGAGTAGTACAGCTCTGATTCATACATCTTATTTACTTACAAAAAAGTAAATTGTACGCAGTATAATTATGTAAATTAGTAATTATAAATTATAATTATGTTAATTAGTAATTATAAATTATAATTATGTAAATTATGAATTTAATATCGCTTGTTTTTAACATGTTAGCACATGAAATACACAATTTTTTTGCGGGCTTTGTTTTTGGGAGGAGGGGGCGACACTAGGCAGTGCCTAGTCGACCTTACCTTAAAGCCGGCCCTGCCCAATACAGCCAGGCTGAAATTTCAGTGTGGCACAGCTAGTGGGGGAGAAAAGCCAAATATTGCTCCATTATTCTACAGGGACCTCAACAAAACAGTATCATTAAAAATAACTTTATCCCAAAAGGCATTTCCCATTTTAATAAATTTATTTGCCAATGCTAATCTGCTTTGCATAATATTTAGCATAGGCTTTTTCTTTGGAACACAGGATGAGAATCCCACATTATTCACGCTTCTATATAAAATATACAATTGATAAACGCTTCTACGTAAAATATACAACTGCTAGTTATTTGCCATTTATTGCCGATATTTCTTTATAAGCGTACAAAGCAGGCTTCGTACGCTTATTTATTAAACCAAGAAATTCAACTTTTTTCTAGCATATTACAAATTTTTGTAATGGAATTGCGCTGTAGACGAAATTGTTCTTTGTGCCGACGATACGACTGGAACCCCTAAGGGAGACGTACTGGGGACAATTTGGCAATTGCTGTAATGAAAGTCGGCCTTGCTGGATGCTCGCGTTGACTGCGCACTCTTCTTACAGGGTTGTTGCAGGTTGTGAGGAACCATGTCAGATGTCATCGGGGTCAGGGGCTGTTAAATACAGATTTTCCGAGATGGTAAAAAAAAAAAAAAATTCTCGGATAATCGATTTCCCGGTTAATCCAAAAATACAGTAAGTCCCTGACATATGTAAGAGATACATTCCAGGACTTCGCAAAAAATTCAGAGCTACATTGCTCAATAACTTCCACGATTTTTTAATATATTAAAAAGTAAGAGATTACCTCAATCTTTTTCGTGGAATGCTTCCAGTCAATTCTCTCTCATATGTGACTAATAAAATAAGATGAAAAAAAAAAAAAAAAACGAATTAATGAATTCCGTCACTCATAGAGACACGACCAAATCCGATGCGCAACGAAATCGAAAACCGAGAGCCCCAACCCGACCCCGAAACACATCAAACCACCGCAGCAAGACCATGAGTGCGAGAAGACATTGTGTCAGAATAAATAGTTAAAACTGCTTCCGATAGTTAAAATAATTAAATTACTATTAAAATAACAATTAAAAAGATTGAAAACTATTAAAATTAAATGGATTAAAAGTTACGATTCGTGGAAGCATTCCACGAAAAAGATTGAGGTAACCTGTTACTTTTTAATATTTACCAAGACTTGTTTAATATTTACTTAATATTTAATATTTACCAAGACTTAATATTTACCAAGACTCGTGTTTTACGTAACTCTGGAATGATTAATAAAATATTGCTACAATATACGTGATATGTCAAAATTACAAAAACCACATAATACCCTCAGAAGAAAAATAGTTATATATTTTAAATTAGTTCTAGTAAAAAAATAATCTGGGGACAGCGGTGAAGTAGCCGGAGTGGCACATAAGAAAAGAAAATATAAAAGGAAGAAAAAACGCATGTTATTGTACGTACTGTAAAAACTGATTTGTATTTCGTAGCCTTGTTATTATAGTTGACCTTCATTGGTGCCGACAGCTTCTCGTATTGTCTTTCTCCTTTATTGTGTTCACCGTTGCCAGTGACAAATCTGAATTCCGCGCTGATACTTGATAATGTTTGGCCATTTTCATACATTCTTATTATTTTAATTTTCTGATCCAACTCGATCGTTCACCTTTTCTTGATAGATTTATTACTATCGCTGTCACTTATTCTCTTTGTCGGCACCAGTCAATTAAATTTTTTGAAAAGAACTTCACAGGGCGAAAGCTGGCATTTTACTAAAGCACATTTCTGTAAGTCACTACCATAAAATAATAAAAACAATTTGCAGTTTCCGGGTTATTCGGCTTTTCTGTTCGTGCATCTTATTGCATTTGCGATAATACCGATAACTGCAGTTGTGTGGGTTACGGTATTATGATGAAATATTTACGTTACGGTATTATGATGAAATGAGTTCCCCTTCACTGAAATCTTCAGTCATATATATATAAAAAAAAAAAAAAAAATACTGTGTATAAATAACTAACGTAAGTCCGAAGCTACATAAATCGGGGCTTACTGTATCGGAAACTTTTAGGCAACCTACGTAAAAAGTATGGCGATAGAAAAAAAAACGAAAAAACTTACCACGTACTAGTCGCGTGTCCAATACGCGAGTAATGCGTATTGGACACACATTTATTTTTTAAGATATCGATTTTAAATCTAATAGCCTCCCTTTATTGTTTTACAATGTCGCGTATGGTTTGGTCACCAACGTTATTATGGTTCTTTAGAGATTTAACAGATGCACCATTTTCAAACTTTTGAATAATTTCAAGTTTTTGTTTAATTGAAAGCACAAAAAAATTGAAAGTTTAATTGTTTGTTTTTTCAATTAAACATTGAAATGTTTAATTGAAAGCAAAAGCTCTTGCGTTTGCCCATCATTTTCGCGATTTCTAAACAAAAAAAAAAAGTTACTATAAAAAAAATTCTGACATTGTTGACATAAATAACGAAACAAAACTTGTCCTTTTGCGGTGAAATGGAACACAAATGGACGCGATGCACTAAAACAAACTAAACATTTGGTCTTTTTTTTTTTTTTTTTTTTTTTTTTTTTTGTGAGCGGCGGGGTGAAGACAGTGGATGTTGCAAGATAATAGGCACACTAATTTCCCAATGACGACTTATAACGCCGCTTCTTGTCCCTTATTTACGACTTGCAAAATATCTGTTTCTAGTTATTACTTGAATTTTCATGATTTCTGGTTGTTGTTGTTTTTTTTTAATGTTTTTTTTTTTTTTTTTAATTTGGAGTCTTGAAGTGGCCCGGTTAATCCGATCTCTGTAAATCGACAGTCTGCTGTACATAAATTGGATCGTTGTTTACATCGGTCTCTTGGGAGCATTGATGGTGTTGAAGAGAACGATGATTTAAGAAACTCATATAGTCTCCTCAGCCTAGCTTGTCCCTGGATCGACACATGCTGAAGATTCTCGATCACCTGGGGAGATACCCACCTCTGTAAGAAACTGAATAACATTGCATTTTGCTAATTTGGACACACTCATCACTGTGAATACCTAATGGTCTCTGCTGCATAAAACTCCCCGAACATACAGGACTGCCAGCGTGCCCTAGTGTTCAGGGCACGTTAGGTATCCTGTATGTGCGGAGAGTTTTATGCAGCAGAGAACATATTTTTTTTCACCTAAACGAGCTTCGATTGCCTAAATTGGGAGCCGTCCGGAGCGTAATTTAGACAATGAGTGGGCATGTGTAATTTATTCTGCAAACAAATATACGCGCTCGTGAGCATGAAAAGACAGAGTTGCGGTGTTTTGCCCTTATATTTAGAATCAACAACCTTTTGTATTTAGGCAATCGAAATCTCGTTTTCATTTGACTCACTCGTAGTTTCACTGAGCGTCACATATATTTCTTTGCAAGTGTTTAGACTTTAGAGAGTTGTTGATTCTAAATATAAGTACAAAACACCGCACCTCTCTGTCTTTTCATGCTCACGAGGGCGTATGCTTGTTTGCGGAAGAAATTACACATGCCTTCTCACCGAGTAATTTCACTGGCAGTTATGTAACAAGGACATTCCTGCGTATTATTATACAAAAAAAAAAAAAAAAAGAAAAAGAAAAAGAAACTGGCTGTTCCGGTACTCAGCTTATATTGTAAAAGAGTGTCCTCTCATTACTCGACATATTTTAGTAATTCAAAGCAGCACTGGCTCTAGGTGTGGCAACTGGAATGGCCACACAAATTAAGAAGTAAAGTGTAAAGAGTGTTTAGGGTCAAATGGCACCAGGGGTTTCCCCCATCTCTGCGTAGTTTACACATGCGGAGATGGGGGAAACCCTGGTTTACGAAATTGATTGTGGGTGTACCAGTTGACTGGAAATGCCAGAATTTAAAAGTGTATGGATATTGTATATGTGTAATGTCATTTACCGTTGTTCTTCTGGTCCTTTAGCCGCCAGATCCCTGCTGAGGCCCGACGTTGCCCGACTTTGGTCCCGTGGAGTCAGACCGGGTATCCAGTAGTATTTAGTTCACTCCCTGCCACCTAATTTCCTGAGATTTCAGTGGCTAGGACCTAAAAAAAAAAAAAAATTGATGTGATCGTGCAGTGGGGAAACGCTAGGAGCAGGCCAACTGATGGGCAAAATTGATTTTAGATTGTTGAGTTTAGGTTGTGTGGGGCGTTCACCTGCATGCAGGCAGAGTAGGGGGGACTGAAGGCTGGGGAAAAATAGACAGAAATATGGAGCTGATAGGGAAGACCGCTCCAGTTTACAGTGGGGCTGCCCATGCCCCACCAGAGGGAAAAGAAGGGGTGGGGAAGGGGAGGGACAGCAAGCGGTCTCCTTCCCCCCACCAGGGACTGGAGAAAAGTAGGCCAGACAAGGGAGCGGCCCAGATCGCGAATAGGTCGTAGATTATTATTATTATTAGCCATATAGTGCAAGAAAGCCTGAGACTTATGCTGCACCAGCCAAAAAAATTCCCAAGTTACTGAAAGAGAGAGAGAGAGAGAGAGAGAGAGAGAGAGAGAGAGAGAGAGAGAGAGAGGAATCACCAAGAAAGAGAAGAATGATGATATCCAGCTCAGGACCTGGGTGTGCCAAGCCCATACCCACCAGATGTGAGCCCGTGGGGCCCCATTCCTGGAACCTCTGCATTCAGGAGTCTCACTGTGCCATAATGGCGACTGACAGTTCAGGTCAGTAGATACTAGGATCCTGGCTCCTGCAAATTCTGTTTGTACCTGGTGTAGGTATTCGATGGCTGGGCGTCCAATGCAGCAGTTTGGTTTTTAGGAGCATCAGCAAGTAAGGCCATATTGCTCCGGGAATATGCGGTGGTCATTCCCTGACCTTTCCGCATCCTCCGTATTTGATGGTGACGGGCTCGAACCTCGGTCTAATCAAGAAGCGTGTGCTACGCACTGCTGCTCCTTCCCACCTGGCTACGGAGACGCCTCCCATTGGAGTGATGATGTGTGCGCAGAACGCCCACTCAGAGCACAGGTTTGATATTCTTGTAACGGTAATAGCAGGATTTCTGACAGCCACAGCAACCCAGGGTGTAACTCCCTCCACCTGAATTATTTTGTAGTTGCGTGGTTATCCCCAGACAGCTCCCGCGCAGGTGTAGGGTTCCTGCAGCAGGAGGATGTCCAGGTTCTCTTCTTCTGCCTTTTTGTCTTATTTGTCCAGCTGCAGCGATTGCTCGCTGCGCATTCAGTTGGAGAAATTTAATACAGCTGTTATTATACCGTTTAGGCAGGGTTTCCATAATGGATTCTTATTTTGTTGTGCGCTTCTTGCTTTAACATATACCGGCATTTATTGTCTCTGACAGAGTGCGTGTAGGGGAGCTTTTGCCACTTGCAATTTGCGCAGGCTGGTTCTTTTTCTTTATTAGAACAATTTGCGTAGTTATGTCCCTTCTCGGCACAATATCCACAGGTTGGTTCCTTTTGGACGAACGTGTGGGTGGTGTGTGGCCAAATCGGCAACACCGGAAGCACTTTGGCACTGCGATGTGTTCGGCGAAGCGATGGGTGCTCCAGCTAATGTAAATCCTTTCTTGCCTTTGTAATAATTCTCCAGCATCAGGGGCCAGTTCGACCATCCAGTTGGTAGAGCTGCCATTCTTACTTTTGCTTGGGCATTAATAAACTGGTGTAGTCTTTGTCGGGGAAGTCATGTTGTAGGTCAGTGTTTCTCAAAGGGTGTGCCGCGTCACATTAGTGTGCCGCAAAATTTTCCAAGTGTGCCGCGAAATCTTAAAAAAAAACTAGCGTCGTTTTTATTTTAACATCATTGTCCGAATATTTTATTTTGGTTGTAAGAATTGTTTGCCTAACACAAATATAATATAAGTATAAATAAAAAATGGTTAATATTATTTTTCGTTCTATTTATTTAATTTAGAAATTTCTTCTTCTACGACTACGTAGGTGTGCCGCGAAATTTTTCTTCTTTGGAAAATGTGCCACGAGAGTAAAAAGATTGAGAAACACTGTTGTAGGTTACGCATGTAGATTTCTTTACAGATGGTAGCGGGAGTGAGTTACAGGTCTACGCCAAAAATGACGATTGAGGGGGGGGGGCCTCTTTCTTTAGGAGGTTCGGCAATGAGTCCAAGTGTAGGGATATTGGTATTGTTTAGCGTCTTCTTTATTGTCTGTCTCGATTATCACTACCGTATTTCGCGTCTTCCGTATAGATCGGATTCTGGCTGTTTTGAACTCCTGTGTTAGGGAGTCAATGACGTTTTTTTTTTTAATTCTTCGCTGGTTTTGAGGGTGTCTGTATTGGTAGGTTTGAGGACCACTAGATGTGGGGTGGGGAGCAGTGTCTTCCTGGGTAGGTACAGGATTGGAAGTTGTAGTGGTCGTGGTGGCAGCTGCAGTGGCGCCTTTATTCCTCAGCGCTATAGAGTATTTCGGGGCGCACTGTGGCATTTGACTTGCCCCGCATTAAATATAAGCACGGAACCGTGTGGTGGCTCGCTCACTTTCAAGGTGTGCGTCATGAAGTAATGTCTCCATCTTGTGAAAACTTGTGACAATTTGTGATCTAAGTCGGGTTGACATTCTATTTGGGTGCTCTTTGAAGTTGTTCTTAAACGCAGTTTTGAGAAAGAGGGTCTTCTCATACACAGTGCCCTCTGGTAAGACAGGGTCGAGGGGTGGGTCCTGCTGCTTGTCTTCGTTGGTGTCCTTTTGCAATGAAGCAGATTTTGGCTGCTCCCAGACGGAGGCCAGGGAGCAGCCAGAATCTGCTCCCAGGGAGCGGCCAGGGAGCAGATTCTGGCTGCTCCCTGGCCTCCGTCTGGGAGCGCATTTCCTGTTCAGATTTTGGAACTATTTGTTTGCGGTTTTTCCGCTTAGTTGGGGGAGCCGGAGCGAGTGTCCTCCTTCGTTTCCTGTTCGTCAACGATGACGGGGTCATCATTCTGGCTCTGCCTCAGGGTATCTTCGTTTTTACCTTATTTTCCCTCCATCTGCATGTATTCCGGATAATTGGGAATAGTTCAGATTACCAGGTTCGCAACACTATAACAGGATTTGGGTTTCAGAAAGCTGGTAATTTGTGTCTGCCACAAGTTCGTAGTATAATTTAAGGCTTCTGGCGAGCCTTTGAAGTTTTGGGCTATCCCCACTGACACTTTTCGGGGGGGGGACAGCCAGGTATTGGATTACCTTCCTAGCCAGAGTAAACTACAACTACTGGGTACCTGGTCTGCCTCCACGGGGCGAAGTGTGGGCAACGTCGGGCCTCATCTGGGGTCTGGCGGCTAAATGGCCAGAAGAACAACGGTACACGACATCACACACCTCAAGATCCATATACTTTTAAATCTCTGGCCTTTACAGTGAACTGTATTACACCACAATGTAAACCTCAGGGGCTCACATCTGGTGAGTATGGGCTTGGAAGAATGATGATGTCCTGAGCTGGACATCATCATTCTTCTCTTTCTTGGTGATTCCTTTCTACTTCTCTCTCTCTCTCTCTCTCTCTCTCTCTCTCTCTCTCTCTCTCAGGGTAACTTGGGAATTTTTTTTTTTTTTTTGGCTGGTGCAGTATAAACCTCAGGCTTCCTTGCACCATATGGCTAATAATAATAAATTAATAAATAATAATAAAACTACGCGGAGATGGGGGAAACCCCTGGTGCCGTTCGACCCTAAACACACTTTACACTTTACCTTCCTAGGGGGTTTCCATCGGCGAACAGAATGGTGACATCAGATTTGCTGTTGGCTGCATCAAAAAAAAAAAAAAAAAAAAAAAAAAAGTAGCTTCTCTCCATATAAAGTTTATGGTGGGGAACGCACAATTTTCATTTTTTAGGATAGAAATGCACACAGTTTGGGTGAAATTGTTGGAACAGGATCCCTGTCCGAAGTTACTAGCTCTGTAGCACCTCAAGTACCCAGTCAAGTGCCAGATAGAGACGTGGCGACCGCGTAATATCGGTCGCCTCTCTATATTCCCGATGTCAGCCACACGGTGACCACGCGGTCTGACAACAAAGAATACAGATAATAACGCTTCTAGCCAGCCAGAAACCCAAAGAAATACAAAAAGTTCCTCACCAAGAGAATCCTATGCAGTTATACTTTCACTGGATACACTTTCCCTGAAATAAATCACACTTTAGACACATTTTTAGAGCAAAAATCAGCGAGCTAAAATACACGCGACCGTACAGAAGGCAATCGCGTGTATATTCTTGCGGATCGCCATATTGACGATCCGCAAGAATTAAGAAATGAATGAGTTACGCTCCATGGCGGCCACATAGGGATAGAGGAGCTTACGCCATAAAGTGAATACAAGAATAGAAACGTATTTAGCAATGAGGAAGTCTAGAACCACGGTCAACTGAAAAATGCGTACTTCTGTACCCTCGCATTTGACCGCTTTGGTAAGTTGGGAGGGAGTGCAGTTTTGAAAGGAGCTGCCGGTGGCACAGAAATACAGTACTTTGTTCTTGCCCTGAGTCGTACCGCTAAGCCTCCACCATGTTTACAAACATATATCCATACCGCTTTGTAGGGATTAGGGATTACAGCTACTGTGTTTTTGAGCAGTAAACTCATTTTACATGCTGTTATCGACAGAAAACCTTTCATTCCAGAAAGGAAGGGTTTCCCCTCCTACATAGAATATAATGCAAACTGAAAACAAGTAGATGAAGTTGTTTGAATTTGCACCAAGGCAACTTAGGTCAAGAGACAGCAGTGTATAGTTTCGTTCATTGCGTTCTTTGTGGGGAGGGACATAACGGTGAAAAACCGTCGCCAGAGGACTTTTAAGAGATTTTTGAAAGATGAGGTAATGCATAAGTGCGTTTTTGTTATCAAGAGGATTCAGTAGCAAACTCACTGAAGAAGCCTTGCAGCTCCCCCCCCCCCCTCATTCCGACTGGATAGGGAAAATGGACTCACCACTTTATAATTTGTATCAATTTCAGCGTGAAGCACAGAAGAGTAAAGCAAATACAAAGGATGCGGAAAGGTCAGGGAATGACCACCGCATATTCCCGGAGCAATATGGCCTTAGTTGTTAATGCTCCTAAAAACCAAACAACAACAACAGAAGAGTAAAGATGAATTCTCCAATGTGAAGAGTGCATACAGTTGTTTGTTGTTATTTGGTTTTTAGGACCATTAGCAACTAAGGCCATATTGCTCCGGGGATATGCGGTGGTCATTCCCTGACCTTTCCGCATCCTCCGTATTTGGTGGTTACGGGCTCGAACCCCGGTCTAATCAAGAAGCGTGTGCACGCACTATTGCTCCTGCCCACCTGGCTACGGAAGCTCCGGTGCATACAGTACTGGGAAACCTGCACCATATTCGTAATGGTTGCAAGATATCCGCTGATAGACCCCTTTTGGACTCGTAGTGTTACAAGGCTTATTTCGATATATTTCCGCTTCAGTGATTTCCCCGCACAAGAGAAAGGCTGGAGTGGTTGATCACAGTGATTTGTATAGAATTTGAAGCTTGATGTTCAGATATTTGAATATATTTGGTCGTATGCTGGAATTTTAATATAGTTTAATTTGCCCCAACGCAGATTCATGCAGCACGAGTGCCTTCCTAAGATTGCTCAATCTATGGCCGTTTTTAATATGACAAAGTGTAAATATAAAATGTGACATTAGCATTAGTAGAGGCATATGATGTAAGAAAGCAAGCTTATACAGTATCAGCCAAAAAAAAAAAAAAAAACACTTCCCATTTCACCCATTCATTTGCTTCAAATATTTGTCTAGTTGAATTTATTTAAGCTAAGCTATCAACTTCTACAACGACAGATGGAACTCCGTTCCAGCAATCAATTACCCCCTGGCTAAAGGCAAAATTTCACACATCTATTCTGCAACTGTCTTTCCTCAGTTTGAGTTCAGCCCCTCTCATCACAGGTTCGTAATCTGTACAAGATGAAGAATCCCATCAGCATTGAGCCTGCTCAAACCATTCAAGGCCTTATACCCTTCAATCAGATCACCTCGCAGGTTCCTAGTCTCCAGACACTGCAATTTGCAAACTTAAGCCTTTCTTGGTAAGAGCACCCCTTTGTTCCCCACACCAATTTTGTTACCCTTCTCTGTACTCGTTCCAGCAGCTCTACATCCTTCTTGAAATGAGGCCTCCAGACCTGCATACAGTACTCACTGTGTGGCCTGACCGTTGCCTTATACAAACGTATGATCACCTCCTTATCCCTGACATTTTTATGTTAAGGGGATTTTAAACTGAATTGTTTAACTCTGGCCGCCCGACAGATGGTTTTGTACGGCTCTCTCGATGGTTATACGTGTTCCTTAATTTTAATTTCCCTCTCTCTCTTATTTTGTTTCTTTTCAAAGAAACAAAATGCGTATAAAAATAATGTACGTAAAACATCATGAACGTAAGGTTGTATATAATGCAAAATATAAATATATTCATATGTCAGATATGAAGTACTCTGAACAGTGCAGACAGCTCGTGGAGTTTTGTGAATGATATACAGGAAATTTGCTAGCAGGGTTGAGGAGGTGATTATTCCATTGCACAAAGCAGTGGTTAGACCGCATACAGGTTTGAAGATCTCATTTTAGGAAGGATGCGGAACTGTTGGAACGGCTGCACAGAAGGCCAACGAGATTGGTGAAAGGAACAAAAGAGTGGTCTAACCAAGACTTCAGTTGTACGAATTGCGGAGTCTAGAGAGAATAGACACCTGCGAGGTGATCTGATTGAGGTGGTTAAGACTTCGAATGGATTGAGCAAGCTCAATGCTGATGAAATTCTTCCTGTTGCTCAGACTACATGAATAAATTCAAATTCAAGAAGAATGATTGCAGGATAGATATACAGAAGAGTTGATGTGGAAAGTTTTTTTTCCTTTCTTTTTTTTCCGGGTGATGCTTTATAAAGTTTCTTTCTTACATCTTTCACCAGTTTTTTTTTTCTTTTTTTTAATGAAACCCCAAACGCGAGAGGTATTAGAACCTATAGTACTTAGTACCGTGCATGGATTGGAGCTTGAGAAGACGAAAGAAGATATCTGTTGACATTAGACTTGAACTTCTGTAGGCTGTAATGTTCAGGAAATACATATGAAGGAAGGTTGTTCCAGAAAACGGCAGCTGAATGAATAAACGAGGAAGATGAAAAGTTTGTTCTGTGAGTTTGAAGTTGGACAGTAAATGGATGTTCGCTGGTGGCGACACGTGTTCGGACTGTTTTGGAGAGAAGGGGAATTATAGAAGCCAATTCAGAAGAACAGTGCCCATGGAAGTATCTGTAGAAAAGTTATGCAGGAGAAACAGTATGAGACAGAGTGGAGAAACTCTGTTAGAGATGAGTCATTAATTAACCTAACTGCCCTCTTCTGAATGGATTCTAGAAACATGAGAAAGGTTTTGGGGGCACCAACCCAGATGTGGGAATAATATTCCATGGTAGGGCGGAATAAAAGTTATGCCAACTGTTTGGAAGAAAAGTAATGCCAAGAGCGAAAGAGAAAACCAAGTTTTTTTGATGCAGAGTTTGTTACAATATTTGTAACGTGCTTGTGCCAAGAAAGATTAGGAGCCAGGGTAATCCCCAAAAGATATATATATCAACTTGCCTAGAAATCTGAGTGTCACCAAAGATGAGCATAGGAGCAGAAGAATCCTTTTTGCGAGATATAAGACAGGACTGAGTTTTAGAAGGATTGAAATCAACTAAGTTGTCTTTGCCCCACTGGAGATCGGCATTTAAGGAATTGGTAGTGGATATTCGGGACGTGGAAGCTGATTGAGCAGGGCAAGTTTTCTCAAACTGGAAAGTGGATATATGTCAGCAAAACTATGGATAGGATTTCCGGTCAATTGAAGAAGGCCATTAATATGCAACGGGGAAAGAACTGAACCTTGGGGAACACCAGCATTAGTGGAGAAGTTAGAAGACAGAGAGCCATCTACCATCCCCCTCAGTGAGCAGTCAGAGAGAAAACTGGCTAACCATTTAAAAAATGGTTTTTAAAGCCTGAAGCCTATAACAGCTACAAGGTGATGTGTAATAGAGCCACAGAAAAGGTTCGACAGGCAAAGGCAGTTTATGAGAAATCACTAGCAAACAGAGCAAAGAGGGGGGGATAAAGAATTCTTCACATATATAAATGCCAAGAAGAGCAGGACAAACCAGATCGGACCTTCACGTAAGGGAAAGGGGATAGTAATAAATACACCAGCTGCCGTTGCAGATGAACTCAACAGTTATTTTGCATCGATATTTACAAATGAAAATCCTTTTGTGGCAATGGGAAATTGTGGGAGCGAAGTTAAAAATATGTAATTAATGATATTGAAATTTCGCAAGATTATTTAATGAAAAAATCTTCGAGCCTACAGACCAGTGAGGCTCCTGGAGTTGATGGAATATACCCTATAATCTTAAGAGAGGCGGCAAGCGAGTGCATTGAACCGTTGAGGCTAATTATGCGAGCATCACTAGACTCTGGGGAGATTCCCTTGGATTGGAAAAGTGCAAATGTATCTCCCATACATAAGGGTGGCTCTAAAAGTGAAGTTGGAAATTATCGACCTGTCAGTCTGACTTAGTAGGGAAAATACTGACAGTAGTAGGGAAAATCATGGAGGCAATGATCAAGGGTGGAATTCAGGATCATTTGGATCGAATTGAAATTCTCAAGGATACTCAGCATGGTTTTGTAAAGGGAAAATCATGTTTAACAAATCTGATTCGCTATTTCGAAAGGGTCACTCACGAGCTGGATTTAGGGAATAATTTCGACATTGTTTATTTAGATTTCAGCAAAGCTTTTGACTCAGTTCCACATGAGCGGTTGCTTTATAAGCTGGAACAGGTTGGAATCACTGGGAAAATCCTTAGATGGATAGAAGGATGGCTTCAGGGCAGGAGGCAGAGGGTTGTGATAAATGGCTATTCCTCAGATTGGGTTGATGTAAGAAGTGGGCTTCCCCAAGGATCAGTATTAGGACCACTGTTGTTTTTAATTTTCATAAACGACATTGATGAAGGGATAGAGGGCGTGATGTCTAAATTTGCAGATGACGTTAAAATTGGTAGAGTGGTTAATGATCACTGTCAAGCTGAGCTTCTTCAGAGAGACCTAGATAGACTTCAGGAATGGTCAGAAAAATGGCAGCTGTGCTTTAATCCAACAAAGTGTAAGGTATTACACCTGGGAAACAGTAATCCCAAAAAAACTTATTCACTTGGTGGAGTTCAACTAAACCCAGTACTGGAGGAAAGGGACTTGGGTGTTACGATACGGTCAGACATGAAATTCTCTGAGCATTGTAAACAGGTTGCAAGGAAGGCCCATGGTGTCCTATCGATGATCTATCGAACTTTTGCAAGTAGAGATAGGGACGTGATAATCCCATTATATAAGGCTTATGTTAGACCACACTTGGAATACTGTGTTCAAGTATGAGACCGCACCTAAAGAAAGACATCGAGCTTCTTGAAAGGGTGGAAAGAAGGGTAACTCGCCTGGTGAGATCGGCAAAAGGGCGTCCTCATGAAGGAAGACTTCGAATATGTGGGTTGCAGAGTTTGGAAACTAGACACCTCAGAGGAGATTTGATTGAGCTGTTTAAGGCTCTGAGAGGCATCAGTAAAATGCATGAGGACAAAATTTTCAAGATTATAAATGATGCTAGAACTAGGGGACATAAATTCAAGTTACGGGGGGAAATGTTTAGATTGGACTGCAGGAAGTTTTATTTTAGCCAGCGAGTTATAAATTACTGGAATAAGTTGCCTTCATGGGTGGTAGAGGCCGACAGTTTGGGGAAATTCAAAGGTCATCTGGATAGTACTTTCGGGTAAGGGAAGCGCATAGGATGATAGGTTTAATTTCCTATTTATTTATTTTTTTTTATTTATTAATTATTATTATTTAGTTATTTATTTATTTATTTTTTGTTTTTATCATTGTTTTGTTCTGATTTTTTTTTTTTTTTTTTTTTGGCTGGTGCAGCATAAGCCATAGGCTTTCTTGCACCATGCGGCCGTTACTAATACTAATACTAAAAAGCAGTTGGCAAACCATAAGATGGAAGCTTGTTTAGAAGACCTTTACGCCAAACACGATCGAAACCCTTTGAGATGTAAAGTGAAAAAAGGTGGCAAAGAACAGGAGTAAGTTCAAGAGCACAGGTTTTGAGAACAAGTCGAGAAATACCATCAGAACCTGGAGCAATGGCGTAGCTGTTTTTTGGGCCTCTTATTTTTATTAAAATAAATTTTAATTAGGTATAATATAACAAAAATGTTGAATCATTTTAATAACATAAATATGTATTTTATTTACGATTTCTTTATAACTTTACAAACATCAAAAACATTAAAATTAATATTACAATATGATACTACTTATAAAATACAATTTGACAAACATAAAAAAATTAGTTTTTTTGTTTTTTTTTGTCCTCGCCTTTTTCCCATTATTATATGGGGTCAGCATCGACAAACAAAAAATTATAGTATAGCTAATAAATTTACGAAAAAAGTTAATGTTACTTTTAGCCCTTTTACATTTGCGAAATCATTAATAAAATCCATTTTACTGGCATATTTATGCTCAATAGCCAACGTTGCAAGATTGCACAGTCTAATTTGACCAATAGCATTTCTTTTATAATCTTTTATTATTCGTAATTTACTAAATGATCTTCTTTTGCCAGAGGCAGCTGGCTGGGTAAAAAATAACATAATGTAAAATTTCTGAAAAGTAAAATAAAAAAATTGTCTGCTAATAAATCTTGTTTAATAAGTGTGATTAAATTACAATATTGAATCGGCAGTTGGGGAGAGAGTACAGATGAATACTTTTTTTAATGAGATTTTCACACTCGCTTAATATATCAGTATTTGACATATTTTTTTCGGTTCTAGTTTTGCAAAATAATTTTTTACTAACTTCATACTTTCAAAACGATTTTTAATTTGTATTATAATTTTGTCTAAAACATAAAAAACAGTGATTTAAAAAAAAAAACTAATCTTTATTATTAAACAAAAAATCTGAAGCTAATTCATTGTACTGTCTTTTAGTCCTACGCTGTCGCTTGTCTTCAAATTTGGGATCTACCCCGAACCCTTGGCAATATGCTCAGATTCGAATTTTTCTTTTTTCGTATGAAATTCGAATGATTTGTGAATTTTTACTGACTCGATCCAATACAGAAATACATTCGAATTTCATACTCGATCCAATACAGAAATACATTCGGAATTCATCAAGGTCTATATCACGCTTCTATACAGTTTTAGAAGCGTAATTAATTTCGCACATCATGTTATTCAAAAATATACAAATGAAAATAAAATCAAATGTCATCATTTGCTTCATTGTTCTATGCGTTCGTCTCGGTCTGCTGTTTTATTTAATTTAAGATTCAAAACTTTTATAATATTTGCAAAACGAACTTTCACAGCTGTTATTGACTGCAATCTACCAGACCAGCGAGTAGGGTTGAGTTTTTTAAATGTAACTTAATATTCCCCAGTAAATTTAGAAAGAAGATCCCATCTTTTTGTACTATTTCCAAAAAAAAAAAAAAAAAAAAAAAAAATTGAAGAATGTCGAAAAATGATGAAACGTTATTACATCAATTTACGCTATCATTAATAACTAAATTTAAATTGTGACTTGCACAATGAATGTACTCTGCATTTGATTGGATCCTTTTAATGCGTGACTGCACACCATTATAAACCCCACTCATGGCATTAGTCCCATCATATCCCTGGCCGTAACATTTTTCAATGGGAATATTTAGTTTGTGTAATATTTTCATTATATTATCCGTCATCATTTCTGCCGAATGTCGTACAATGACACTTAATTGATATTTTTTTGTGAGATCTTGAGTAGTATCTAAAATTAATGAATAGAATGGTGCTGAATTAATTTTGAGTGCAACACTTCTTTTGTTAATTTGGTATCTAAACATTCTATTAACTCATTGGATAGTGGACTTAAATTAGTTACTGAACCAGATGGCTTATTAATAATTTGTTTCATTACGTCATCATAATAGGAAAGTAAACGGACTTGCGATAAAAAAAAAAAATTGCCGTTGTAATCTTCCGAAAATCCTTCCCGATTACAGCGAAATGCTAAAGAATGTTTAGCCAACATAAAGTGTTATCCGAAATAACCATTCTAGTACCATTTTTCAAAATAAGGTTCTGTATCTTCCTTGTTCCTCAAGATCCTTATCAAGATTTTTATCCGAAAATATAGATTTTTCCAATCTCGTAGTAGCACAGCCCACAGACGAGGAACTGGACCATACTTTGAAGTAGAATAGTAGTATGTGTCACTAAAACTTCTATTTTATTCTTCAGGATCATTTTGGTCTCTGAGGTGACAAACTCATAATGTTTCTTTATGTTACAAAGGAAATGTTGATGTCCACGTATTCTCCAAGATCGCTTGAGGGAATAAACTGTGCAGTGCGTTCAACACTAATTTCCGACAGTGGCGTATTTGGTTGGTTTGGGTTTTTTTTTTTTTTTTTTTAGGAGCATTAGCAACTAAGGCCATCTTGCTCCGGGATATGCGGTGGTGATTCCCTGACCTTTCCGCATCCTCCGTATTTGGTGGTCATGGGCTCGAACCCCGGTCTAATCAAGAAGCGTGTCCTATGCGCTGCTGCTCCAGCCCACCTGGCTACGGAGGCGCCCAGTGGCATATATATTCTTGTTGAATTGTTTTCGTTTGATGACCCTGCTTGATTTAAATGATCCGCAGATATATTTACACCAGCAGCATTTTTTCCCGCATTTTCCGATCCAGTAGTGGTCTTTTCTTTACCTTCTTTTGGACATAATTCATTACTGTGTTTTGTAAAGAAATTATCTAATTTAGGTAATTTATTGACTTCTTTCTTCATTGTTCTTTTTTGGGCTCCACTTTTTTTTTTAACTAAAAATTTTATTAATTTAATTTTAAACTTTATAATTTAAATACAAATAGCAATAATAAACAAATACATTTTTGTATGTCAATTGCTGTTTTGATAATGACTTGAACAAACTTGAATTGAAATTAATCAACTAACAACTTTTGACCAACGTATATGGCCAAATGTTCGTATACGGTGGGGCCTACCCCCCTTGTCCGCCTGTCAAGTTGGGGAATCCCGAACACAATACGATATGACGCATACACATACAGTAACCGAACGGTTCTCTGATCACTATACAAAGTTGCATTTGTAAAAGCAAAATAAAGACTGCCGCCGCCTGGGTTTGTTATGTTTTGGCTATAAGATATAAGAATTTCTTCCTTATTCTAGATGTATAACATTGTTGAGGAGCTCAGTGAGAAAAATATTTTCATTACATGTTGTGTCTGTCTATAGGCCATATCATAGTAGGGGCGGCCCTTACTTACATCTGTTTTTGGGCCCCTAGGCTTTGCCTACTTCTGCTATACGGTAGCTATGCCCATGACTTGGAGCTTTCTTAGCATCAAGATTCGTCAAAATCCTTCTGACGTTCTTTTGACGGAAGACCAGAGGAGGTATTGAATGGAGCGTATTGGGAACAGTGGGAGGTGTTTTACCAAGATCTTTAATACATGAGTTGAAAATAAAATGGGATGCTAGCAGGTCAGCTTTATTCTTGGCTAAAGTGACAATAGAACCATCTGGTTTTGGCAGAGATGGACAAAAGTTGTGGCCAATAGCTTTGGCAAGCGACCAGAGTGCTCGGTTACCATTAGGGCAAGAAGCAAGTTTTCTACTCTTAGCTGTTCAAAATCTAGTTTGGACTGATTAATAACTGCTTTACAATTCATGCGAGCTTTGGTATAGGCAGAAAATGAAACTGAAGAATTGGAAACAAGCCAATTACGACATTCGACATTCTTCTCTTGAACAGCCTCAGCACATTTATTGGAAAACCAAGGTTTAGATAAAGGACGAGATTTTAAAGTGGAGTAAAGTAAAATGTAAAGTGTGTTTAGGATCAAACGGTACCAGGGGTTTCCTCCATCTCCGTGTAGTTTACATTGTGGGTGAGCCAGTTGACTGGAAAGGCCAGAGATTTAATAGTGTATGGATATTGTACATGTGTAGTGTTGTGTACCGTTGTTCTTCTGGTCGTTTAGCCTCCAGATCCCTACCGAGGTCCGACGTTGTCCCCACTTTCGCCCCGTGGAGGCAGACCAGGTACCCACTAGTATATAGTTCACTCTGGCAGGTCCTGCCACCTAATTACCTGAGATTTCAGTGGCTAGGACCTTTAAAAAATAAAATAAAATAAAATTATGATCGCGTATGCGTCGACCATAAATTATGGTCGACGCATATCAACATTTAGTCGTGTGGGGCGTGTTCACGTTGATATCAGATAGAGTGGGGAGAAGGCTGAAGGGGAGGGGGGAGAAAGATAGAAATATGGAGCCGAAAGGGAAGGCAACTCCAGTTTACAGTGGGGGCATGCCCATGCCCCACCAGAAGGAAAAAAGGGGTAGCAGAAGGGGAGGAGACAGCAAACAGTCTCCTCCTCTCCGCCGGGAGAGGGAAAAATAGTAGGCCAGACAAGGGGACTGGCCCAGATCACCAATAGAGTATGGATGCAAGAGGCTGCAGGCCAGATGCGGAGGGAACAGGGTTGTGCCATCCGGGAACCCAGGAGGTCAGCCACACGAGGTGTAAAGGTCCCATGTTCACAAAGGCGGCGATGGATACCTTCAAACGTTTTCCTGTCTGGACATCTTCTGGGAACCTTTCGTGGTACAAACAACGAGCCTCCAGAGCTCGTCGTTTGTACTACGTCCGCCAAACCGTACATAAAGTGCGTATCCGCTTGTTCCTGATTTGAGTACATGGTCGGAATGGAAAACCACCAGATTCTGTCAGTACCTTGTGATGAAGGAAATCACCTGCGGGAGATAAGACATTCCGGTTAATAACCAAGCATTTCCGGAACAATGTTGATATAAAATATTTTTATTGTCTACATATGGGGAACTCATTCCTGAAGTTATGCTGTGTATTTTTGAGACACCCTGTATACATACAGATTCCAAATTGAATTTACATAAAAAAAAAGGCAAATTGCAGCCATTATCAACCCACTGCAAGATGGACGCACTCAGCAATTCATATTGAGAGAATTGGACCATGATCTGCCACGTCCAGCGCGTGTTAGCAGATCGACCGTATTTAGCAGTCAGGGTCTTTAACCCCGTTCTACTCAGAGAACGTATGCCACATTTAATTATGAATGTGCTTAATTTTTATAATCGACAGTGAACTCATAACATTTAGAAATGTTTATTGATTATTTTAACAGGATCTTTAAACAGGTCTACGTTTTAATTTGTGATTTTTAGCTGGTGTTACTTGCGAAGATTAACACTGTTCTGTACAGAAGTTAAACATTGTTAATGAAGCTGATATAGTTATTACATTTTGGGGCAAGCCATTAAAAAAATTCCTAATCAGCTTGTCCAAATTTATAAAGAAACATCAAGAAATGTTGATAGATAGAACTGTTCAGTGCCGTCATGAGGCATTTTTGCGCCCTAGGCAAATCAAGCATTATGGGTATATGGTTACTCATAAAATTAAATCCGCACGATGGCGAAGCGTCCCTACCCAAGTGTCTCCCTTGGCATTTGCCTTGATGCCTACCATACCACGACGGCACTGGAACCGTTGCATAGGATAGTAAACGTAATGACGTACGATAAGCATCTTGTTCACTTCCTTCAAAAAACAAAACAACCGCTTTTGCTTTTGTAAGTGCATTCTTCTGAAATTGGGAACAAGCTAACGTTGACATTTCGTCTGCCACGTTTAGACCCTGCAGAAATTAAGTGATTTGAATATTACAATAGAAAATATTAATTTGAAGAACAAGAAAAAGACTCTTTACAGACTGAAGACAAACTTTAACGAAGGAAAAGTTCCTGATTTCAGTTTATTGAAATGTGCTTCTTATCATTTAAAAAATAATAATTCTAATATGAACACGTTAATAGAATATGGAATGTTTCTTTTAATAAGATTATAAATAAAATTTTAGTGTTCGTTTTTTGATAGTATTGTTCTCAAAATTCAGTGTTTTCGGAACTTAGTGTAGATTCCCAAACGCTGAAAATGCAATAAATTCTTCTGCTTCTAATTTTTTTATTTCCGATGAGAGTTCTTCAGTTTCAGTTCTTTTTCAGTTGTTCTGCTGCTAATTTTTTGATATTATTATTATTATTATTAGCCATATGGTGCAAGGAAGCCGAGGCTTATGAGGCTGTTTGTTTGTTTGTTTGTTTGTTTCGGGATTTATTGGGCGCATCGGCAACTATGACCATAGTGCGCCATACATATGATAATTATGCATGCTATTTCTTTTCACTTACAGAAAATGGAAAAAGAAATCAGGAAATAATTTTTTTTTCCCTAACTAAAGGAGGTGATATACTTTAATCATCTTCAGAAAGTTATATATGCTTGAGGCATTTGTTTCATTGTTTAAAAGTGAGGTAAGTGTAAGATCTTTTGTCGTGGCTGAAGTGCAAAGAATCTGGCGTTCTCTTGTATATTTTGTGCATTCGACCAGAATGTGTTTCACTGAGAGCAGTGTATTACAGTGATGACATTGAGGGGGTATTTCTCCTCTTAAAAGATAACCATGAGTGATATTTGTGTGCCCTATTCGCAGTCGAGCCAATATTACCTCTTGATGTCGGATTGAATTAAAGCTGGAAGGCCATCGCTCAAGGTTTGGCTTGATACTTCGAAGTTTATTATTAGGTTGATTTTCCCATGATAACTGCCATTGGCACATGCATTTTTCCTGGATTATTGGTCGATAGTCTTGATGAGGCACTTTCCATTTTTTCTCGGGTGGTAGGTGAGCTGATTTGGCAGCATTGTCCGCTAGTTCGTTTCCAGGAATTCCAATATGTCCTGGGACCCAGCAGAAATGTATGTTTTTTCCAAGTTCTGATAAGCTATGTAAAGAGCTGACTATTCTTTTCACGACTGGGTGGGTGATGTTCATGGTGTTTTTTAGTGCTTGGAGTGCACTTAAAGAATCTGTGAAAATTATACTGTTGTTAATATCAGAGGACTCGATATGGTTCAGTGCAACCTGAATTGCTATTAGTTCGGCGGAAAATATACCGAACTCAGGTGATAACTGATAAGCTAATGTGATGTTTGGAAAAACTGCGGCGATTCCAACGTGGACATCATTCTTTGATCCATCCGTATGTACTATGGAAAAGCTGGGAAACTGGTCTACTACTGCATGGTATAGTTGCGAGAAGTTTTCTCTATGCAAAGTAGATTTATTCCATTCATGCAGATGTAAGTCACATGAGGGTGGAATGATATTCCAAGGAGCAAGAGAGGATGGGAGGCTATGTGCCACATTGTTTAAGGTTAGATTTAGTTCTTCTAAGAGGTGTTCTATTCTCATACCCAAAGGACGATTAGCATTAGGGCGGTTTTGGTATAACCTACTGTGCTGTGATGTGAAAAGTATAGGCCAGTTCGGGTGTTCTGGCATAGATCTAATTTTATAGGCATAACGTAGTATCAGTTGTTGTCGCCTGATTGAGAGAGGTGGTTCGTGTGCTTCAGCATATAAGCTATGTATTGGTGACGTGCGATATGCCCCTAAAGCAACGCGTATTCCACTATGATGGATAGGGTCAAGCCAGCGAAGGGCACTAGGTCTTGCTGAACTATAGACTGGTGCTCCGTAGTCAAGTTTCGATCTTATTAATGCTCTATATAACCGTAATAAAGTAAGGCGATCAGCTCCCCATTTGGTTGCAGAGAGAACCCGGATGATATTTAGTTTTTGTTGACATGATGTTCTTAGTCTTTTGATGTGCTCAACGAAAGTGAGTTTATGGTCTAAAGTGATTCCTAAGAACCGTATGCTGGGATGAACTGTTATTTGTTGGTGATTCAGTTGTAGCTCCGGATTGGGATGGAGTTTGCGTTGGCGGCAAAAATGGATGCAAAACGTTTTTTCTGGACAAAGTTGAAATCCATTAGTCTGAGCCCATGAACTGATCTTATTTATTGCCACTTGCAACTGTCTCTCAATAGTATTCATATTTTTAGCATGACACCAAATACTAAGATCGTCTACAAACAGTGCTTTATCAACAGTGTCTGGAATTTGTCCGGCAATGGAGTTTATTGCAATTATAAAAAGTGAAGCACTGAGTACAGAGCCTTGAGGAACTCCTTCTTCTTGGGAAAATACTTGGGACAGTGAGGTTTTGAATCGAACCTGGAATGTACGCTTGCATAGGAAATTCTGTATGAAAATCGGGAGGTGACCCCGAAGTCCATGACGATGTAATTCACGGAGTATTCCATACTTCCACGTGGAATCATAGGCCTTACTGATGTCAAAGCAGACTAACACATGGTGTTCCGATCTGAGGAATGCATTACGGATGGAATTCTCTAGTCTGACTAGTATATCTAGTGTAGATCTGTTTTGTCGGACACCGTATTGTGCAGAATGTAGCAGATTGAGATTTTCAAGGTACCAGATCAGTCGATGGTTCACCATCTTTTCGAGAATTTTGCAAATGCAACTGGTCAAGGCGATTGGTCTATAATGAGTGGGATTTGTAGGGTCTTTACCTGGTTTAGGGAAGGCAAGGACCGTAGCGTGATGCCATTGATTAGGAAATTTATCTTCCAGGAAGAGTCTGTTGAATAGATGAAGAAGTAACTGTAATGATTCGGTACTTAGTTCCTGAATCATGGAATAGTGAATGTTATCTGGTCCTACAGCACTGCGTCTAGATGTTGACAAAGCTCTATGTAATTCGTGAATGGTAAAAGGTAAATTATATTGTTCATCTCCTTTTGAAGAGAAGTTTAACTTATGTTTTTCTAAACTTGTTTTTAATCTTCTGAAGGTCGGTGTATAACTTTCTATTGCTGATGTTTTTGCAAAGGTTTCACCTAGTATATTGGCAATTCCAGCAGGATCATTTACATTCTGCCCTCTCCATTCCATGATGGGTAGGGGTATCGGTTTATATTTGCCACTCATTTTTCTGATTGCTTTCCAAATTTTATGTGTAGGCATTGCTTGATTAATAATCGAAGTGAAGCGGATCCAAGCAGCCTTTTTATTGCAGCGTCTAACATATCTCGCTCTTGCTCTAGCACGCTTATATTGAATGAGATTGGTTGTAGTTGGACTCCGGCGAAAAGAATTCCAAGCTTTACTTTGCATTTTTTTAGCCACAAGGCATTCATCGCTCCACCAGGTTTTTGGATGAATCGGTAATTTTGATGAGGATTTCGGTACGGTTTGTTCTGCTGCATGTAATATCATTTTGGTGACATAGTCAACTGCTTCGTCAGTTGTGGAATTTTGGATTATTTCGGGATCAAGCTTGGTTAATTTTTTATAGGACTGCCAATCTGCTTTATCAGTAAGCCAGTGCGGAATTTTAGTAGGATGATGAGGGGGCTTATTAAGTAATTCAATTATTATGGGGAAATGATCGCTATGTAGCGGATCGTTGTTTACCGTCCACTTTAGAATAGGATATAAGGTTGCAGAACAGATAGACAAATCTATTGCAGTGCTTGTTCCTGAAGGAAGGTGAACGTATGTAGGTGAACCGTCATTTAGAAGAAGGAGGTTGTTATTGTCAAGACACTGTTCAATTAGTTTTCCTCTTTGGTCGATGCTGTTGTTACCCCAAAGAGTGTGATGACCATTTAAGTCTCCCAGAATGAGGAAAGGTGTTGGGAGTTGAGCTATAAGATTGTTGAGATCATTTTGCTGGAAGGTATAGCTTGGTGGAATGTATAAGGAGCAGATTGTCATATGGATGTCAGCAGCTATACGGACTGCTATTGCCTCGAGGGGAGTGTTCAGTGAGACCTGTTTGGTAGGAATATGTGGGTTTGTTAAAATAGCTACGCCACCATGTGCGATATTCTGATTGGTTCTGTCTTTTCTAATAATGTTATAATGAGACAGTTTTGGTGTATTTTGGGGTTTTAAATAAGTTTCTTGAAGGCAGATACATATTGGTGAGTATTTACAGGAAAGATCGTATAGGTCATCGATATTGGCGCGGAATCCACGACAGTTCCATTGTATTATTCTGTTCATTGTTTATCTCTTATTAGACTTTCTGAGCGTTTTCGGGTTGTTGATGTTTTCTGTTTTTCACTTTTGTTTTTATCTTTTTTTGGGAAGGAAGGCCTTTCGGTGTCCATATCTTCTTCAACAAAGATTTGAAGAACAGGGTCATCTGCTGATTTTTCTTTAGTGTCCATTTGTTGTTGGTGACTAGAAGTTAGGATATGTTTTTCTTTAAATCCTTCGTCCGGAGTGTGTATGTTTTCTTGTGGTATGGTAATTGGTGTATTGACTGCTTGGGTTTGAGTTGCACTGTACAAAGATTTTACGTAATTTGAGAAAGACTGCTTTGGAGGTACTGTTATTTCAGTTTGCGATCCGGTTGATTGGAATTTTTTGGTGGCTTGGGCATACGTAGGTCTGTCTGAATGAATTGGTGGTGAGATGATTCTTTTTGCTTCTTGGTAAGAAACATTATGCTCAGTTTTATATTTTTGGATAAGTTTCTCACTTTTCCAGCGCTCGCATATTCTGGCATAAGCGGGATGATCCTTTTTGCAATTTGGACATACTGATTGAGGAGCATTACAGTTTTCGCAATCGTGTTCGATTGAACCACACTTTGCGCAAGTAGGGGTTCCCCGGCAAGCTGTTTGGGAATGTCCATACTTCTGGCATCGGAAACACCGTAGCGGGTTTGGGACGTATGGTCTCACATTACATACCAGATATCCGGCCTTAATGGATGATGGACGATTCGGTGTGTTAAAGGTCAAGATCAGATTGCGGGTAGGGATCAGATTACCATCTTTTCTCGTGGAGATTCTCTTGACATGAATAACTCCTTGTTCTTTCAGTTCTTCTAGCATTTCTTCTTCAGTTACATCTAGTAAGTCCCAGTTTGAGATCACTCCTTTAGAGGTGTTTAGTGATCTGTGGGGTGTTACAGTTACTGGGAGACCTGCAAAGAAATTTGTTTTCAGAAGTCGCTCAGAATGTTTGGTATTAGATGTCTCAATGAGAATATCTCCTGATCTGAGTCTTTTTACGGATTTCGGAGATCCTGCTTTACTTTCCAATTCCTTTTGAATTCTAAAGGGAGAGAGTTTGCCAACTGCATTCTCACCAGTTGAATGGATGATTAGATAGGTTGGAATTGGATATGTCTCTGGCTCAGTTTTTTGGCGCTTTGCCGTTCCTGCTGTGGAACTGTCTTTCTTTTTTGATATCTGGGTTGCGTCTGGCAGCCCAGATAAGTCTGAGTTTGATTTACTCATGGTATGCTCTTTTTGGCCCCGGGAGATTGTCTTTTTCTCCCAGGTTACCAGCCCCGCCACGTGGAGGCAAGAGCGGTGCCGCCTAGTGACCCAAGCGAAGAAAAGGGTTAGTAATAACTAAAAATAAAAAGAGGGATTAAAGAAAGGTGGCTTTCCTTTCTAGGTTATAGTATTTGAATATATCTATTTAATTATAATCTTCAGGAGTTATCGGACTTTCGAAACTCAGGAGAAACGTATTTACAATTAAGCGTACTAGATAATCACTCTGGAAAGGCGCTGTGGTCACTAATATCGCTTGGCACTCGGGGCCACTTATGAGGCACTAGCCAAAAAAAAAAAAAAAAAAAAAAAAAAATCCCGAGTTCCCTGAGAGAGAGAGAGAGAGAGAGAGAGAGAGAGAGAGAGGAAGGAAGAAAGAAAGAAGAATGATGATATCCAGCTCAGGACTCTGGGTGTGCCAAGCCCATACTCACTAGATGTGAGCCCCTGTGGTATTACCTGAGATCGAAATATCTGAAGTAAGTTGTCTGGTGTATGCCATTCTACTTCATAAAAATTGAGATTATTTTCTTTTCATAGTAGTAGTTTGATGTAGTCCACCCAGCTGATTGACTACTAAACCGGACAGTGCAATTCGCACATCGGATTATGTTGGTATTAGTGCAGTTCGTCTTTTTATTTCAATCCGGGAGATTACTTCCATTGAAGTTTTGAATCTTATTTTGTTATCCATCATACTTTCTGCAGACTGCCTGGATACTCTAGGGAAGTATTCTCATTACAGCCTAATTTATAAACTCCGTGCTACTCATATACGTTGCTATTAAATTATCACTTTCTGTAGATATAAATACATGCAGTAACCTTCTCAGCTGCAGTACAAGGGTCGCGGTAGATTATACATTCCAGTGTATAATCCTGCAACAAGAAATGTTAACGAAAACATTTATTATTCTTGGAACAAAAAAAAAAAAAAACGGACATACCCCGGCAACCCATGACTTGTATGCATACATGAATGTTAACTGCACAAAAAAGGACTGTACTTCCTGTGTGGAGACAAGGTCACAAGCATAAGCCGTCTATCTAATTATAGTTGATCAGAACCGAACCTAAAGCTTCCAGACAACTACAGTCAGGTATACGCTTAATAAATGCGCTTGTTATCTTGAAAATGCTTGTATAACAGGTAAGAATACAATGCTAAAAAAATTATAACACGTCTTAGTGAGTATAATTTCATGTTGAGAGATCATGTTAAGTATAGAACGATGAAATTTCACAGCCTAAATAAGGAATATCAGAATCCACATCATACATACAAAATAATTATGTAGGTTTTAAGCTTCAGTGATTATAATTATAAATTATAATAATTATAGTAAGTATTTAGAAATAATAGTAATATTAAAAATTCTAGTCCCCATCACTCATAACGTAAATCTCGCCTACACAGTTAATGTTATCCTGCGGCATCTTTCAACCTATTTGCCCAAGTAGGCAGCGCATTTGATTTAATCACTGGCCACCCCACACCGGGTGGAAAAGACCTGAGTTCGAATCCCGTTAATGACTCGAGGAATTTTCATGGGTCTTTATCACATCGTGTCTGAGTTAGTGGGTTTCAGGCGAAGGTAACATGGCTTTTTTTCCTTTCGGAAACTCGGGATTTTCGTCCAGCAAACAGCTAATCTACCATAGAACACACGAAATTTACCGACATATTGCATGCAGCGCAATATGGCTTAAGTTGCTGATGCGCCTAAAACAACAAATTAATATTTTCAAGTTAAAATCAAAAAATTAACCCTTCTAAATGTGATTTGATGATTTTTCTCATCTCGCCAGCTGAACAATACACAAATTCCAAACGTTACAGCTCATTGAAATCTTGTTATGGTTTCTCAACATGAATTTGAGTTTCTCGGCAAATTGAAAAGCTTCCGTCCGTCTGCAAACGTCAAGTGAAGCAAAAATAGTGCATATACGTACGTACTTTACGAACGAATTCTGGTTTCTAAAATGGGCTAATTGGAAATCAAGGCTACCATTGCGACCTCTGCTTTGGCAGCCTCTACGCAGGTTCGGCTTTACCACAGCTCATAGAGACACAGCGATCTTCATCACAGTTAAGTTATTAAACTGACATTTGTGGATATGTGTTATTGATAATGGCGGTTCCTAGAACGTCAGTTCAACTCCGTTTCGTGTCACTGTGAATTTCAGTGAATTGTGGTGGGCCAATCCATCAAATATCTCGCCAGATCTCATTTTTGAGACGATTTCCACCCACAGGAAGTAGTGGCATACCGGTGAGTGAAGCGATATTCTCTGGGGGGCCCCACAGACAGAGACAGAGAGAGAGAGAGAGAGATAAACAGATAAAGGAACCACTAGGTAGCAGTGATCACACTGACTGATGTGGGATTTACTTAAAGATGTAACTACGATCAGCGGTAAAGGGAAGGGTTTTTCCTTCTTGTCCACTAACGTTTTGTACAGTCTGTTGTGCGGGATTGTCCTATACGTTATTATGGCGCGGTCCCAGTACAGCTTGTGGTTTGGGGTCTCTAGTACCGCCTGGGGTTCGAACTTGTAGTACTGTACATTTTCTTCGATCAAATGGTATTTCCTTGCTAGCTTCTGATGTGTTATCCTGGCTACCTGGTAGTGTCTATGAGTGTACTTAGTCTAGGTGATCACTTTGCATCCCGCGGTGATGTGTTGGATCGTTTCTGAGGCCAGGTGGCATCGTCGACATATGCCATCAAACACTCAGGGCTCCTTGGCGATATATTTTCTGTAGTTCCTGGTGTTGATTACCTGGTCTTGGACGGCGAGCATGAATCCTTCAGTCTCGGAAGAGCGTCCTGCTCATGAGCCATGTTATAAATAATAAAATTGCTTCCAATGCATGGCTCATGAGGCGGTTTTTTTTTTTTTTGAGGAGGAGGAGTAAAAAAACCGCCTCATGAGCCATGCATTAGAAGCAATTTTATCTATGTGATCTTGATGGAGATCATTGCAGTATCTGCCATGGAGTGTCTTCTCTGACCATCTTTCTAGCTTTGTTTGTGCCTCCTGGTTGGGAGGGGACTCCTCGCGTTGAGTAGGTTGAGTGGGGTATAACGTTTTGGACTGCTGGAGTGCTGCTGTGTGTTTCTGGAAGTAATTCTTAAGGTTAGCAATCGCTGTCTTCTGTTGTTCAATGAGGTCTATAAGGCCCCTTCCTCCTTCTTTCCGGACAATTGTCAGTCTCTCCACGGGCAGTGTTGGCGGCTCTTGATCATCATTGTCCTTGTCTTTCTCATGATATCTTCCAGCTCGGTGTTAGTCCAATTTATGACCCCGAAGGAGTATGTTAGCACTGGGACTGCATCGGTGTTTATGGCTTTAACTGTGTTCCCTCCGTCAAGCTTTGCTTTCAGCAGACTGAGTCTCTGATGGTATTTTTCGGTCAGGCAGGCCTAATTTCCTTGTGCTGTAACTACTGAGCCTGCATCATCCCCATGTATTTGTAGGCCTTTTTCTCTGCCATGGCTTCGATCTCTTTATCAGTGTACAGCTTGTAGTTTCGGTTGACTAATTTTCCCTGGTGCAATCCATATGTCTTGCATTTTTCTAGACCAAATTCCATCCTAATATCATTGCTGAATTTTTCGGCGATACGGAGTAGTTGCCAGAGGTGCTTAGCGGTTTCCGCGTAGAGCTTGATGTCATCCGTGGTGGGTGAGGGTGTACAGGTTCTTCCTTCCTTCCTGGGTGCCTTATCATTCGGGTGAACTGCTCTGTCAGTGCTTGTGTGTGTGTGCAAGTGAGCTTCTTGTACCAGTAGTTATGGACGTTATCTATTCTTGGAGTTCGCCAGTTGTGAGAGTTCTTGATCGTCTCCTGTAGAAGCCTTTTTGGTCCTCATCGAAGATTCGGTTGTTTATTTTCCTCTGGGAGCGCTCTTTGTATCGGCGTAGTCTCTTGCTGAGTGCAAGGAGGTTCTGCTTCATCGAAGATTCGGTTGTTTATTTTCCTCTGGGAGCGCTCTTTGTATCGGCATAGTCTCTTGCTGAGTGCAAGGAGGTTCTGCTTCAATGTGTCGAAGTACTCTCCTATTTTCTGATTTTTTTTGTCTCATGTTTGCTGTGGACGCTGTCTCTCTCTTGAGGATGCTCTTCACTTTTCCAATTAATTTCTTACTCCTATTGCACCATTGGTACTGGGTCAATTGGTCTATCTTGACCCTTAATTCTTCTATCTTCTGCTGAAGTCTTCTTTCCCAAGCTGGCGGTTCCTTATGTTTTCGGTTGTTCTGCTGCTGGTCTTTCGTTTCTTTTCAATTAGTCGTAGAGGCTGCTACGGTAGTACAATACACGGTTGTGTGGATGGCCTTCAGTGTTGCACCATTGTTGTCAAGGTAATGTGGCATTATTTGCCGATTGAGGTGGTCTGTTACTCTCCACAGGATTTTATTCGGCCTCTGCTTCGGTATAACGTGAGTCTTTGTGGGGTCCATTCCTTCGAATTCTGTTAGGGCCGTCTTCCACTCGTCCTCTATTCTGGATATCGTGACCTCGTCTCTTTCCACTTCAGCTGCTGTGGGTTTTATGTCTCCTTGCTCTTCCTCCTCTGGTTCCATATTCTTTATCCTATGTAGTTGATTGCTCACGTCCTGCTTGATTTTTTGCAAGATTGCTGGAGCTATCAGATTCTTCGTGACGATGGTCCTTCTCTGGTCTGCTATCCTCTGTTTGGTGACATGAATATCCGGAAATCGTTCCCGCCGCTTGGTATGTAGTCTTGCCCTGTAAGTTGTCATATCAGTCTCCAGCTTCGTTATTTCGTAGCATGCGTGCATGATGTACGTATTCATTCGATGCTCCACTTCATGCGTTGGCGTTTTTTCCTTCCTGGGTGGTTACTAGCGCAATTGCCCAGGAAGCACTTCCAGTTGGTGGTGCTGGATGGCCTTGCCCTTATCTTATGGTTAGCCATATGGGGGACATCGCCACTTCCTACAGTGTCTTCCTTGGGAGACTGATTTTTCGAACCGACCCCTTTGCCTAAGGTCTGAACGCGAGTGACTTCATCCTGCGCCACACTCGATGCAGTATGACTATTATTATTATTATTATTATTATTATTAAGAGCAAATTCTAACTAGGAAGCATTCAAGGAAGTAATTTTGGAAGCTACTAGGCTTTTTGTTTTAACTAAGAAATATTGCTCTAGGTTCAGGCCCAAATGGATGGCAGATGAACTAATGAGACTCGTGGCAGAGAAGAAAAATGCAGGGGATGCACATAAATTGTCAGGCGACACAGAAGCCTATGGTAGATACAAGCTAGTCTGTAATCAAGTCACAAAGGAGGTTAGGCAAGCGAAGGCAGATTATGAAAAATCTTTGGCAAAGGATGCAAAGAAAAACAGCAAAGACTTCTTTACTTATATAAATCTAAAAGGAAGGGGATGACTCCGATTGGTCCACTTGATATCAATGGTTTGATTGTAGATGATCAAACCCTTAGCCATAATTATAAGAGCATCCTTGGATTCGGGAGAAGTACCCACGAATTGGAGATGTGCAAATGTATCTCCAATTCGCAAAGGGTGACACGAGTAATTACAGACCTAGTTTGATTTTTGTTCCAGGGAAAATAATGGAGTCACTGGTTAAAGAAGCACTGCAGGATGATTTAGACAAGACAGCAGTAATAATTCAGACACAGCATGGGTTTGTCAAGGAGAAGTCTTGTCTGACCAATCTGATTGGATATTATGATGTGGTCACAAAGAAACAGGATGCAAAAAATAATTTTAATATCATATAATTGGATTTCAGGAAAGCTTTTGATATTGTTACACATGGAAGACTACTGTACAAATTGGAGCAGTGTGGCATTAAGGGCAAGTTGCTACAATGGATAAAAGGATGGTTGAGTGGGAGAAGACAGTGTGGTGATCAATAGGTACTTCTCTACATGGACTAATGTTATTAGTGGTGTTCTCATGGTTCAGTGTTGGGCCCATTGTTGTTTTGTATATTTATCAGCGATATTGATGAAGGTATATCAAGCTTAATGTCAAAGCTTGCAGATTAAACAAAGGTTGGCAGGGTTGTTAATAACAGTAATGATAGTATACTTGTGGAACAGGATCTAGAAAAGTTGGGTAGATGGACTGAGAAGTGGCAACTGAAGTTTAACATTGACAAATGCAAAGTACGCATTTGGGTAGCAGTAACCCCAGAGAAATGTACCAACTATGCTGTGTTACACTCATGGTAGTGGAGAATGAAAGAGACCTGGGGGTAATTGTGCAGTCAGTTTTGAAGTTTTCTGAGCAGTGCAGACTGCTCAGAAAACAATGGTGTCTTGTCAATGATATACAAGAATTTTGCGAGCAGGGATAGGGAGATGATTATCCCCTTGTATGAGGAAATGGTCAGGCCACATCTTGAATACTGCGTACAGGTCTGGAAGCCTCATTTTAGGAAGAATGTAGAGTTGCTAGAACGAGTACAGAGAAGGGCAACAAGACTGGCGAAGGGAACAAAAGGGTGCTCTTATAAAGAAAGACTTAAGTTCTGCAAATTGCAGCTTCTGGAGACTAGGCTGCTGCGAGGCTATCTGATTGAGGTGTATAAGGCCTTGAATGGATTGAGCAGGCTGAATGTTGATGGGACTCTTACTCTTGCTCAGATTACAAACCGGAGGGGAATAAATTCAAACTGAGGAAAGACAGTTGTAGAATAGATGTGCGGAAGTTTGCCTTTAGCCAGCAGGTAGTTGATTGCTGGAACAAACTTCCATCTGTTGTTGTGGAAGTTGATAGCTTAAATAAATTCAAGGCAGAAGTAGCCAAACATTTGGAATGAATGGATCAGTGAAATGGGACGATGTTTTTTTTTTATTTTGGCTGATGCTGTTATAAGCAGAGGCGGATTTAACGGCGGGCGCACCGGGCGCGCCCCCTGGGCCCCGACTTCTGAAGGGCCCACGCAAAACCCCAACAGAACATATTAGTTGAACTAATATGTTGAACTATTAGTTCAAAACTTTGTGATTATTATTATGCTGTTATTAATTATATTATACATATATTATATTCAAATTTTATTGGAAATAAAACATTAATAGTACATAATATTTTTTATTTATTTAAAAAAATGGTTAACATATATTTTTATTTTCCGTCTCTCTCTTTTTTTTTAAGGGGCCCAATATTTTCTTCTGCGCCCGGGGCCTCAACCGACCTTAATCCGCTCCTGGTTATAAGCTTGCTTTCTTGCATCGTGTGCCTCTGCTAATGCAAATGTAGCAAAAGTTCACTTCATTTTCCCCACAACAAAGATAAAACTGTTGCATCTTCAAATATGTGTGGTGAAACCACTTCTTGATAATCATTTTGTAATATTTATTTTCTCGCTGCTTGGTTCTTATCATCAGTAATAATTCTACAACTTTTTAATTATAATAAAACAATGATAACTGCATCGAAGATCTAATGAGAAACTGAATACACACGATTTCCAAAAAAAAAAAAAATATAATAATAATAATAATAAATAAATAAATAATAAAAATAAATAAATAAACAAACAAATGTGAGGGTTCATTTCCAAAATAAAGCACTTCACAGTACTGAAAATACTTATGTTATATGCTAATTATCATTCTATAAATTGTCAGTTGCAGAAAAGGCTGAAGCCGTTAAATGACGTGTCCGTCTATTATGTTTATAGACATCTTTCGGAAATATATGAGAAGTGTCTATATTTTTGATGGATTTTCAGTTAACAGAGATTTCTGTCCCAGAGAAACTACTCTAATGCAATCTTAAAGTATAATTTCCTTATCTCAGTTTAACCTGGCCATTCATGTAGAACGATGTTTCCCAAACTTTTCTGCTTGCTTTTGGCTTCGAAAAATAACCACAAATCCTCACATCCTAGCTCACTGAAATATGTGGTGTCAGGGACGACAGGTATCCAAAATTAAAAATTTATATCTCAGAACTGATATATTATATTTTTACAATCTACCTTTTTCAGACTGACAAAAAATAACTGAACCGAATAATAAACTGTCACTATTTGAGTATACAATCAATCGTGTCTCATAGGCTATTAGTGTGAAGAATGGTGTTTTTTCGTATCACAAAGTCTTTTAAAGTTGGGGGGGTGATCGTGGATAACCGGATTCGCCTGTCGGGTCCAGTCTGTAACAATATTTAGATTTTGTAAAAAAAAAAAAAAAAAAAAGTAAAATTCAAAGTAGCCATTACAGAAATTATCCACGGATCCCCTGGGAACTGTTCGCGGATCCCTTGGGATCCGCGGAGCACAGTTTGGGAACCACTGATATAGAACGTGACTGACTCCGATTTTCTACTCCTCCGCAAAACGTAAAGGCGTGTGGCATAAGCCTGGTTTAATGCAACTTCTAATTTAGTGACCCATGCCCAGTAATTAATGTCATATGCATACTCATAGAAACCATAGATTACGTTTTTTATTCAACAGAAAAGAAACTTATGGGATAAACCTTTTAGTAACTAACTAACTTTTGCTGTATCCAGTTTGGCAGGTATTAATCTGCTCATTCCAGCTTTCTCTTTCTTCAAGTTTCTGCTGATATCAATTTCTATTCCCATTAAATTGCTCTAATCTGTTTGCGTATCCTATAATAAAGCCCCCGGAAAACTTAAAAGAGATCCAGGGGCATTGTCCCCGCTAACACTTGAAGAGCAGCTGTTGACGTTATCCAACGTGCTCATAAGATAACCAAGAGCATCGATCTTTGGATAGATAGAAGTTTAGTTTGAAATCTAATGATTACCCTCCAGTTGAACTATGTTCCAGCAACATAGGTTACCGTAGGGAGGAACACAGCATGATAATTTAAAGAAATGGAGAGTTCTCACTCAGTTCTCGAAATTATACAAATTTCTTTAGCAAGCTTTCTAACTTTCTCAGCCAAATGAGAGAGATGTTAAAGTTTCGTTTGTTTAGACTCTAACAGATTTAGCATTAACCACAACTAAAAATCAGTAGCCATCTGCTTCCTTTAGTTAAAGAAGTGAAGTATATAGGAATACCGGTGACTACAAACGAAACAGACTACCGCGATAAGAATAAAATGATGATTTAAAGTTCATCATTTTAGTCTATATTTCATCATTATATATATATAATGATTTAATAAAATCATTATATATATCATTATAAATAAAGACCCCCTATATATATATATATATATATATATATATATATATATATATATATATATATATATAGGGGGTCCCCCTAACTTTTTTTCATTTTTTGAAGGGGTTCGTAGATCTCAGAGATAGTTTGAGAACCACTGCCTTAGGAGATTGTATAGCTGCAGAGGTTATGGCATATCGTAGCCTTTCAAGAGGCTCTCCCACCACAGAGAATCAAAAATGCACGAAAATTGCCAGAACATGTTTATCCTTTGAATTCTCAATATGAGCCACAGACTGAACTAATGCATTTTCATATGACCTTCCGTGGCAAAATGCAAATTGTAAAGCTGATATTAGGTCCACTTCCTGAAGAAAAGATATAATTCTCAAGGTCATGAGGCGTTCCAATATTTTTACCACATTGGCCAATAATGCTATTGGCTTGTAAGATTTTGCCTTTTAATGGTTTGCTTGGCTTAGGGATCAAATTGAGTAATGCTACCTTCCATACATCCGGAAAATAACCCTCTGTTAAACGTTTATTGTATAAAATCAAGAGAATTTCATGTTTGAGTTTAATCGAACATAAAATAAAGATATTCTGAAGCACATCGATTCCAGGACACTTTAATGCATTTATTTTTCTGACACAGTACAGAGCTCATGCAGCGTAAATATACCAGAATTCCTATCAGTTTGATAGTTTCCATTAGCGATCCGAAAAGAAGAATGATATTCCATGTTCATACTGGAAATAACCTATTTAAAATTGAATCGAGACTTCCAACTCAATTAGTGGTTTCATTAGCTTTCGAGATAACTATACCAAATGCCTCCAGTGTATGTTTTCTATTTCTAGCAATTTTATATAAAAGTTCCAATGGGTAGACATTCCCATATATCTGTAAATACTCCATCCAAACAGTCCGTTTTGAATTCATTATTGCTTTAGCATTCATTATCATTTACGTTGAGTACTTCAATGTAACGTAGCTATTGTAGAGCCTGTCAACTGAGCAGCCCAAGCCTGCATCGTTGAAACCTTCTTATAGCAGCATGAACCATTCTTCTAAGATTAGAGATTACCGCCACAGAACATGTTTGCTGTCCATCCTCTTTTTGAAGGAAGACATAACGTAATTAGTGATGCCTGAAGAAAGTTTGCTAATCTAAGAGTAGCCTTCTAATAAAAAGCTACATCTCTAGGATGTGGCTTTTCATGAAATTTTCTATGAAGAATGTCAACTCCCAATTGACATTCTTAATAGAAAATCCAATAAATTCCAACAGTATAATGGATGCGGTATTGTAATGAAATGCAGACCTAACAAAAACATTATGGCTCTATGATCTTATTGTCCATTGTGTATTATAGACCAATAAAAAATAGACACATCGAAAGGTATAGTTGCAAGGGTCACCTCTGCTATATTGTCCCGTACAACTACTATATGTCAAAAACTGTGAAGGTTTATTAAGTATATGCAGATTATGGCTAAGTAAAAAAATTCCCAAGTAGCTGGTTACTAAAATCAGTAACATCGTTAACCCAAATCCGAGATTTAGCATTAATATCAGATGCTATGAGAATGTTTTTATTTCCTAAAAAAAAAGTAATAGCATATTCAAAAAAAGTTTAAAAAATCATCGAAACCTTGAAGGTGGACAGTAGATAAAAAGAAAGAGAATGATAAACAACATGGACAAAGGTAGCACATGTATTTACTAATCCGTTAATATCTATATCACTGTTAATCGCTACTATACATGTTTTTGGATTTACTGGTTGTATGGCGCTAGATCTTATAGAGAAATCCATTTTCCTAGAAGACATGCTCCTTGGCGAAATGTGGTTCTAGAATTACAACGATATCCACTGACTTCTCCTCTGTAGGAACCCTAAACTTCTTGTCCGGAACTACACTTGACCGTTGACTATTTGGCTGAACAATTTTAATTTGTATTTCGTTATTACTAATATTTATCCATTATCCAATACACTACTTGTAAGATTTACCCATCTGCAATTCTTTTCCGTGCTGAAATCTATGGTTCTTTTGTATTCACTACAGTCTAGACCCATCCAGTAGAATGAGGGAAGCCCCGTTTTCGCCTCTTGCAGTTAACACAGCAAGCAGGTTCCTCCTTGTATGGACATTCAGTGTAAACTTGACCACTACGAGCACAATATCTACATACGACCCAGTATTGTTGTGAGAATAATATTGCGTCGTATGTCCATAACCCAGACACAAAAAACACTTGGCAACTATCACAAAAAAGTCTGTGTCTGTTCGAACTGCATGACAAAAATATCCTATCCGTGGTAGAAATACTCCTATAAATCTGAGGAGAGAATCCTCCTGAGATTTATGGGAGAATCATATTGAATCAGATTTATATTGGGACAAAATCTAAACATTGTATTCTTCTTAACCTCCTCTAATGTGAATCCGTAGTCAATTAAATTTTTACTCGTATTATACAATTCCTCCACAAATTCTTCCTTACTAAACCTTTTCAACTTATATCAAAATACATGGATTTTCTCTTTTGGAAACCCAGTAGAGATTCCAGCGGAAGCTAGAGAATCCGAAGTTGATATACTTAGCAAATATGATTTCGATGCCGTTTCCAAAACTATCCTTTTATTCCGAGCAAGTCTAAGAGACACATTTCGTGGTTTCGAGTTCTGTTTTTAGCATATGTATTTTTAACCTCTATACTAGTCTTAAGATCACTATTCTCAGTAGTCTTGAGACAAATGAGACAAAATGAGAATTAGAACATTCTCATTAGGCCCTAGTTTTCCGTTATATGGTAGTTCTTTTCGTAAAATGTCAGCATATGACCGCCCAGGAGTAATGCCATGCCGTTTATGAGTTTCTTTGTTCTTCATCGACCGTCTCAGTAGCTGACAAGCCGCCTCAGTAGCCGACTCTTGAACCTGACCTACCTTAACTGATGATACTGTAGAAAAGGTTTTTATGACATTTTCTAACAAATTTGCTGTTATGTTTTCGCTCTTACGTATTTCTTACGTAGTCACTTTTACTAATCGGACATGTAGGTATGAATTATGTCTCTGAGTGGCCCCTAGACTATCGTCCAACTCTGTCTGTTCTCATGTATGGAATACATGCGACTTACTTTTAAAAGGCCTGAAGTGTGTATTAGTGTTTATGTATTTAATGTTATGTTTATGTTGTCTCAGGCCTCTTGGCTATCAGGGAGCAGCCAACGCCGGGGCAACTGCTTCATGTTGCTCGTCCCTAGCCACGAGGAGGCGGGCCCCTCTCTATTAACTGTGAAAGAAATTACAAGAAACCACACCCACTGGAAGGTTACCATTTGTGTTAACCTTTATCTTATTTGACTCCTGGGCTCTCTCCCACATGCTCCTAGTCCTCAGCTGTGAATGTATCATATCCTTTTCTAGGTTAGTATAGTAGTCATATTATACAAAAAAAACAACACAAGTCAACTCAGTATCTCAATGACAATAAACAATGGAACAGGAACAACCATTTTGCCTCGCGGCAGGGACCGCGTCTTCACCCCCATCACGAGGAAGTAGGTCGCCCTATCCAACGAGCTGTACCCGGCGTCGAAATATACCTTTAACGTAATCGACAAATATGCCGAAAATATATTAGAGCACAATTCCACCAAAATGGACTGAAAGTGCGAGCTTCACATTATGCTCGATTGCCCATGAGTAATAAGCGCAATCGAGCACAATGTGAAGGCCGGTTTCTGGCTCTCCACAAAAGCATGGTTTCTTTATGCTTGGTTGCTTCAGTTTCAAGCCATGTCCGGTCAGGACACAGCAGAGAGCAAATCGGAGCCAAGGCCTTCGCTGGTTCACGTTATGAACAGAGGGAATAAAGGCGTATAAACGACAACCCTTCTCAGAATTGGTCCATTAATTTTGCCATATGGCCTCCAATTCATCATTGATTCTCCTCCACTCAAACGTCAAGTTCAAGGCAACATCCTCCGGCCCAAAGAGGGACTCCGAAAGCCAGGTGAGGAACCCCTCTCTTCAAGGAATACTTTAGGTAGGCCTGAACTAACAGCAGATCAGTCAGCATTTTACCGACTAATACAAAAAGCTTCTGTAGCCACTGTTCGACAGGCCCTAGTAATGCCAGCAATATTTCATGCTGGTGAAACAGCAGACCGCTGTGCAGAGAGAAGGATCCGTCGGACACACGAGTTTTCAACTCTCCCTTTACCAAACTCCAGCCGTGTTTGTCAGGATTAGGACAAAGATGTTATCATAAAGGAGGTGGAGAACTCCTTCCTTAATGTGTGTGTTCTGTATCCTCCCTTAATGCCCCAATCCACGCAGATGACACGCTGAAGCTTGGCATATGTCCGCTTAACCTTTTCCCGCAAGTAATTGGCATGAACCAAGATACTTAATTTTTTTTTTTTTTTTGATTTGGTAATTGTTGGCGCATCGGCTTCTGTGGCCATATTGCACCTCCCAAGGTTTTTGCAGTACTTTTATCCAAGCCCGAGGCGGGAATCGAACCCGCGACCTTTGGGTTGCCGGGCAGGTACTTTACCCACTCGGCTAGCCCGGTCGGCCAAGATACTTAATGATTTTGTAATAACTGAGAGCAAAGTGGAAGAGAAATTGTTGAAGTTAAACGTAAGAAAAGCACCTGGGGTGGATGGGATCTATCCAGTTATATTAAAGGAGGCGGCAAAGCAACTAAGCAAACCCTTAGCCATAATTATGAGAGCATCCTTGGACTCAGGGGAGGTTCCCACGGACTGGAGATGTGCAAATGTATCTCCAATTCACAAAGGGAGATCGAAGGCTGACACGAGTAATTACAGACCAATTAGTTTAACTTCTGTTCCGGGTAAAATAATGGAGTCGCTGGTTAAAGATGCATTGCAGGATCATCTAGACAAGACTGCAGCAATAATTCAGACACAGCATGGGTTTGTTAAGGGAAAGTCTTGTCTGACAAATTTGATAGGATATTATGCTGTGGTTACAAAGGAACTGGATGCAAAAAATAATTTTGATATCATATATTTGGATTTCAGGAAAGCTTTTGACACTGTTGCGCATGGAAGACTATTGTACAAATTGGAGCAGAATCGTATTAAGGGTAAGTTGCTACAATGGATAAAAGGATGGTTAAGTGCGAGAAGACAGAGGGTGGTAATCAATGGGTGCTGCTCTTCTTGGACTAATGTTATTAGTGGAGTCCCACAGGGTTCGGTGTTAGGTCCACTGTTGTTTTGTATATTTATCAATGATATTGATGAAGGTATATCAGGCTTAATGTCGAAGTTTGGAGATGATACAAAGGTTGGCAGGGTTGTTAATGACAGTAATGGCAGTGTGCTACTGCAACAGGATCTAGATAATTTGGGCAGATGGGCTAAGAAGTGGCAACTGAAGTTTAACCTTGACAAATGCAAAGTACTGCATATGGGTAGAAGTAACCCCAGAGAAATGTACCAACTGTGTGGTACTACACTTAAGGTGGTAGAAAATGAAAAAGATCTGGGAGTAATTGTGCAGGCAGATATGAAGTTTTTTGAGCAATGCAAGACAGGCTGCCAGGGCAGGTCATGGGGTTTTGTCAATGATATATAGGAATTTTGCTAGCAGGGAAAAGGAGGTGATTATCCCTCTGTATAAGGCAATGGTCAGGCCACGCCTTGAGTACTGCGTACAGGTCTGGAGGCCTCATTTTAGGAAGGATGTAGATTTGCTTCAGCGTGTACAGAGAAGGGCAACAAGATTGGTGAAGGGAATGAAGGGATCCTCTTACCAAGAGAGGCTTAAGTTCTGCAAATTGCAGTGGCTGGAGACTAGGCACCTGCGCGGTGATCTGATTGAGGTATATATAAGGCCTTGAATGGGTTGAGCACGCTGAACTCTGATGGGATCCTTCCACTTGTTCAGATTACGAACCTAAGGGGGCATAAATTCAAATTAAGAAAAGACATATGTAGAATAGATGTGCGGAAATTTGCCTTTAGCTAGCGGGTGGTTAATTGCTGGAACAAACTTCTATCTGTCGTTGTGGAAGTTGATAGGTTGAATAAATTTAAGGAGGAACTGGACAGGCATTTGGAGGGAATGGTGTGATTTTTTTTTTTTTTTTTTTTTTTTTGGCTGATGCTGCATAAGCTCATACATTTGCTTTCTTGCATCACATGCCACTACTACTACTACTACGCCAGTCCTCAAGGCACGCTCCTAGGTACATAACCTTGCGGACCACTCAAAAAGAAGTTCCCAGACCGGCAAACAAGAGATGGGAGTCGGAACCAGTTGAGGCGTCCCCTCAGCAACACAATTTTAGTGATTTTTGCTTAGAAACCTGTAGCTTATGCAGGCAGGTCCATGATTAATATTCGGGCTAAACAAGCTTGTGCCCGCTCCTCTAGCTCTTTGCGGAAATTTCCCTCTCTGACATACCTGGTATCATCTTCTCTATTGACCCCATATTTCTGTCTTTTCCCCCCACCCTTCAGTCTCCCCTCCACCCCTTCTAAACACCACAGCATACTCCCCACACAATCAAAATTTATAATTTAACTGCTTAGCTGTGCATCACTCTTTCGGACTTTAATCTCATTAACGTCCTACCCCCGAAAATTTCAATTTTTTTTTCCACATAGGTCCTAGCCACTGAAATCTCCGGAAATTAGGTGGAAGGACCTGCCAAAGTACTTATTTAAAATACTGGTGTACCCGATCTGCCTCAACGGGGCCGAGTGTGGGCAACGTTGGGCCTCAGCAGAGGTCCAGCGGCTAAATGGCCAGTGAACAACGGTACACAACACTACACCCCGCAATATCCACACACTTTTAAATCTCTGGCCTTTACAGCGTGCCGCAACACACGACAATGAATACCACGCGGCGATGGGGTAAACCCCTGGTGCCGTTAGATCCTAAACACACTTTACACTATTACATGCTACATCTTGTCCATAATCTTAATACGGACTTTAACAAGTTCTTCGCCAACCGTATCTACATGAACGGCATACGAAAAGCCAGCCGCACCCTGCCTGCAGTGGCAAAAACATGGAAGAGTTATTTATACTAACTCCATCGTCACAAGATCTCAATAAGACTATAGTGCTCAACTTGCCAGCTGGCTCGAACTGTGAAAGGCGTGAGCCAAAAAGAATATTGTTCTAACTTCATTATCTTCAAAAAAGATTTTAATGATCCTGAACTCTTGATACTGAGAGTCTAGGTGAGTAGACGTATACCAAAATGTTCCTCGTAACGTAAATGCAAGGTGATTCTGAACTGCTGTCAAAGAACTTTCTTATATAATGTTTCTTTGTAATTTTGAATGATAACGAAAATGTGTAACGCTTTCTTTATATAAACGTTTTAGAATTTAATCATATTGTAACTATTAATAACATTCGGCTCATCGTATTCATGATTCCAATTAACTTACTATACATTAGTTGGAGCACAAAACGGCCTCCGCAGCAGAGTGACCAGAAGCGAGAGCGCAGTAGCACAAGCTCTTTGAGTACCCTGGGGGGGAGGGAAATGAGTATTTTTTTTTTTTTTTTTTTTTTATATATATATATATATATATATACAGTGAAACTTTCCTTTAACGGACAGCCATGGGGAACGAGAATGTGTCCGTTAGAGAGAAGTGTCCGCTAACAAGAAGTCTGAGGGAGAAAAAAAAGCGAAAGACAGAAAGAAAATTAGTTAAACGTTTAATGTAAAATTAAATACGTACAATTGTGCTATGCATATTATGACTTTATCTTAATAAAAATACATACAGTAATCACTTATTTTCTTCACCTTCTTCCGGCTGATAATTTTGTTTTCAACATTTGTTTGGAGTGAAGAAACCATCGAAAGTCCTTCAGTAAGATACTTCAGCGGCGAAAAACATTTTTAAACGATTGATTTGTATGAGCGCTTCTTCTATTTTCATCGGTGGTTCGTCGTTAATATGTTCTTCGACAGAATGACCTCCTTCCATTTCTTCATCCTCATGAGGAACTTCTTGAAAAATATCGATGATAATGTCGTTGATATCTAGAGCACCATCTTCTGTAGTGAGGTTCGAGTCTATATCTCTGTAGCCAGGGTCACTTGTAGCGGAAGTATCGTACATTATCAATAGATGTTGAAGTTGTTCTTCTTGGTGCTCCACATTGCTGTTCACAACTTAAATTTTTGCGTTTGAGAAGCCAGACTTTACAAAACAGTTCACGACAGTTTGTTTTCTAATTGCGTTTACTGAAGAGGATATCCATTGAATCGCATCTAGGATGCTGAGTATCTTTGCAAGGTCACTCGCACATGTTACATCGTTCATGTTTGCAGTGAGATGTCTTAAAACACGTTTTCTGTAGTGAAGTTTAAAATATTTTATTATCCCTTGATCCAAGGGCTGACACTCTGCAGATGTGTTTGGTGGCAGAAAAACGATTTGAATGTTGGACAATTCAATGTGCGGGTGAGATGCAGCATTATCCATGAAAAGAATAATTTTTCTGTTTTGACGAATCATGTTTTGGTTAAAGTGACATATCCATTCGCTCATGATATCTCGTGTCATCCACGCTTTTTTATTAGACTTCCAGTCAACATCCAAAAGATTCAACTTTATGCCCTTGAAACAAGGAGGATTTTGTGGGTTTCCTATAACAAGAGGTTGTTCAAAGTCTCCCAGCATATTTGTACACAATAGTACAGTCAAGCGTTCCTTAGAAATTTTTCCGCCCTGGCAAAAGGCCGAGGGAAGAGCTTTAAAAAACAACCTTGTTTCGTCACAGTTGTAAATATCCTTAGCTTCAAAATCACGACATAAATCTTCCAATTTGACGGTCCACTCTGTTACAACCCCAGTATCAACAGATCCACCTTCACCACTTACGGTTTTCCAAGAAATTTTATGCCGAGTTTTGAACTTGTCTAGCCATCCCACAGAAGCTTTGAACTCATTTACTCCCATAGATTTCGCAACCTCCAAAGCCTTTTCCCTAATAATAGGCCCATTAATGGGATTTTTTTAGCACGTGCGCGACAAAACCACTCATACGTAACATTGTCAATTTGAAGTCCAACAGTTTTCGGGAATGATTTTTGAACCTGATCATTTCCGTGTTGCCAAAATTGTTTGAGCAGTTCATTTTTTTTCTTTAGGATGTCGCTTACCTGCGTCTTCCCGATTTTGAATTTTGCAGCGAGAGTGCGAACACTATTTTTTTGCCGATCATACGCATTAATGAGTTCGACTTTATCTTTTAAAGTTAAATGTTTACGAGAAGACATTGTGCACTTCACACGACACTAAACAAAACTGAAAACTGAAACTCAAAAGACGAAAGGCCGACAAAATTCCCCCCCCCCCCCTGCACACACCGAATTCATCAGAAGTTTTACACGTGCCTTAAAATTTTTGAAAAAGGGTTTAGAACCGCGACGTAAACTTTGATAAAATTCAGAGAATCGGAAATAGAAAACAAACACACCATTGAGGCAATACGTGGAAGAAACGTTCCTAGAAAAAGGGCCGTGAGCTTGCCCGCTGTCCGTTATCGGGAGATCAAATTAAGTGCTAATCTAAACGAAACGTGCAGATTACCTGTCCGCGAGACAGGTTACAGAGAATGTCCGTTACAGAGAATGTCCGCTAGACAGAAGATGAAAACACGTTAAAACCAATAGAGGAGAGTTGGGGAATTTGAAAATGTCCGTTAAAGAGAAGTGTCCGTTACGAGAAGTTTCACTGAATATACAAACCCTAAACGCGAGAGGTATTAGAGAGGTAGTGGCCGCCGTAGCCTAGTGGTCAGGCGCGCGGGTGCATAAGTACACGTGCCTTGAGTGACCGGGGTTCAAGCCCGTGACTGCTGAATATGGTGCTGTTTCTTGTATTCTGTCTATCTTGTGAACTCCTCTGACCGTTTGGTCGTCCCGGAGTATAAACAGAAAATTTATTAGAACCTGTAGTACTTAGTACCGTGTTTGGGTTAGAGGTTGAGAAGACGAAAGGAGATATTTGTTGACATTGGACTTGAACTTCTGTAGACTGTGACTTTCAGGAAATACGTATGAAGGAAGGGTGTTCCAGTAAGCTGCAGTTGAATGAATAAACGAGGAAGATGAAAAGTTTGTTCTGTGAGTTTGAAGTTGGACAGTAAATGGATGTTGGCTGGTGGCGGCACGTGTTCGAACTGTTTTGAAAGAAAGAGCGGGAATTATAGAAGCCAGTTCAGAAGAACAGTGCCCATGGAAGTATTTGTAGAAAAGGCATGCATCAGAAACAGTACGTCTATGAGAAAGCGAGTGGAGAGACTCTGTCAGAGATGAATCATTAATTAACCTAACTGCCCTCTTCTGAATGGAATCAAGAAGCCTGAGAGAGGTTTTGGGGGCACCACCCCAGATGTGGGAACAATATTCCATGGCAGGGCGGATTTGCGATTTATACAGAGTGAGCAGCTGTTTGGAAGAAAAGTAACGCCGAGAGCGAAAGAGAAAACCAAGTTTTTTAGATGCAGAGGAAGCAATATTTCTGATGTGCTTTGCCAAGAGAGATTAGAAGTCTGGGTAATTCCCAAAAGAGATACATCATTTTGCTTAGAAACCGGAGTGTCACCAAAGATAAGCACAGGAGCAGAAGAATTCTTTTTGTGAGATATAAGACAAGACTGAGTTTTAGAAGGACTGATAGTTTGGGGAAATTCAAATGTCATCTGGATAGTACCTTCGGGTCAGGGAAGCGCATAGGATGATAGGTTTTAATATCTTTTTTTTTATTAATTATTATTATTTATTTATTTTATTATTTTTTTTATCATTGTTTTATTCGCTTTTTTTTTTTTTTGGCTGGTGTAGCATAAACCATAGGCTTTCTTGCACCATGCGGCCATTACTAATACTAACACTAAATCAACTAAGTTGTCTTTGCGCCAATGGAGAATTACCTGATTATCGGCATTTAAGGAATTGGTAACAGATTTTCGAGAAGTTGAAGCTGATCGAGCAGGGCAAGGTTTCTCAAAATGGAAAGTGGAATGCAATGTGCTATCATCGGCAAAACTATGGATAGGATTTCTAGTCAATGGAAGAAGGTCATTAATATACAAGAGGAAGAGTGGGGAAAAAACTGAACCTTGGGGGACACCGCCATTAGTGGAGAAGTTAGAAGACAGAGAGCCATCTCCCATCACCCTCAGTGAGCAATCAGAGAGAAAACTGGATAACCAATTACAAAAAACAGTTGGAAAACCATAAGATGGAAGAGCTTGTTTAGAAGACCTTTATGCCAAACACGATCAAAAGCCTTTGAGATGTCAAGAGCAACTACTTGTGTTTCACCGAACCTTTCCATTGAATTAGTCCATAAATGGGTAACATAAGCCAGAATATCACCAGTGGATCGACACTGACGGAATCCATACTGGCGATCGTTGATCAGACGGAAGGTTTCTAGGTGGTTTAAGAGTTGGCGGTTAATTGATTTTTCCATTACTTTAGAAAGAGTAGAAGTAATTGCAATGGGACGATAATTGGATGGGAGGGATTTGTCAACTTTTTTAGGAACAGGCTGGATATGAGCAATTTCCAAGCAGAAGGGAAAAAGACCTTTGGAATTACAAAGTGAAAAAAGGCGGCAAAAATAGGAGTAAGTTCAGGAGGCACAGGTTTTGAGAACACGTGGAGAAATACCATCGCGACCTGGAGCTTTCTTAGCACCAAGATTCGTCAAAATCCTTCTGATATCCTTTTGACGGAAGACCACAGGAGGCATTGAATAGAGCGTGTTGGGAATGGTGGGAGGTGTTTTACCAAGATCATTAATACATGAGTTGGAAATAAAATGGGATGCTAGCAGGTCAGCTTTATCCTTGGCTGAAGTGACAACAGAACCATCTGGTTTGGAGAGAGGTGGGAGCAGAGATGGGCAAAAGTTGCGGCCAGTAACTTTAGCAAGAGACCAGAATGCTCGGCTACCATTAGGGCAAGAATCAAGTTTTCTACTCTTAGCCTGTTCAAACTCTAGTTTAGACTGATTAATAACTGCTTTATAATTGTTGTGAGCTTTAGTGTAGGCTGAAATGAAAATGAAACTGAAGAATTAGAAAAAGCCAATTACGATATTCAACGTTCTTCTCTTGAACAGCCTTAGCACATTTATTGGAAAATCAAGGTTTAGATAAAGGACAAGATTTTAAAGTGGGATAAAGGATTCCATTCCTGCAAGAATAATTTCATTTACACGATCTGAGCAAACGTTGACATCAGAAGTTTTGAAACAGTAATCCAACCAAGGAAAATAAGAAAAGAAATCTCGCAGGTCATCCCATTTTGCATTCTTGTAATGCCAAACAACACGCGGTTGGGAATAGCCATGAGATAAAGGCTCCATTGGAGAATAGACAATCACCAAGTTGTGATCTGAAGTGCCTAAAGAACCTCTCACTTCGACCGTGTACTTAGAAGGGTTATTTGTGAGAAAAAGATCAAGCGTATAGGCTGTGTGATTAGGATTGTCCGGTATTCTTGTAGGTAAATGAGCAATCTGTGCAAGGTCATTAGCAATTGCAAAAGCCTCAGCATCTCGACCAGCTGGGTCTGTGTGACTAGAAAACGGAAGCCAGCTGGAGTTGTGAACATTAAAATCACCAACGAAAATTACCTCATTGTTAGGAAAGTTGGATTGGAGAAAGTCAAGTTGCAAAGAGAGGAAGTCAAAGCTCCAAGTGATTAGTGGAGTTGGGAGAACGGTAGAGACTGACTTTGACACAATGAGGTAGAGAGATTTTAAGCCAGAGAAGATCGAAGAGAGGAAATTCCAAAGTGGCAAGTCTCTGACAGGGAATATCAGAAAGGACATCTGCACAAGTACCACCTTTGAGGCGAAAGGAATCATACAGCGAATAATTTGGGCATCTGAGATGAGCAGTAGTTGAATCAACCGATGACTGAGATTCTGTCAGAAAAAAGTACATGGGGTTTGGCAGACTGCAAGTGGAAATGGACATCGTTGAGATTAGAATTGAGACCACGTATATTTGTGAAATGAATTAGGAAGTGTTTGGGAGGTTTAGATCTTTTCCATTTTGCGTCTACAGTCACATATGATGAGTTATTAAATGCGGGGAATGCCAGACATTTTATCAAATTTTAACAGAGAGCTAAGTGATTTTGTAATAACTGGGAGCAAAGTGGAGGAGAAATTGTTGAAGTTAAACATAAAAAAGGCACCTGGGGCAGATGGAATCTATCCAGTTATATTGAAGGCGGCAGCAAGAGATGTAAGCAAACCCTTAGCCATAATTATGAGAGCATCCTTAGATTCAAAGGAGGTCCTCATGGACTGGAGATGTGAAAATGTATCCCCAATTCACAAAGGGTGACACATAATTATAGACCTGTTAGTTTAACTCCTGTTCCGGAGAAATAATGGAGTCACTGGTTAAAGAGTTGATACAGGATCACCTAGACAAGACTGCAGCAATAGTTCTGACACAACATGGGTTTGTGAAGGGTAAGTCTTGTCTGATCAGTTTAATTGGCATTAAACTGATTTTTATCCATTATCCATTGCATCAGTTTAATTGGCATTAAACTGATGCAATGGATAAAAGGATGGTTGAGTGGGAGATGCCGGAGAGTGGTAATAAACGGACACTGTTCTAAGTGGACTAATGTTATTAGTGGGGTCCTCCAGGGTTCGGTGCTGGGCCCATTGTTATTTTGTGTATTTATCAATGATATAGATGAAGGTATATCAGGCTTAATGTCCAAGTTTGCAGATGATACAAAGGTTGGCAGGGTTGTTAATGACACTAAAGACAGTATGCTACTGCAACAGGATCTAGAAAAGTTAGGCAGATGGGCTGAGAAGTGGAAATTGAAGTTTAACATTGAGAAATGCGAAGTACTGCATATGAGTAGCAGTAACCCAAGAGAAACGTACACTTAGGGAGGAGGCGAATGAAAAAGGCCTGGGGGTAATTGGGCAATCAGATATGAAGTTCTCTGAGCAGTACAGACGGGCTGGCAGAGCAGGTCATGGAGTTTTGTCAATGGTATATAGGAATTTTGCTAGCAGAGACAAGGAGGTGATTATTCTTTTGTATAAGACAATGGTCAGGCCATACCTTGAGTACTGCGTATAGGTCTGGAGACCTAATTTTAGGAATGATGTAGAGTTGCTAGAACGAATACAGAGAAAGGAAACAAGAGTGGTCAGAGGAACAAAGTGGTGCTCTTACGAAGAAAGGCTTAAGTTCTGGAAGTTGCAGCATCTGGAGACTAGGCACCTCAGAGGTGATTGAGGTGTATAAGGCCTTGAATGGTTTGAGCAGGCTCAATGCTGACGGGATACTTTCGCTTGCTCAAATTAAGAACCTGAGGGGGAATAGATTCAAATTGAGGAAAGAAAGTAGAATAGATGTGCGGAAGTTTGCCTTCCAACAGACTTCCAACTGTTGTTGTGATAGCTTAAATAAATTTAAGGCTGATCTAGACAAACATTTGGAGTGACCGTATGGGTGAAATGGGAAGTTTTTTTTTTTTTTTTTTTGGCTAATGCTATATAAGCTTGCATTCTTGCAACTGACCTGCCCTCAACCAAATCAGCTCGCTCAGTCATATGTTCCCAGCAAACACGATTGGACTTCTCAATGATTTAAACATCAACCCTGACGCAAGGTTAGACAAGGCCTACAGAACAAAAGTTTTTGCAGATATCTACGCAATCTTGCAATTTTAGACCTTCATTTCTCCCCCGCACTCTTCTTGGACAGACGCTGGATGTATATTGAGCATTTATGTCGAACATAATGTCTTCGCCTTTGTATCTTTGTATTTGTATCTTTTATATTGCCCAATATAGATATTGTATTGCTATGTTATGGCTGTGTTTACCCTCCTAGCATTTGATTGCCGCCTAGGGGTGAATTAAATACTTCCTTTACAAAGGGCTGCGTGCCCCAGCTCTTTGTAAAGGAAGTTATGATTAGTTAGAGTTTACTTGGTGCATGATTATTATTATTTTTCTTATTTAATTCAGGTGAAGTATTTAATTATTTTAAAGTATTTAATTAAAGTATTTTATTTGGCACGCACATAGTGCGTGCCAAAAAAGAATTCGACCCTGGCCCTTTTTTCTTCCTTATCTTTAAATGGATGATAAAAGCATCAGTACTCAACTTTCTTTGTTTCGGACTAAACCTTGTAGCCTGTAGAGAGAGCCAGCATGTGCGGAGCACATGCTTAACAAAGATTATCAAAAAAGTTTTAAAGATTAACAAAGATTTTCAAAAAACCGACTACGTCAGTAAACATTAAAAGAGAATGTGTGCAGAGTTCATTTGTATGGAAGAAATAAATGCCGCAGATTTTTAATCTATTACTTAATAATTATTTTTTAATCTATTACTTAATAATTATTTTTTAATCTATTACTTAATAATTATTTTTTAATCAAATTAATATATATTCAATAAAATTAAAGCATTTGGCGACTCTTTGGAATACAACAAGAGTCACCAAATGCTTTAATTTTAAAGCATTGGAACACTTTTAAAGTGTGTTCCAAAGAATCAACAAGTCACCTTTAGAAAGGTCCTGGCTGGGGGATAGAAAATGATCTGTCACCAAGTTCGAACGAACTCAACTAAATTCTGATAGAATATTCACCCCCCCTCCAAGGCCGTGGGGTGTATATTCTATCAGAATATTCACCCCACGTAGTGGGTTTCACTGGATACGAAGCACTCGGTTCCCGACACAGAAGGTTCCTTAAACATTTGTTGAAAGGATCCAAAACCCAAGGACATTCACGTATGCCTAAAGGATACTGTTGCACAGTACTCCACATCCCTTAATAGGTCGTCATGTTACCATTTGTAAAAGGTCTCAGACCAAAAGAATTCTATATTAAAGTTTTTATTTCCTTCCCTCTGTTATTGAGAGCGATGAAATGCTGTTCAGATAGTGAGGTATTAGATTTTCCTAAGACATTAAAACGGGCTCAAAATATACATAATTTACAAACAAGATATGTTGACTAATAAATATCTTCCCCAACTCCAGACATTTCGGGGCCAGAGCACATCCCAGTATTTTTTTCTGAATAATTAATTTGGGGCAATGTTAGAACGTGTTTTCGTCGGTAAATCCGTTAACATTCATCAGAGTGTTAAGGTATTTGTACTAAGTTTAAATTTTTCAGAGAATGTACGTTGCATTGCTTGTGGAATAAATAATGACGTGCCCTTTTAAATTTAAAAATTAAAAAGAAGCGAGTTCTAAGTTTGTCTCATCTAACCATCAAATACTCCTTTTCTGATACGCCAAGTTTTAATATTTTCTCTGCCAGTATTTAGTTACCGTTCATTTAATAGTTTCGAATAGTAGTAGCTATTCCAGTCCTACCTACGAACAATAGTTGTAGCACTGCTTTGTGTAATCGCCATGGAATTGCCCAGCGCACGAATGCCACGATCTGAAGTGGCGGAAACTGCAAGTTGGCTAAGTGATTAAAAAAAAAAAAAAAAAAAAGAAAACAGTGAAGTGGGAAAGAGATCAAGTGGCCAGTCTATGGGTGTGGTATGACTTTGATTCCCCCCTCCCATGTGTTCAACGAAACAGAAGAATAGGAATACACAGGAAGCAGCTGCGTTTTTTATCCATAAACGACTACAGAGAGACAGTATGTCTTCAAGCGTGCTTTCAGTTGCATGCTGCCATTTATTTGCTTAAAATAATGATTATACATCAATAATTAAACCAAAAAAAAAAAACAGTATTTAACGAGGAATCCACTTCGTTGATGTAGTTCATGCATCAAGGAACGACCGAAATGAAACAAAAGAAACTACATGTATCAAATAAAATTATAGCAAAATATATAATTTAAAGTGTCTTTATATGTGTCAAGTGTCAATATAGCAAAAGTAACTCATTTGAAATAACTATGTGAGTAATCAATGAATTCTTGGTATTAATAAAGAATAAAATTTAATCGCTAGGTTTGAAAACAAAAAAAAAAAAAAAAAAGAAGTTTAATCAATTAATTACTAAGATAACTCTATGGAACGTTTAATACAACTCAATAGTTTTGCTTTCTCTAAGTTTAGCCGTATAATATTTATTAAATGTTAATAAATATTATTATAATATTAATATTTATTATATTTAACTGTATAATATTTATTATAATCTCTTTAAACCCAAAAACCTGGTTATTGCTCTGATGTGAATTGAAACCAGCCCGAATGTGAATGTTAAATTTTGCCCAGTTCGGCCCCAAGAACTGGGCCAACCTCGAGATCCTCGAACCGAGACCAGGACAGTACAGACCACTAATCTACACTGGTATTATTTCTTTTTTTTTTCATACAAATTATATGAAAAAAAAAATAATAATAATAATTTCCGGATTTTTATTGGTTTAATTTTAATGAAATCTGGAATGCTTGACAGATATTTTAATAGCACACTTATTTGTATAATTTACTGTATAATTTAATAATGACTAGGGGGAAAATTATATACCGTGTACGCCGCTTATTATGCTTTCTGATAATGTTATCATTAATATAATGTTATTATTTTTGCAGTCTCGATCAGACCTATATTAATACATCGAAATAAAGTTATTGTAATTAGCGTTTCAGTTTATATAATCGCTTTTTTGCCGTACCAAGGTTTACACGTATGCAGGGAAGTGATTATGAAACGTCCTGATTTGTTCTTTAACTCCGACACGTTGCGTCTCTGGTTACTGCTGTTGCTTCGTACAGTTCATATGGTTGGTGTCGTTATTTAGTGAAAGAAAGAGAGAGTACTGTACTGTATTTTCAATCCTCTCAGTCTGATTGTTTTTCAGTAGAGCATTAACCCATTTCTAATTCTTAATTTTAATATTTTCCTTATTTGTTTTTAATGGTTCGCATGGGTTTTAGGGAAACACTATGACAGTTTTCATTTTTATTGATGACTTTCTCAAAGAAATAGTGGAATCAGATTATTTTATATTACTTGATTTTAATGCTTTCTTTATGTCCACTTCCACCTTTTTATGCACACATTTGCGCTCTGTATCAATAAACAGCACTGAATAGCTGCATTCGTCTTTCATCGGTTATTGCGATCACAGTAAGTGGCATCCACTGTGTACATTAATTATGCCTTATAAGTTGTTACATTTATTTTATTATTATTATTATTATCACCATCCGTTTATTCCAGAGAAGGAAACCACCGTGGGACGGCAAAGTGCCAGGCTGGTGCTAAGTACATATCAGGGTACAAGATACTATGTGCAGTGGGCTACATATACTGAACACATAGTCTCGTCCCGAAATATTATATACAGTACATATTTACACATCAATGATTCTGTACATACATTATACAAATCATATATTTACAATTCACTAATAATTCCATATACTGTATAACTTACATATTTACACAACTGTTAAAGAAGATCTATTTTTCCAGTCAACAGCTTACCAAATTATTATTGTTCTTAAAGCAGAGTTTCACTTTTACTCACAATTCTTTGGTACTTTGCAGCCGATTCATATTTCGGTAAGTCGGTACGAATTCTGGAAGATCTCTTTCCGGTATGTTGCATCCTCACACAGTTTTTCGGCATCTTTGTGCAGAGAGTTAAATATTTTTGCTGCATTTGATGGGAAGAATCTTTGCAGGCTACTAAGATTGTTCAGGACTGGACGCAGTGGATGATTTACTCCTCTGCAACGTCTAGAAGTAGCACGTGGTTTGACTAGAATATTATACAGGGCTGGAGCATCCACTCTGCCTGTGAGCATTTGTGCGAGAGTGTGTATGTTCCTGTTAATTGTCCGATGCATCCAGGGTGTGATGTTAAGGTTTGAGTAGAGAATGGCCCTTGAGATAGTAAAAGGGTGGCCAGCAACTCTGTTAAGCCATCGCAAGAGCCAGTACTCGATCCCAAGGACGTACTTATAATGTGAATCTGGAGCTGAAGACCAGATTTCAGAGGCATACATTGCAATTAGCAGGAAACACATTAAAATGTACTTGGTCGCTAGCTGAGGATCCCTAATTCCTACCAGTTCTTGTCTAGTAGCCCATAAAGCAGCGAATATTTTTGTCTTCATATGGGCGAAGTGTTGAGCAAAGGTGAGTCTGTCATCCTACTTAAGACTCAGGTCCAGGTGAGAGTGCACTTTTTCCACAACTAGACCCGTTCACAGAGATCGAGATGTCATTTTTATTCTGCTTGTAAGTTATGGTTATTTGGGCAGACTTCTGTGCATTAATACGGAGCCCTGTGCAATCCAGATAGCTCTCAAATTCTCGGATTGTGCTATTTGCCATCTGGCAAATACCTTCTGCTGATTCATGGTCTTTAGAAGTGATGAAGAATTGTACATCGTCAGCATATGTTATAAAATTGTAGTACTGTTCAAGAAACGGCTCCAGGGCGGCCGCGAAGAGGGTAGCCGAAAGAACTCCCCCCCCCCGTGACGCTCCTCGCGAGATGGTAAAGCAAGATTGTAGCTTTTGGTGCTTGACAATAAGTTTTCTTTGTTCTAGCAGGCTGCTTATTATAGTTAACAAATTTCCTCTTACATTAAAATAATTCCTTAAAATCGCAATGAGCGCTGGAATTGAGACGTTGTCGTAGGCTGCAGAGATATCCAAGAAAATAATATCAATTTGTTTTTTCTCATTTAGTGCTTTCTGCACGCGAAAAAGGGTTTCCAGTAAGTTTGTTATTGTTGATCTCCCCGAAATGACTGAGTGCAAATGTGGTGGTCTATGGCTGAAGCAATGTTGATTGATGGTAGGAAGCAGTGCTTTTTCAAATACCTTCTGGAGGGTGCAATTAACAGAAATTGGTCTGTAATCCTTAGCCAATTTTGGGTTTTTAATCTTTGGTATTGGGGTTACAATGTAATTTTTACAAGCTTGCGGGAACGCTCCTGACCTGATGATTTCCTGATAGATGTGCAGTAATAGATATATTATAAATGGGCTACTTACTTTAAGGATGAATATTGTAAATTTGTCTGGTCCAACAGTGGCTTTATTGGGCAGATCGTTGATTGCTTTCATTACCCCTCTTTTGTGATTTGTATTTCACTCAAAGGAGTCTTGTTGGTTCCTCTCTTGTTGAATAGTTTCGCTTGTTTAAATCTTTCAGGAGGTCGAAAATTTTGTTACTGTTATCAGTGGTCTCAATTTGATTCAGTACAGGAAGGTTACCAAAAGTGTTATTAGCCCATTCCTTGAAAATGCATTCGGTCATATTCTCTCTGTTTTTTCTAATGCTAGTAATTATTTTTGCTCGTTTTAATTTGTTATGAACAACATTTCAGTGTGCCTCTCTTTTTGCTTTGATGAAATGTGCTCTTTCCTTCTTATGACGAACGTCATCGGCGGGATGACCCGTTCTTTGCCATTTTCTATACACTTTTTGCTTCCTGAGGAAACTTGCTTTCAGTTGTGGGTTGAACCATTCTTTTGTTCTCTTAGATATTTTGATTTCTTTTGCTGCTCCTTCCAATGCTGTTTGGTATAGCTTTTTAGTGATCATTTCTAAAGCTTCGTCTACTGGCTTTTCTTGCAGGTCATTCCAGTTGTAACTAGTTAGATGACTGAGAATGACTTCTGCATTAATATACTTCACGGAGAAAAGATACTTGGCTTTTCCCAGTTCGTGTACTTACCCTGCATGTATTTATGGATCTTCAGTTCTACTTCAATGGTATTGTGGTCCGACTTAAATTTTATGAAGTTTTGCGTTAGTCTTATGTCTAATGAACTATGGTACAACAGGTCGAGTTGCTGCATTCCCCTTGTCACTGGTGTCGGAAGTTGCGTTAAGTACAATGTGCCTAATGTAGCATCCAGCTTTCTTGGCCTCCCTGTGTTTCGGAAGAGGCAAATTAAAATCTCCCGCTATTATTGTGCGTGCTCTATGCGTGCAGCAAGCCACGCATAGAGTTCCTTTCCTGTCTCCTTTGTGTGCTCAGGTGGGAGGTATATGATGCATAACTGTATTTTCAGGTGCTCTTTTGAAAAGGTAACGCAAATCCCTTCAAAATTATTTAATTGGTTGTTCGTTCTCTTATAGGCTGGTGTTTTTTTGATGGCAAAATTATAACTCCCCTCCTCGCTATCTGTTCTTCCGGTTCCCACACATTTGTAGTTTGCTGCCGCAGTTAGCCGATCTAATTGTTTTCCATTTCTCAACCAGGTTTCGATTAGGCAAATGAAATCCAGGTCCTCGTACATCATTTGTAAGGTGTGGAGCTTTTAAAATTTTTGGTTGACAAAAACGTTACTTGTAACGTATCTATGTATCCATTGTATCTAAAATCAAACAAACAAAACTTAATGTGTTGCGTGTAGGTGTATGTGAATTAGTGTCTAACGTGTGAGTGGGAATGGTATGTGTATATTGTGCGAGGGTGGTTGCATGGTTACCCCAACTTGTTCTACAGTAGGGATGCCTGTAGCTGGGCCTCTCTTGTGGCTCCCGGCTGGGACCAATTACTGACGTCACTCTGATTCCTCTTCAAAGGCAGCGTGACGTGGGACGGGCCAACTCCGGTGCAGCTGGTTCCACGACACTGTGATACTACCACGTCATACTTTAATCTTTTCTTACCACCCCTGCAGGGGTGCCTTCCTATCCCCTATGTAGGCATGTATAGTATCTTATGTAGGATGGCACCTGAACGAAAGTTCAACTCCGCCTTTGTACACTGTGATGATTACAGAGCTCTGTAAGAGGCCAGAAATGTGTGTAATAATATGTTTGTGCAGTGTTTGTGTTGTTTAGTTGTTTCTGGCGGTTTGGTCACCAGGCAGGCAATCACCTGGAAAGCCACCCTCAACAGTCGCGCATTGAATGTCCAAAGCGAGTTTGGAATCATTCAAAAGAACCCCTGCGCCAGCAAACCGGCAACAGCGCGCGCACACATATCCTCTATACTTCTCCTAGTGGAAGTCTCTATCATTGACTAGCTCAGGCGACTCCAGGGTTCACCCCGCCAAAGCCTTCACTCCCTATTGACTTGGTTCGACTTCCCACGGCGATGGACGATAACTAAGGGACTGTAGTGTTCCATGGGTCCCTAGGCCAACAGACCAGATGAACAACAACCTAACACGGGTAAATTCTGCCCATGTTAGTATTAGGTTATGGCACAAACATGGGCAAATTCTGAACAATTTACATCAAGCATGTGCAACATGTGACTCAGGGGGGGGGAACTACAGGTTGCCCATGCCTGCTGTAAATTGTACTGAAAGGTTTTACATATTTCCATTTCCAATCTGTTTTTCTTCTGATTTATCCAGTCGAAGCTATTTTACACAACAGTTCAAATTTAGTTTGGTATTACTGTAAATTTGAACTGTTTTAACTTTCATTTGGTAGGACTGTGTAATTTTGTTTCTTCGAACAGCCCCATATTAAAAAAGTGTACGGGCACAAGTCAACCCGTTGACGGTGAGTTCCCTTGAGAAATCTTGTTAATTATCATATGGAATACTGTGATCACAACAGATGAAATATTTATTTTCTGTTCCTGTTAGTTTTATCATTTATACCTCATTTGTTAACAAGTTCTTGCATAGTACAGGGCGTTTCATGATCTCATACTGTAGTTATCTTTTAGCTAATGGCGTTTTTGTTTGTGTAGTCGTGTCTGTCATTGACCTCTGCATTAAGTATCGATTATGTATAAAGTGGTTTGAAAACTACACATTCCCCCCTCCCAGCTCGGCGAATTTTTAATTCCATTCAAAAATTCCCTGAGCTCTCCTCATCCTTTTCATATTGAACAAATTCTGAAAAGTCATCATATCTGTCTGTAGCTAGTTTAATTAAATACGGTTTGTCCTGAGAAACATCAAAATTTGCCACCCCCTCAAGTTTCCAGATTAGGTTTTTGATTGCAAAAAAAAAAAAAAAAAAATTAATAATAAATAAAATAAAAAAAAATAAATAAAACTTTCGAGTACAAAAATTTGTCTTCCTCTCCTTTTATACAACTTAAAAATTAAAATCATGTTTTTTAATGCAACTGTGTGAATTTATACATGATAATCTGCTGCCAGTGTAATAAACTTAAATTAGAGAGCTACTTAAATTTATTCACGTTTTTTACATTTTTTTTTTTTTTTAATGAAAACCCCAAACACGAAAGGTATCAAAAGCTATAGTACTTAGTACCGTGCATGGGTTGAAGAAGTATGGGGGGGGGGGGTTGCCGGAAACTTTGCTCTAGAGACTAAACATGGGTTTCACCACTTCAAGCCTCCAATAAGCAAAGTGGTGGTATTTCACCGGTTGATGAGAGTCATCTACCACTTTACGTCTGTACATGTTTCTCCATGTAGAGATTAAAAAAGCTTTTGTCGGTGACTTAAATAATCTCTCAAAATAGACTCCTCTCAGTTTTCCCAGGTAATTTTACCTTCCATAGGAAAACAACGTCGTTGCCAAATTCTTGAAATACGTAGGTACAAACGCTAAAAGTTTTTAGCGGTGGAGGGAATAAAATAGTATATGCTGGTTTTTTTTTTATTTTATTTATTTATCGTCAGTTGTAGGCTAACACTGGAAGCCATTTTTTTTTGTAAATATGCAGTTTAATAAATTAAAATTAATACAGAGTCTGTAAGTATCGCAAGAAAAAAAAATTGAATTTTGAATTATTTATTATTTATAGGATAATTTATTATCCTTTTATTGAATATTTTTCAGTATTAGTATAATAGCTACACTGTAAAAGTAAACCACAGGTTTTTACTGCACTAACCAGAAAAAAAAAAAAAATAATAAATAAATAATAACAAATAAAAACTAAATAATTGAAAATATCCGCTTCTTTACATGAAAATGTTCGAACAGTTATCCAAAGGATACCATTGCCTTACCTTACCTTACCGCCTGTCTGTACTGCTTGGATAACTCCATGTCCAACCGTATCATAACTCCCAAGTCCGTTTCTTCCTCTATTGCTTTAAATTCAACCCTACCAAGAGTATAAGTTATTTTGGGGGTTGCTGTCCTCCAAGTGCTTGCTTGCCGGCGCCTCCGTAGCCAGGTGGACAGGAGCAGCAGTGCGTAGCACACGCTTCTTGATTAGACCGGGGTTCGAGCCCGTGACCACCAAATACGGAGGATGCGGAAAGGTCAGAGAATGACCACCGCATATCCCCGGAGCAATATGACCTTAGTTGCTAATGCTCCTAAAATCCAAATAACAACAGCTTGCTTTCTTTTTGCTATACTCAAACTTAGCTGCCGCTTTTCTGATCATCACTTTGAATAAGGCAAACTTCCGCACATCTGTTCCGCAATCCTTCCTCAGTTTTAATTTATGCTCCCTCATGGTCATAGTCTGAGCTCATCTGTTCCGCAATCCTTCCTCAGTTTTAATTTATGCTCCCTCATGGTCATAGGAAGAATCTCATCAGTACTCAGTTTGTTCAAGCCATTCAAAGCTTTAAACAACTGAATCAAATCACTTTGCAGGTGCTTAGTCTCCAGACACTGCAATTTGCAAAACAAAAGCCTGTTTTGCTAGGAGTACGCCCTTTGTTCTTCTCCTCAACAATCTCATTGCCCTTGTCCGTACCTGTTCCAACAGCTGTATAGCCTTCCTAAAGTAAGGGTTTTTTTTTTTTTTTTTTTTGGTAGTTGTTGGCGCATCGGCTTCTGTGGCCATAATGCACCTCCCAAGGTTTTTGCAGTACTTTGATCCAAGCCCGAGGCGGGATTCTAACCCGCGACCTTTGAGTTGCCAAACCGACACTTTACCCATCCGGCTAGCCCGGCCAGCTAAAATAAGGTCTCCAGACTTCTATGCAGTACTTAGGATGTGACCTGACCAATGCCATTATACAATGGGTTAACCACCTCATTATCCCTGCTAGCAAAATTCCTGTATATTATTAACAAAACCCCATGAGTTGTCATGGCAGCCTGTCTGCACGGCTCAGAAAACTTCACACCTGACTGCACAATTATCCCCAGGTCCTTTTCACTTTTGACTACCCTGAGTGTAGTGCCCTATAGTCGGTATTATTTTGGGATTTGAGGGCGAAGGAGAGCAGATGCATCAACTGTTGGAGGAAGAACATTATTGCTGAGCATCCCGCTGTCGATAAATCCTGCACTGAATATCAATGTGGCTTAGAGATAAATAAAAATAAAACTAATGAGCAGACTCGAGTCAGAATTTGTCTTTTAAGATTTTACAGATAAATGCACAGCGGGCTAAAGATGTCGCAATTTAATTTAGTAAAGGGGCAGACGAGAAGAATTACGACGTGATCCTCATTCAGGAACCATACGCATTTTAGGGTAAGGTGCGGGGATACCAGGGTACATACCGTGTTGTTCAGTGTAGAGAGAATCCTATTGCGACTATAGTTGTTGTAATCAATAGAAATTTAGTGATAATGATTACTAAGAAGCAAGATCTGCATTGACAATCATATTATCGAACAAGTTAACACTTTCAAATACTTAGGATACCACCTGTCATGAAAAAGATATTGAGCAAAAAATAAATAATTACATAGGAATTACTTAAACTATAAACCATATTTTCAAATCTAATCTGGTGCATAAGAAAAAACAAGGACACGGATACATAGCACTCTCACCAGATCTATCCTAACCTATGGCTCTGAGGCATGGACAATGAGCAAAGGGGACAGGAGGAGGTTGACTAGTGCAGAAATGCGTTACATGCGCAGAACCGCAGGCTATACCAGACTTGACAGGAAAAAAAATCAAGACATCCTGTCAGAAGTGCAGATAACTTCAGTACTGAATTATATAGACTCATACAGAAACAGATGGATACAACATGTAGAGAGAATGGAGAACGGACGTTATCCGAAAGAGATACTAAACTACAAACCCCAGGGAAGGAGAGACAGGCAGACCCCTGCAAAGATGGAGAGAGACCGTAACAGGCCACTAGGCCTAATACTGGACAGGAAGAAGAAGACGACAATGATTACCTCCTTGTTCGAGGAGTTCCTTTCTTCCACTGGCCGAGGCGTAGTATTTAGGGTGAGGCGCATGGGCGTCCACAGAGGGGGGGGGCACTTTTCCCTCCCTGGGATTGAGTAAAATTCCACAAATTATAATCGTAAAAGTGATTGAGATATGTAATCTTATGCCCTCGAACATGGGACGCTTTGTCTGCCTTAAAATTTTACTACGGTTGGCCGGTTTCGGCACTCGGAGGGATAACCACAGAACACATGTTTCATCTATTGCAGCAATAAAACACGTGTTCCTGTTTTTGGTTCATCGACTGATATACCCCAAACTTTACCTGAAGTTTCGGAACATTACGACCATTTCCCTTCTATTAATTCGGCAACAACTATTAGTATGATATTACCTGTTATGACCTGTACCACTGAAAGAAGTTTCAGCACCTTGAGACGTGTGAAAACATGGTTAAGGTGTCCACTATCTCAGAAACTCGCTTATCAGGTTTATGTATGATTAGTGTGCACAGGAAGAAACTAGAAGAGGAAGTGGTAAAGAAGAAATTTATTGAAAATGTCATCAATAGGTTTGCAAGCGATAGACGGAGAATTCAATTCTTATACGATACGTGATTATTGAAATTATTATCTATATATATATATATATATATATATATATATATATATTCTTATTTCGTTTATACTGTAAATTTATATACATCATGTATGTGTTTTTGTATTGATGGAATACTGTATTCTATAATCTACTTATTTAATTAAATAATTAAATAAATTTACTGATGTAATTATTTGTCTCCAAGCTTTGCCCTCCCCCATGGAAAATTTTATGTGGACGCCTTTCTATATCTGCGCCTTATGTACTCTGTGATGGAATGCAGAACTACTGCAAAAGCCAGAAAAAAAGCGTAATGTCTGGTTTACGTAGTATTGTTTTGTTCTGTTGTTGTCTCTGTCTGCTTGGCCGCAGAACCCCTAGTGGGAACCTATGTTGCCCGCCTCCACCACTGGGAGGTGAGCCAGCCTGCCCTCTGCCAGGGTCACCTGAGCTTTCTGACCGAGACCATTAAAAAAAAAGGAAGAGAGTGGGAAATGTAATACAAATGGTGGAGTCAAAGTAGGCGAAAGAAGGAGGATGAGGAAAGAAGTAGGAATCACCCCTGGTCTGGGAGCTCACCGAAGGCCAGGAAAAGGAAGCGAGTTTGTAAAACAAGGGAGGGAGGGATGGTGGGAGGGGGAAAAGTCACAGGGACAGGTGTTCCAGTGTGATCGCCAGAGTCCTGGAAGCACTCTGATATCCCGCACTCCAGGTATCGCCAGAAAACTTGCACCAAATGGTGCTAGCAGTATCCTAACCTTAGTGGGTTTACAGTTTATCTAGCACTCAACAGAGTGCCAGCAAATCTTACCCTGAAACGGGTTATCAGTTTGATCCCGAATCGAAGATGCCAGCATCCTACCCATAAAGGTTAGCATTTCTTTCAAGACTGTATTCCTCTGTCTTAACTCTATTCCACCCCAGTTGGGGATTGGTTGGGAGCATTTCCTTGTTGGGCCCTAAATTCTGCGAGTTTTATTGGTTCTATTTTTGTGTCTCTGGCTGCTTGGCCGCAACGGGCTGAGACTTGGTTAATGATCCGCAAGAGCTGTCGACATTCTCCTCTGTTCAAGGCGATTCAGACATCTACATTCTGTTCAGATGCCGCCATTTATAAGGTGGCTAGAAGGTTCAAGGAGCTTTGGTCTCTAGTGATTACAGGGGCATCACATATGATTACTGTGTGGCTGGCCAATCCCAGACTTGGATAGAAACGGACAGGTATGCTGTTAAATCAATAAATCGGATGGTGTTTGAAAGATATACAGGGTCATCGAAAAAGGTGTCCGTGATTTCCCTTTTAATTATCTTCGGAAATATTTGATCGATTGCTATGGTCGTAGCAGTAAACAGTGTGGTAACTCACTAAGTTTTATTTGACACCTTAACAATGACCTTGGCTGCTCCTTGAGTGTGCGCAGACACTCAATCTCATTTAACATGGCACTAGCAAATTCAGTACGTCTGGGACGGTCTTCTAGTTTGATTTCGTGTTTGAGTTGAATCTTGTATGCATGCAGTCTCAGTCGTTTATGAAGCACATTCTGAATGGTGGTCTTTGGAATGTCAAGCTCCAGGCTGCGACGAGCGATGGATTTCTTCGGACTAAGTAAGCAAAACTGTCTAAAGTTCCCCACATTTTCTTAGACGTTGGTGGTCGGCCTGGCGATTTCTTAATGTCTACACTGCCAGTTTCCTTAAACTGATTAAACCAATTGGTGTCGACATTAGTGATCGTTCATCGATGACTAATGATTAAAACCCAGATCTTCGAAGGCGATTTGGGTTTTAATAATAAAAGATTACGCATTTTAAAATAAGGTTTATTTTTGACGGAAATGTGTTCAGTCTTCTTTAGTGTGTGGGTTATCTGATGTCTGGGGCTGGTTGATGTCGGCGTGTTTCGGTGCTTGGAGGGTTCACGTACGGGAGGTATGAGCATATCGAGGTATTTTAGGTTATTTATTTATTTAAATTCGGTGTTTTTAATTTAATGTAATTTTAATTTATCTGATTTTATCCCGGAAATTGAAAAAAAAAAATAATAAGATCTCCTATTTGGATATTGAGATAACTCTCATATTTATTATTATAATTAAGAAAAGGGAGATATATTGAGATTTTGATCTCTTAATGTTTAAGGTTCCTTTTAGTAGAATCGAGCTGGTTTTGGTTGTGGATGTGGAGATTATTGTTGTTGGCCCGCTCCTGTAGGATATTGATGGCATGGGTGGCTGAAGCTTCTAGTAGGGGCTCCGGAATCCTCCCTCAGTACCAAGACCAGGTCGTCTGCATATGCCTAGGATGCAACCCGGCCAAGGTCCAGGTTTTAGATAGTTGTCGAGGACCATGTTCCAAAGGAGCAGACCTAAGACTGAACCCTGCAGACCACCTCTGAAAATCTGTCTGGTTATGGAGCAGCACGGGGTTTCTAAAACGACGATCTGTTGGTGACATGCCTTTATACATTGGAAGAGGTTGACAGAGGACAGTTGGCCACCATAAGGTGTCAAGTGCCCTGGCAAAGTCTATTGCTATTACTTTTAAGTATTTCTTGATGGTTGTCTCAGCAGCTCTGGTAATGTTTTCCAGTTTGTCCTGGGTGGAGCAGCCCTGTCTGAACCCAAACTGGTTAGGTGACTGCAGGCCTGCTGTGAAGTAGCGAGTTTCAATCCAGTCTCTGAGCAGGTGTTCGAACAGCTTGCTTAATACAGAGAGAAGTGCTGTTAGTCGATATGGCTCCAGAGGTCTAGTTGTTTGTTTGGATTTTTTAAGATGACGCAGTCATCCAGTCCTGCGGGAAGTAACCCTCTGAATGGCCTCGACAGCCTTCTTGACGATTTCGGGTTCCAAAAGGTTTGGACCCGATGATTTTTTATTTTCTAACTTCTTAACGGCGTTGTCAAGTTCAGTTTTGGTGAATGGTGGTTCTTTCTTGGTAGTGCTGTAGATGTCATTTTGTTGGCATGGTAGTGCTTGTTTTAGTCTAGATGAGGTGAGGTGTTCACAGAACATACTGTCCAAGATGTTATTTGTGGTCTCTTGCCACGTTTTGTGGTAGATCCTTTGCGGTGTCTTGGTTGCGGGGATGACTTTGCCCCTGAGGAGTTTTGTTTGTTGTCACTCTATAGACCAACTCCCAAGGGTCATCATTTCCAGATGTGGAGACCAGTTGCTCCCAAGAACGCTGTTTCTGGTGTCAGATGAGAGCGGTGTATTGGTTTCTTGCTTCGTAGTATTGGTCATGAAGTTAGTTATTGATTTTACAAGGTATTATGAAGTTCAAGATAAGATGACAAAGTTTAAATTTTAAATGTTTTATAATTAAGGTCCATATATTGTTATGTTATATTAACATTACCATTAGTAAAGGCACATGATGCAAGAAAGCAAGCTTATATAGCATCAGCCAAAAAAAAAAAAAAAACCCTTCTCATTTCACCCATCCACTCACTTCAAATGTTTGTCTAGTTTTGCCTTGAATCTATTTAAGCTATCAACTTTACAACGACAGATGGAAATGTGTTCCAGCAATCAACCACCTGCTAGCAAAAGAGAAACTTCCGCACATCTATCCTACAACTGTCTTTCCTCAATTTGAATTTATGCCTTCTCAGGCGATTATTCTGAGCAAGTGGAAGAATCCCATCAGAATTGCGCATGCTCAAACCATTCAAGGCTTTATACACCTCAATCAGATCACCTCGCAGGTGCGTAGTCTCCAGACATTACAATTTACAAAACTTGAGCCTTTCTTTGTAAGAGCAACCCTTCGTTCCACTCACTAATCTTGTTGTCCTATGTACTCGTTCCAGCAGCCCTACATCCTTCTTAAAACGAGGCCTCCAGATCTGTATACAGTACTCAAGGTGTGGCCTGACCATTGCCTTATACAAGGGGATATTCGCCTCCTTATCCCAGCTAGAAAAAAAATCCTGTATATCTTTGACAAGTCACCATGAGCTGCTCTTGTAGACCGTCTACACTGCTCAGAAAACTTCATATCTGCCTGCACGATTACCCCCAGGTCCTTTTCATTCTCTACCACTGTCAGTATAGTACCACACAGTTGATACATTACTGTGGGGTTACTGCTTCCCATATGCAGTACTTTACATTTGTCAATGTTAAACTTCAGTTGCCACCTCTCACCTCATCTGCTCAACTTTTCTAGATCCTGTTGCAGCAGCGTACTGTCATTAGTGTCATTAACAACCCTGCCGACCTTTTTATAATCTGCAAACTTGGACATTAAGCCTGATATATCATAATCAATATCATTAATAAATAATAAAACAACAATGGACCAAACACTAAACCTTGAGGGATTCCACTAATAACATTAGTCCATGAAGAACAGTTTCCATTGATTAGCACCCTGTCTTCTCCTACTCAACCACCTTTATCCCTAGCAGCAATTTGTCTCCAACCACACTGCTGCAATTTGTGCAGCAGTCTTCCATGTGCAACAGTATAAAAAGCCTTTCTAAGATCCAAATATATGATATCAAAATTATTCTTTGCATCCAGTTCCTGTGTGACCACATCATAGTATCCAATCAAATTGTTCAATATAGAAGTCAATGCAGAATTCTCATTTATTATTATAGATGATTTTAGTGCATGTGTGCTTATTGCCCTGGTGGCATGTTGAATACGATGATGTTGAATACGATGAGCCATAATCTTCATCATGGTTTGAACACATTCTCAGTTTTTAATAAATTACAAATACAAAAAATATAATTATTTTGGGATTACTGCTACCACATGCAGTACCTTGCATTTGTCAACGTTAAACTTCAATTGCCATTTTTCATCCTATGCGCCTCATATTCTTGACCTTGTTGCAGAGCATACATTCATTACTGTCATTAACTACCCTGCCAACTTCTGTTTCTCCATCAGTGTCATTAATAATAAAGAATACAACAATGGGCCTAGCACCGAACCCTATGAGCCTCCGTGAACTAATAACATTAGTTCACGAAGAGCAGTGTCCATTGATTACCACTCTGCCTTCTACTAATCAACCATCCTTTTATCCACTGTAACAACTTGCCCTTAATACCATACTGCTCCAATTTGTACAGTATCAAAAGCTCTCCTAAAATCCAAGTATATGATATCAAAATAATTTTTTCGCATCCATTTCTTTTATTACTGCATCATAGTATCCAATTAGAGTACTTATACAAGATCTCCCCTTAACGAACTCATTCTGTGACAGAATTATAACTGCACACATATCTAAATGATCCTGCTTTACTTACTTAACCAGTGACTCCATTATTTTCCCTAGGGATTTATGCTAACAGGTGTATAATTACTTGTATCACTCTTTGATTCCCCCTTGAACTGGGGCGAACTCCCCCCATGAATCGTGGAATACATTTCACATCTCCAGTCCGCAGGGAGTTCTTCTGAATTCAAAGATGCTCTCATAATAATGGCTAAGGGTTAGCTTACTTCCTTTGTCGCCTCCCTTAATATATAAAATGGTTGGGATGGATAGATCCAATCCAATCCAAGTGCTTTTTTATGTTTATATTCAACAACTTCACTTTCTACTCAGTTATTACAAAACCATTCAGCTTCCTATTTGAGAATTCATAGTACATAAAGTGCATTCGTATTGCACTTCCATAAAGAATTCATAGTCGTTGTTGTAATAGAGTTTTAGGAACATTAGCGACTACGGTCATATGGCACCGTGTATATGTATATATATACAGGGTGTTTCAGTTAAACGTTTCAGAACTTCTAAGAGGGGTAGGGTACATCCTGACAACTCGAAATCATATAGCAATGTGGGGTCGGAAATGCTTTCCTGAAGCGGTGTTGTACACAGAAGCACCATAAAGAAAAGAGACCGTAAGTGAGAAATCATTTTAATAACACATGAAAAGAAGCAAAAGGTACATGGATTAAAGTAAGTGTTCGAAGTTTCTTCCACGGGCTACAATGCACGCCTCACATCTCAGACGCATGGACATCCGAACATTCTGGAATACTCCAGGCGAATTTCGAATTTCTTGAACAAGAACGCCAAGTTAGTAGGATGGATGATTACACGAACGCAGAGTTAGCCGATATGCATTTGGCGTACGGGGCTGCAAATTGTAGTGGGCCAGCCGCACAGCGTTTGTACGCGGAACGATATCCGACGAGGCGTATTCCCAGTCATAATTTCTTTGCAAGACTGCACCAGAGGTTAGCTGAGAGAGGTTCATTTGAAAGAGCTGACAGGGACAGGGTAAGAACAGCACGGACTCCAGCCGTCGAACAGAATGTGCTGCAGCATGTACAGGGGAATCCAAGAACGAGTACACGAAGTCTAGCAAACGCAGTCGGGGTTTCCCATTGCAGCGTCTGGAGGATTCTCCGAGAACAAGACATGCATCCGTTTCACGTGCAGCGTGTCCAGACACAGCAACCGGAGGATTATGCACCTCGTATTGCTTTCGCACAGTGGTACCTTGGAAAATGTGCTACAAATCCCCTTTTTCCTGCTGAAGTGTTGTTTTCCGATGAGGCATCCTTCACAAGGGAAGGAATTTTCAACACGCATAACGACCATATCTGGGCGGTCGAGAACCCGCATGCAATACGACGTCGTGCAGCACAGATTCGATTTTCGGTCAATGTATGGGCCGGTATTATGGGAGATCACCTCATCGGACCTTACCTGTTAGCGTGTCGTCTAACCGGACCTATCTACTTGATCTTTCTGCAGCAAGTATTGCCACAACGTTTGAGAGATGAACAGATTTCTGCATCGACGCAACAGACAATGTGGTTCCAACACGATGGAGCCCCTGCCCATTATAGCGGAGATGTTCGTAACTACCTGGATGTCACATTTGGTCAACAGTGGATCGGACGTGGTGGTCCCGTGCGTTGGCCTGCTCGGTCACCCGACCTATCATGTCTTGATTTTTATTTCTGGGGTCATATGAAATCGCTAGTTTATGACACCCCTGTTGACAATGCTGAGGAGCTGGTTGCAAGAATCGCAGTAGCTGCCGAAGAAATTCGAAATTCGCCTGGAGTATTCCAGAATGTTCGGATGTCCATGCGTCGGAGATGTGAGGCGTGCATTGTAGCCCGTGGAAGAAACTTCGAACACTTACTTTAATCCATGTACCTTTTGCTTCTTTTCATGTATTATTAAAATGATTTCTCACTTACGGTCTCTTTTCTTTTTATGGTGCTTCTGTGTACAACACCACTTCAGGAAAGCATTTCCGACCCCACATTGCTATATGATTTCGAGTTGTCAGGATGTACCCTACCCCTCTTAGAAGTTCTGAAACGTTTAACTGAAACACCCTGTATATATATATATATATATATGGTCTGTAAATAGGTTTCTCTGAGGTCGATTTTCTTTGTAGTGGACGAAAAACCCGAATTTCCTGTATAAAAATCTATGCTACCCTCGCCTGGGACCCACTAACTCAATCACGTTGTCAAAAAGGTCCATAAAAATTCCTCACGTCATCAACGGGACTCGAACTAAGGTCTTTTTAATCTCGGTGTGGGGAGAACGGCAATCCTACCAACTGTGCTACTCGCGAAAAAAAGAATTCGTTATGTGTGAATGTAAATGTTAAGTACCTATTTAGTATGTAAGCAAACTGAGCAGGATCATCAGTAGCTAAACCATCGATATAAAGCGAACCAGTGTGATTCATTCTCTTCCTTCTAGTGTTTATATAAGTAAAGAAGTCTTTATTGTTTTTTTGTTTGCATTCTTTGCCAAAGATTTCTCATAATCTACCTTAGCCTAACCTCTTTGTGACTTGATAGCAGACTAGTTCATATCTGCCATAGGCTTCTGTATCATCTGATATTATGCACTTTTCTTCCCTGCCACATGCCTTATTAGTTCATCTGACATCTATTTAGGTCTAAGGTTTGAACAGTATTTATTTCTTAATTGGTTTAACGGCCTAGTAACTTCTATGATATTTCCCTGAATGCTTCCCATTTAGAATTTGTTGTTGGCAGCGTTATTAGTTGGTCCCGCTGTGAAGAATTTCAAAACTGTCTGAGACCGCTGTATTCATGAAATTTTATGAAAACAAAACATCTTTAAGTAAATCTCACATCAATACATAGTGATCATTGCCATTCAGTGGATCCAATACCTGCAGATTCTTAATGTATGAAGAATCACTGCTGATAATGTGCTCATGAGTATTGCTCTTTCTTGTTGCCTCTCTGGTATGCTGGTGTAGAAACAGTTATCTAATAAATTCACAAAAGTCTTGGTAGTGCGTGAGTGAACAACTCATAAGTTCCAGTTAATATCTGGAAGGTTAAAATCCCACCCTCAAATCATAATAAGAAATTTTAATTTCCTAGTCCACTGTTTTTCTGTATAGGTTTTTAGTATACTCATCACAGTCATTAAGCCTATAGCACACCACTGCTTTCATTTTTGTTGCCACATTTTCCAAGAATAACGTTTACCTCTGCTTGTGGCTATTGTTAATTTATTAGCCTGTGCATCTCCCCAAGCCAGCAGTTTTCTGATCCACCTAACGCTGCCTCGATAGCATCAGGAAATATTCGTGACCCTTTCTATTTAAGTGTATCGTATCTCTGTAGAAGCAGGCCTTTCTATTAATAAGCACAGACCTCGCTGTAAAAATTCTACCCCACAAGCCTTGCACAGTCTCTCCCGAACCGCATTGATTGAAAAGACTCTCATCATGTACTCAAAATGCAGAATTGCAGAAACTTTCAAATTTAACACTAAGTCGCGACTTCTCAACATTGCCGTGTACTTGTTAAGTCCTCAGATCTCCTACTCTTAATCTCATTAGTGCCAGCATGTACAACAATATCACCTTTCCTCATAAAAGATGATATCTGTCCTCCAACTTTATTAACGTTTGCCCTTGGCAGACATACTCTGGTCCTATTTCACCAATCCTTTTTTGCACATTTTCCTGCGTCCCTGACAATAGAGTCACCAACAGTAATCACCTCCTGTGGGATCGGCGCATTCTGCCTTGGGGAATGTTGCTGTGTTACTTGTTGCGCAAGCTCTGGAGTTGAGAGCTTGATGAATCCCTCAGCTGAATTATTTTCGAGGGCATCTGCTCTGTTCTTCAAGCTCTCATAAACATCCCACAGAACACAGAGTTGGTGTGAAATATCCTCGTACTCTTTACATGGAACACGCCCAAAGACTTCCCCCATAGCTGTATCATGTCCCATTCCAGATACATCAGCAAATATCAACTAAGTAGTACATTTTTTAAGGCCGTGAAGACAACTGCCCCCAGTCAGTTGATTTTGCGCCATAAAAATCCAAATAAAAAAACAAAAGCCCCCGTCAGTTCCCTCCAAATCCATAGCACTTCGCCACTTTGAGCCCTTTGCTTTGCATGATTTCCGTTCATATTAAATTTAATTTTTTTTTTTTTTTTTTTTATGAAAACCCCAAACACGAAAGGTATCAAAACCTATAGTACTTAGTACCGTGCAGGTTGAAGGAGAAGTATGGGGGGGGGGATGCCGGAAACTTTGCTCTAGAGACTAAACATGGGTTTCACCACTTCAAGCCTCCAATAAGCAAAGTGGGGGTATTTCACCGGTTGATGAAAGTCATCTACCACCTATGACGGTACATTGAGGGTACTGCACTAACGTAATATATTTAAATGCAATAAACAACACTCTGTACAGGTTATGCAGCAGTAAATGTATTACGATATGAAGTTTATTACTAAATATAAATTACAATATCGAGTTTACTTTACACCGATGAGCCACAACATTGACCACCTATCTAATATGATGTTAGTGCTACCGTAGTCGAGTGGTCAGGCCCACGGGTGCATAAGTACCCCTGCCTTGAGTGACCCTGGTTCAAGCCCGTGACTGCTGAATACGGTGCTGTTTCTTGTATTTTCTCTACCTTATGAACCTCTCTGACCTTGTGGTCGTCCCGGAGTATAAACAGAAAATTTATTTATTTTTTTTTTATGTTGGTCCTCCACGTGCAAATCAAAACATCTCTACCCGGTGAGGCATGGACGCTACAAGATTTCTAAATGTGCCTTGTGGTATCTGGTACCAACACGTAACCAGCAGATCCTTCAACTCCTGTAAGGTCTGTGGTTGAGACGCCGCAGATCGGAGTTGCTGTTCCAACACAAACCACAGATGCTTGATAGGATTGATGTCGGGAATTTGGAGGCCAGGGCAATATCTGTAAGTCTTCCTCATGTTCCGCGAACCAGTTTCGAACAATCCGGGCGATGTGGCATGGCGCATTATCCTGCTGAAAGACAGCACCGCCAGAGGGGAAGACCGTTGCCACGAAAGGGTGTACCTGTTCAGCAATGATGTTTAGGTATGTATGTATGTGTTTTATGTAAGGGCGGCTCCTAGAACAAAGTTCATCTCTGCCTTGTTGCACTGTTCATTTTTACAGACTCTGTTAAGGTTAGGCCATATGTGTGTAGTGACGAAGAAAAAAAAAATTATTTTCATTCCCACTCGGGAGAAAGTGATAGGATATTCCATTTTAGCCTCCATAGAGGGGAGTCCACTACCTGGGCCGTAGCCCATCCGTGGATTTTACCTAATGGGATCATGGTTTTTACTCGGTTAGAGTTCACTTTTATTTAATTAATAACGCAATTTAAAACTCACAAAACCAGAACGACAACAATTAACACAAATTCGGCCACTTAGCCTCCCATCAGAAGAATTAACTTTGGCATTAAACTTTATCCTGTCAATCTTAATGATGGGAGTTGACGCCCCTGCCCCGGGGAGGCAGGCCTCCACTATCTAACATCAAACGATAACGTCTTTTGAATACTGCTTCAACATATTTATTGAAATAGGCAAATAATCTTCTGTCTTCAAACAGGATCCATAGTCCATCTCTCACCGGTATACCAACTGAATTTTCTAAATCAAATCTTAATTCAGCATAATTTGGACAATCGAGCATTACATGTTCAGATGTCCCCGAAATTCCACACTCGCACAAACCACTATCACGCAACCCCAACTGATGCAACCTCAAGGCAAGTCCATGGCCTGTTATTAAAAAGGTTGCATTCAAACCGAATTGCAACCAGTTTTTATTCCTATGGTTTATAAGATCTACTTTAGGTAGAAATTTATAGGTTGGTCTACCCTTGGTACTACTATCCCACTGTTCTTGCCACTTATCAATTATCATTTTTAAAATTCTTTTCTTTTCTTCCTTAATATCACTTATCTGATAAGTTCGATTTTCAGGGCAAGATGATATACCAAAAAGCGTACTTTTAATATTATTTTTAGTATAGTAGACCAACCCATAAAACAGTACCATATATTGAGCTGGTATCTTGCCTGAGAGCACTTATAAGGCTTCAGAGGAGACGGTTCGACATGCTCTAGTAATGCCCAATAGAGCAAATCTCTGAGCCTGAATTAAATACTTTATGATAGTAGAGTTTTGTACTTTATGAACCCAAGCTCCGGAGGCATAGGTGATTATGGGTACAAATACACAATCGTATAATAAATTCACTGCACGTCCTTTGATACCCCAATCATTCCTAATAACCCTCCTGAGCTTGGCATACAATGTCGAAACTTTTTGTTTTAAAAATTTAGCGTGCTCAGTAAATATCATACGCTCTTGTAGTCTAATTCCAAATATTTTGTTACTCTCACATATCGAACAGTCCAACCCTGAAGCCTCACGGTAGGGGCTCGGTTCCTGCTAAGTCTTCCTTTCAGAAGCATCTGAACAGTTTTATTCCTTGATATCATTAATTTATACATTTCAGCCCATTCCACTAATTGTTCCAAAACCTGTTTTGCCCTTTTTTTCAATTTCAGATCGGGACAACCAGGACCGCCCCGGACAACCAGGACAAGATCATCCGCATACGCTATTTTATCCACGTTTTCTACATTTACTTCTAGAAACTCATCTAATACCATATTCCATGCAAAGGGGCCGATCACCGAACCCTGAGGAAAACATCTATATACATTTCTTCTTACTTCACTATATTTTGTTCTTATAACAATTTCCCTATTTTGGAAATAACTTCTAAAACACTTAAAAAGTTCTTCGGAACACTCTAATTTCCTAATACGACTTAAGATACCTTCCCACCATAACCTGTCAAATGCACCTTTAAAGTCAATGAAAATCCCAAGAGCGTATTTACCATCACAAGCCTCGACGGTCTGAACTAATTTATAAATTGCATCCTCAGTGGACTTGCCTTTTTTGAAACCATATTGGTTCCCAGAGGACTTTCATTGTATTTAATCATAATTCGGTTAATAATTAACCTTTCATAAGTTTTAGCCAGAACCGACAAGAGTGCGATGGGACGGTACCCTCCGGTTTCATTTAATAACCCATCAGTATTTTTTACTAACAACTTAATTTCAGCCGTTTTCCAACTTGATGGGAAGGTACCTTCTTGCATACATTTATTAAAAATTAACACATATAAATCAGGCTTTAACTGAAAAACCTTCTTCATTACAATTACTTCAATTTTGTCAAGGCCCGGCGACCTTCCATCCTTTGCGCGGTCTACAGCTTCTATTACTTCATCCATAGTAAATTGTTCTTCTATTACATTTGACTTATAATTTTTATTTCCTTCCAGCATTTGCATCTGATCCTGCCCCAATCCTCCAGAGTCCATCGGGAAGAGGTCTTCCAGGATCCTGCTTACAGAATCTTGCCAACTTATGATATACGTATTCAAATCATCAGGCGTATTTACAATATCTTCTATGGCCTTTTTATTAGTGATTAATTTAAAAATCGAACTCCATGGATCCTTAGATCCCCGCTCTCCAACAAACTTTCTCCAACTATCTTGTTTTGTCTTATTCAACAGACGAACATAATCTGAACGAGCTTGTCGATAAACATCTTTATACAAACTACATAGGTAACTATCACTTGATCTTCTAACACGTTGAAAATCTCTTCTTTTAGAGAACATGTTCTTCCTTTTCGCAGTCACTTCTGCTGTCCACCAAAAGACTGACTTATTAACTTTAAAGTTCTTCTTCATCACTTTCACACACACATTCACAATAGTTGAAGTTAAGGTCTTAACACAATCTTCGGCACTCTTGCCAGTCCAAGAAATATCACTAAACTTTCTAACACATTCTTGTTCAAATCTAGGCCATATCACATTCCTGGTCTTAAACCTGCCAGGTATCAATGCCAACCCTGCTCTGATTATTAAAACCCAATTCAAAGGAGATAGTGTTGTGATCACTACTAGTACTATTTAATACTTTCCAATTTGTAACGTTCCTAATCATATTTCGCGTAGCCAAAGTAAAATCAATATATGACTGTCCATGCACAGAGCTGAATGTCGGAATATGTCCCAATATATTGGCTACCTCCATTCCAGAAGCAGCGAGAAATTCCTCGAGAACCTCACCTCTCTCATCGGTTCCCTCACTGCCCCACAACGGAGAATTAGAATTCGAATCCGTGGCCACTACTACCCCACAGGAACCCAATTTATTATACATCAATTTCAAATATCTTACGCTATCATCAATATCATCACTTGGCGGACAATATAAGGAAACAAAATAGCATCTTCCAAAACTTCCCAAAATTTCACAACAGACATAGCATTTATTACATAATTTTGTAACTTTGGTTACTACTAAATCTGTATTCCTAATTACAATAGCAGCCAAAGGATTAATCCCTTCTTTAATAATCCTATAATGTTTCGGATATCCTATTATTTGTTCCTTCAAAGAATAAGGTTCCTGCAAGAGTGCAATAGCCACATCATTTTGTTCCATATACATATTGACTTCTAATGCAACAGCCTTTGCTTTTTGGGCATTTAGTTGCAATATTTTCAAGTTGTTAGCCATAATGTATTTTCTTTTTGTATAATTCTAAGGCCTTAACATACTCGTGACAAATCTTACTCGTTGCAACATGGACAGCCTCCACACCACGCTTAGTACAGTTACAACATTTTGGCTCATTTACCTTATTCTGACAATCCTTATACAGATGTGAACCCGCACAGTGTCCACACACCACCTCTCTTTTACAATATTTTGCAATGTGTCAAAAATTAAGACATCTATAACATTGAGTCAAAGCAAAGATTTCCTTGAACTTACAAGAAGACCACCTTAGGAAAAGCCTAGATTTGTTACACATTATTTTCCAAATTTCTGGAACTACCTGAACAATCCAGTTATTCATATTTGTTACTTTACTTCGATTGATAGTAAGAACCTCAACTCCTTCTTTAATCTTCTTTTCACTGATTCCAAAATCTTTAAAGTTCTTTAGCCATAGTTGTTTGCAAAATTCTTCTTTTTGCATATCTTCAATATCATAAACAACTATTTTTGGATTTATTAACTTTGGTACAGCATATTTCAATCCAATTTCTTGTATCTTAGTACATGATTTAATTCTTGCCAGGTCCTCATTAGAGTCAGCCTCTACCAAGACGCCTCTGTCACGAATCGTCCTGATGTTACGAACTTTAATATTTGATAGTAATGGACGCACTTCCTTTAAAATTTCTTCCTTAACCTGCTCACTTGTTTTAAAGCGCTCCACATCAGCCTTAATTATTAGGACCTTCGGAGCTCCTTTCTCTTCTATTATTTTCTTTTTAACAACATCGGCATATCCAACACTACTATCTTTCCTAGTTCTTTTTAATCGGTCCCAAAGGCCTCTCTAGTTAATGCTTGGACTAAAATTGAGCACAACTGTGCAACTCAAAACCACGTCCAAAGGGCACAGAAATGCTATACCAACTATAAATATACGTGCAAGAGCACGGAAATGCTTCAAATCACTCAGGAGAGGAAAAATACACCCCTCCTGATTTTAACGAAAAAACAAGAGCCTTGTCCCCTTATCAACCTGGTCAGTTTAGCTAGGTAAGGGGTTACCCCCTCACCTACCCATCCCGGACCACTTGGAGGTATGAGCAGCAACGGAAACTTTCAGTTTCAAGTATAAGGAGACTATTTGTGTCTCAAGACACTTGTGACTCGCACAATAAGCACCTACTAATCAGTAAAGTCAGTCCTTATACCCCAGCATTGCCTCCGGGGCTAAAGTGATAGGATATTTCATTTAAGCAACAGAACCTCCAGTGCGCCCCCTAGGCAATTTGCCCATCTGCGCAAAAGTCTTAAACTTTTGTTTTATTACAGTTATATTTTATGTGATTTATCATCACTGCAATAGTTATCAGGCCAAAATTATTCTAAACATTTCTGTTGATTAAATGACTCGTTATATCGGTCTTTAGCCTGTGGTCACACAGAGATAAGTAAATATCCCGTGTGACCACAGTTACCGCCCCTTCCTCGTGGAGGAAGACCTCTACTCGTATGGAGGTTAAAATTATTAAACTTTGACTTTATAAAATGTTAAAACTGTAGTCTCACACTGAGTCTCTTTCCAAGCATGATTTGATTTGATATGGTAGTTGTTGGCGCATCGGCTTCTGTGGCCATATTGCACCTCGCAAGGTTTTTTTTGCAGTACTTTGATCCAAGCCCGAGGCGGGAATCGAACCCGCGACCTCTTTCCAAGCATAGCACTATCTCATTAAAGCCTTACTTACCAGGTCAATGACAAGCCATGGCACCTCCATATACATACCCATAACCACAGACGACACCACTTAACAATTTTAATCATAATCTGTTCTTCTCCGACTTAAGGCCATTGCCTTTTCATACTCGGGACAAGTATGGTCTACAGCATTATGTTCTACTGTTACTTTTCTGCGTTTCCAATTTATACAACAAGGTGGCATTTCCTTGTTCACACAATCTTTATAGGAATGTCCTTCAGTGGAAAAATATCCGCAAAACGCTTTCATTTTACAGAACTTTGCAATGTGGCCAAAAGCCATGCATCTGTAACACTGGGTCACCGTGACAATGTCACGAACCCGACAGGCAGACCAATTCACACACACTTTTCCTTTTCTAATCAACTGTTTATGGACCGGACCTGCTATCTGCACTATCCAGTTATTCAAATTCTTGCTCTTTGCTTTATTCACAGATATCACGTTAAAACTTTCTTGGAATACTTCTTGGTTTACTCCATAATCTTTCAAGTTCTTAATCCATAATTGTTCTTTCAACTCATCTTTATTCACATCTAGTTCTACATCATAAATCAGAAATTTAGGATTTCGCTTCTTTACCTTATCCACACACAATTTTAGTTCTTTGAACTTTGGCCAATCAACGAGCATATCTATATCCTTTTCCGACTCTACTTCAAGGACGATCTTCTTATCCTGTACAGCTATTAAATTTTGTACTTTAACATTCTGTAGTTCAGGTCTCACTTTTCTAATTAAATCTTTTTTAATATCTTCACTGCATTTATGTTTACTGTTCTTGGTAGTAATAATCGCCACTCTGGGTTTGCAACGCACTTTTCTTTTAACACAGTAGCATATTCCTTTTTATATTGTTCTTGAATATCTTTCTTTTCAGCCCTACTAACTTGTAGGTCTATCTCCAACTTTACTATGACCATTTCTAGATCATCCCATATTTCCATAATCTTGGTTGCTACATTGCCCGTTACCCGATATCCTCTTTTCAATAGGAGAGCCCTTAATCTCCCTTGTGCTTCCACTATTTTCTCTAATCCAGTTACCACAGGTCCTTGTTCCGAACTTTTTGTCATAGAGTTCAACAACTTTTTCATACTATTTATCATTTCTAATTTCTTTTCTGGTGTCCACATCCCCTGCTTTTTCCTTTTACAAGCTGTATCCTGTGATTTCCCAGTACTAGCAGATTTTTGCTTCACTTCTTCAAGAACTATATCTTCCACCTCTTCCTGAACCTCAGAGTTTTCACTCTCTGAATCTTCTGAATCACTATCTGCTTCCATCTCAATATCTGCTTTTTTCTTGGAAAGAGAGCCAGCGCTCGACTTTCTACCGGACATATTAAAAGGCTGTAATTGCCAACTATTTACAACTTTAACTTTATAATACAAAAGTCTTTAAGACCAACTCAAAACACAAGAATCCAAAAATCTATTTAGAAACTTATTTAAAAACATCACCCACTCAAGTGAAACGAGTGGGGGTCCCAACAGCTTTAAAACTTGAGGGCACAAAATGCAATTTTAAACTAAATTCTCTCTGCCCCACCAACTCAATACCCGTTTAGCCGGTCAGGGGGATGAACCCCTAACCGCTCACCCCAGACGTCGAGAACGTAGGGCAGCTAATCAATGCACTTCGTGCAACAGAAAACTTGAAAAGTAACAAATCAATAAAAAGAAATTTCAATCAAATTTCACTAATTACACTTCTGATAAGTCACTCAGTCAAGTCCCCAAGATTAGCCCCTGGGGCTAAAGTGATAGGATAGAAAATATTTCGTTAATGAGCTTATCTGTAGTGTAATGTTGTGTTTTGGCCGTTTGGTTATATAGAAGCTGCAGTCACCAGGACAGCCGCTTCCAGGTACTCGTTCCTAGCTGAGGGAAGGTAAGGCCTTCCCTACAACTAGCTCGCCCACCCCCCTGAGGGAAGAATTCCCCGGGGAGGAATTACTTACTGGATAAAGAGGAAAAAGGGGGTAGTACACACTGGTACGGGACCCTTCTGGGCTGAGAGGTACCACCTCTCAGCCCAGAGGGGTCCCGTACCAGTGTGTACTGCGAGAAAAAAAAAGTGCTTAGTGTGGCAAGAGGGCCATAACAGTGATATTATCTCCGACTACTACTTTTTCATTGATTGGTGTCTTCTTCGTTATTGATATTCGCTGCCAGGTAGAGCTTTTTTTCTTTTCGTGAAGACATCTTTAGCAAAAGGCTGAAATACTTCAAGGGTTTGTGGAGATAGAAGTAGTTGTCCAAGAAGTGTGTCCGGGGTGAAATTGGGAGCTCTCTAAATAGCCGTTCTCTGTGATCACAATACTCTGGGCATGTGAAGATTATGTGCTGCCAGTCCTCGCGTTCCCCGCAGTAACATTGATCCGTGTTAAGTAAACCAAGTTGATGAAGTTTTGCGTTTATTGATCCGTGTCCGGTCACTAAAAATGAGGCTTCAAGGGTAAGCCAAGAGTTTACTGCTCTGGTAGTTGTGAATTTCACATCAGGGAGGAACCTTCGCGTCACAGCTCCTGTCGTTGACGCATTCCATCGCTCCTGTCGTTGACGCATTCCATCGCTCCTGCCACCTCGTGATCATCTCTGTGTAGCATCGAGTTCTTTCTTTCTTGGTGGCAGCGTCCATGTCGATACTTATCTCTAGCAGTGTGGTAGGGATTCTCTTCTTAATTCGGTAGCAAAATCTTTGAAAAATGAGGTGCAGGTCAAAGGGCAAGGGGCAGTGCCCCTGCAGTTACTTGTACGGCTGCGGTTGAAACAGTTCTGCAGATGCGGTGAGTGGATAGCAGCATGAATCCCTGTATTGAATTTAGTTTCTCTCTGATTTTGACATTGGTCGCCCTGTGGAACCGGCTGCAAAGGTAACAATGGGGAGAAAAACTGCTTTGTAATAGAGGAGTGTTGTTCGTTTAGATAGTCCCCGGTCGTTTCGAAAAATTCTGACGATGGACGCCGAAAAGTTTTTGAATTTTACAGACAGGTGTTGGAGATGTTGGAGAAATGAGAGCTTATGGTCGATACTGACTCCAAGGACTCTGGTTTGCTTTACCACTGGCAGCCGGACCCCAGCAATTAGATCTGGGAGGGGGGGGCGCTCCTGAAGTCAAGGCTCGGCTTAAAAACCATCATATTTGTTTTCAGGGGATTGATCTGGAGCTTGTTCCTCTTTGTCCAGTCTGTTAGGTTATCAAGGATTCTCTGTACATTTGCCTCCAGCTTAGCCCTAGATTGTCCAGCAACTACCAGTGTCAGATCGTCAGCAAAAACTATGATTTTTGAATTGTGAAATGAGTTTTTCAACTAGTCCTGCAATACAATATTCCATATCAGGAGCCCAGTACAGATCCTTGAGTACATCCCCTGGTGACATTTCTATTGATTGATTGATGTTTGGATTTGACTGTGATATGCCTATCTAGAAGTAGTCTCTGAGGAGCCAGTAGAGATTGGCTGGGCAGTCAGCAACTCTGAGGCGCTCCAGGGCGCTCTCCCACCACACTCGACCAAAGGCCCTCTTAAAGTCGATGTAAATTGCCAGTTCATATTTAGAAGCGGATGTTTCTACATGTGAGACCAGATCTGACAGGGCATCCTCGCAGGAACGCCCTGGTGTAAATCCATACTGCGGTGGAGAAATCATGTCCTGTGTCTGGAACAGGGCTGTAACTCTAAGGGCAATCAGCCTCTCAGATATTTTGCCCATGTTGGCTAACATGGAATGGGTTTAGGATCGGTTGGCAACTTGTTTGGTTTAGGTATCAAACGGATCAGGGCAATTTTCCAAGTATTGAGGAAAGTGGAATGCCTTAAGCATTTGTTATTGAGCGTCAGTAGGATTTTTAGTCTTAGTTTTAAAAACCTGATAATGAAGGCACTTTCAACCAGATCCATTCCTGGGCACTTCTTGATGTTAATTTTCTTTATCACACCTTCGAGTTCTTGTAGAGTTAAAGGTTCTGCCTGGTGCGGTGGGTTGTAGTTTGCATTTCTCTTCCTGATTATCCCGTACTCCTGATGGTCCTCGGTTGGGTCATCCTAGGAAAAGAGCTTGTCTAGGACAGTGTTTATTGAGTCTTTCCAGCTTGTTGTCTCTCCTCGGTCTGTTTGGATTGAGCTGTATACCTCTATGGAGTAGATCTTGTTTCTTGCTATTTTGTAGAGTAGTACCCATGGGTTGGCGTTGCCTGATTCCTTGACGAACTTCCTCCAAGTTTCTCTTTTCTTGGTGGCTATGGCTTTGGTATACTGATTTTTCTTGAGGATATAATCTGCGTAGAGTGCCTCAGCATCTGGGCGGCAGTCTCCATGACTGTGGTATTGCTTTGTGGCTCTGTGAATCTCTCGACGCAGGTTTGTGAGCTCAACGTTCCACCAAGCACAAACTTGGGGGGGGGGGAATTTCCTCTTCCTGGCTGATCTGTAGGATGCTTTGATAATAGCATCTTGAATGTTTGTTCCTAACTCCTCAGGAATGAGCATTGTGAGGGGTTCAATCTCGGGTTCCGGGAAGTCCTCCTTAATGGATCTGTTAAAGACCTGCCAGTCCGCCTTCCTAGGGGAGAACTTGATGAATTCTGGGATTTTCCCCTATGTTGGTGGCGTCACGCAGTGGTGGAGATTGACGTGATAAAGAATGACCCTGTGGTCACTGAAGATTCAGTTCGGTATTATGGTCCAATTACTGATTTTGGCCTGTAGATTCTTTGTGGGTGCTGTTATATCTATATTATTTGATTGCCCAGTTGAGCTGCTATATGTGGTCAAGTTGCCGGGTAGATTGTATACAATGAGGTTTCGGGTTGCTATAAAGTCCTCCAGGAGTAGACCACAGGGATCAGTAGTCGTACTATGCCAGAAGGGAGATTTTGCATTGACATCAGAAGCAGTCAGGACTGCCTCTTGGCTTAGGAAGTCCAGTGTAAACTCCAGTTAGTTTAATGCTCCATCACGTTCCTGGGAGGGTGGGCAGCAAAGGGAGAGCAGTAGATGGAGAGGGAGAAGTAGTTCACTTGTATGCATGCATGTTGCAGATTTATTACAGAGGCCTTGCACTACCTGGATATGGATATCCTGGTTCATCACTACTATACATGATTTAGGGACTTGTGATGAGGATTGGATTACTTTGGCGTGAATAGGAAATCCTATTATTTTAGACGTGCTGTTCTGCTAGACTCTAGTAGCATACGGTTCTTGTATCATGATTATGTCAATTGCGTGGTCCTAAGCCGCAAGAGATTACCGATTATTAAGGAACAGTTATACTACCATGATTAGATGCTGCAAAAAGCAGAATTTGGTCTCGATCACAGGAAATGATAATCCCTGGGGAGTTGTCTATTCTTGCACGATTCTTGCACAACAAAAAATACTGAAGAACCTTTTACAAATGACGATCTAAAAGCTGCACTGAATAAAACTAAAGAAAATAAAACTCCTTGCAATAACCTCCTCGAGGTGGATGTTATAAAGAAATTTGCAACCTACTTGTCTAACACTATGCTCGCCACTTTCAACAGATGCCTAATGGAAGGCCACTTTCCTGCTATCTGGAAGGAGGCATGCCTTAAACTCATCTTGAAGAACCCAGACAAACCACCTGAAGAGCCAAAATCTTACAGGCCAATTGCTCTCTTGCCAGTCCTCGGCAAACTACTGGAAAGGCTTCTACTCAACAGGTTGTCAAAATGCTACTCTAAAGAAAACCTCGTTTCTCCACTTCAGTACGGTTTCAAAGCTGGTTACAGCACTGAAGATGCTCTTGTTAAATTAATATCTACTGCTTCAAGCACTCAAGCCAAGTATGCCCTAGCCATCACAGTTGACTTTGCTGGAGCATTTGTTTTGATCGGCTGTGGTGGCCAAGTATTCTCAGAAAGACTCCGCAAAGCCAAAGCACCACTCAACCTTTATAGCTGTGTCAAGGAGTACGCGAGACAACGCACTGTCCATGTTAGTACCAGGTACAAATCTGTCACTAGCCAGGTCTCCTGAGGCTGACCCCAGGGCTCGAATCTGGGGACTTTCTTTTGTTCCATCGTCCTGGACGAGTTCCTTGGCATGGACTTGGGGAAGACTCAACCCCTTTCGTTTACTCACGATTTGGTTTTAGTGGTGCATGGTGACACAAGAGCTGATCTAGAGGAGCGCGCAAATTGCGCACTAACTACGCTCCAGGATTGGGCGGCCTTCACACTAAAGATCTTGGGAGAGAAAAAATCTATATTGCTCAAGGGAACACTCCAACTACGAAGACCACTGGTTATCAAAATTCTCTGACAACACCTCCATAAGATTATACCCAGAAATCAAGTATTTAGGAATCGTCTTAGATATGAAGCTAAATTTCCATCCTCACTTGAAATATATATCAGAGAAAATAAAAAAATACTCGGCCATGATCATCCGTATAAGCCGTGCAGACGGGGGCCCTAAGCGCCTGGCTCTGGCCCTCATCTACAATGTCATATTTGTCCCACTAGTTTGCTGTGGAGCCTCAGTATGGTGTACTAGGGCCTCCCTCGACCGACGAAATTGCCGAAAGCTGCTTGCAGTAAAAAGGGCGTGCCGTACAGTAAGCACCCGAGCTCTACAGGTGTTAGCTGGATATATATCACTACACCTAGAGGTAATCAGAAGAGGTTGTATCAACGGTTGAAGAAGAGTATTCCCACCGAAACAGCAGGCATCATTCGTAACCTTGATAACAACCCCAAACAGGAAAGGAAGAGAATCTCTGAAATTATATAATCAGGACCTAGCAAGAGATATGGGACACCACAAATAAAGGATTAATAGCCAAAAAGTTCATTCCCTCTGTGAACCTCATCAGTCCAAAGCCTCTTCCCTGGTACTCACCAGGCCTTCATACATTTCTATTGACAGACCACGGACCCTTTAAAGCGAAGCTAACATCCCTAGGCATAGAAGATGATCCACTGTCACTGCGGGGCTGAAGAAATGCGGGATCACGTAATGTATGACTGCCATGAATATGACGCGTTCTGGCTAAGGTTAGCACTAAAATTCGAGATAATCCCCGGCATTGTGAGCACCTGATTATAATGGACGAGCAGCACTACGCCGCCTTTACTGAGTTTGCGCAGTCTGTCTTCACTGCTAGACGGGTTAAGCACACAAACGCCACCCATTGAAGATCAAAATAAAAAACTTACTGGATATTATAGTCCTCTCACAGAGAGAAAAAAAAAACAACTTCTTCCTTGGTTCGTCCCAGGAGTGACACAACCACCAGCACAGTTCAGCTGCTGCCATTAGGCCTCCCTAGCCACGCTCCCTTGCGTGGTCCTTTGCCTCCAATCCCTGGCCGGGAGGATGTTCCCCCCTCGCCGCCCCTTTTTTTCACTCTGGTGGGGCATGGGCCTGCTCCACTGACCCTGTATCTCTATCTTTCCCCCCAGTCTTCATTCTCCCTCCCCTTCTCTAACTTACAACTAGCGTCCGAATCAACTTCAAATTGCTTTAGCCCTACACCCAAAAACTTAATAACATCAAATCGCCCAACCAGTACTCCTTTTGTTTTGGTTTACCCTTATTTATAGCAGTTTTTTTTAGGTCCTTGCTACTGAAATCTAGGGAAATTAGGTGGCAGGACCTGCCATAGTAAATAACTATGATACTGATGTATTTGGTCTGCCTCCACGGGGCGGAGTGGGGCAGCGTTGGGTCCCATTAGGGGTCCAGCTGCTAAATGACCAGAGGAACAACGATACACGACACTATACATACAAAATCCATACACGTTTAAACCTCTGGCATTGACAGTGTTCTGGTATTCGAACTAGAGTCTATGATATTGGAGGTTGGTCTGGCATCAAAACCGCTGCGCTAATTGCGCCTCTAATATTATTAAAAAATTAAGCAAAACAAATGCAACTGAGAACAACGTAAACCAATGTAAAGAATCAGAGAGAGAGAGAGAGAGAGAGAGAGAGAGAGAGAGAGAGAGAGAGAGAGAGAGAGAGAATAAAGATCTTATGGAAAGGTGAGAATTATGAGATGGACATGAATTATTGATATGAGACCTCATCACCAGACGGCATACTCGTATAAATAATACGCTTGGGGGTGGGGGTATTTGCAGTCTCACCACATGCAAGCCACTTGAAATCTCTATTTTACAGAAGTGAGATTTCAATAGATAGTTGATAAATACAAATAAAACCCTCAGCAAGTCCCCAGACAAGCACCTGCTACGGGCGGGCCATTCCGCAGCAGGCATTTCAAGGTGATGCAGATCAACGCGCATAGGTCCAAGAGGCGCCTCCGTAGCCAGGTGGGAAGGAGCAGCAGTGCGTAGCACACGCTTCTTGATTAGACCGAGGTTCGAGCCCGTCACCACCAAATACGGAGGATGCGGAAAGGTCAGGGAATGACCACCGCATATCCCGGAGCAAGATGGCCTTAGTTGCTAATGCTCCTAAAAACCAAATAACAAACTAACAATAACAAGCATAGGTCCAGGACGGTTGCAGATGAGATTATGAGAGCAGCAGAGAACCTCTGCGTGCGGGAAAGAATATCGCGATAGTCGCTTCATTGGACATACCTGCCCAAAGTGACGGCTGAGGCATGGAGTGATTTGTCTGCTGTCGCTCCCATAACTACCATTCACCACTGGATGCCAAAGCTAGAACAGGTCCACCTCCTTAGCTGGATGAAGGTGAGTTGCAGAAATATTGAACATACTCCATCGAGTGTGCCACAGGATAAAGTTACTCGCGTTCTGGCCTCAAGTAGAGCGGGCGACTCGAAAAGTCGGGGACTGTCTCCCGCGGACGACAGTGGAGCGAGTGGCGCTGTCTCCACTATGGCTACCACAACTGAAGTGCAAGCTCATCCATCCCAACCTATTGGAAGCGCTAACTGTTCTAGTGACCACACTCAGAATGAAGTGAAGCATCGAAATCAATACGTCCGTCATGCGAGCATACAAAGAAGTAACGAAATTAGAGAGAGCTATGGCAATGTACAGGATGAAACAATACACAAAGCGGTTGGAAAGCTTCTCAACTGTTCACGTCACCGAACAGCTAATAGTAGACCAGAGACGGGACCATCGTCAATAAAATTCTGATGTTTCCTGCAATTTTGGAAAAAACCTGATAACAGAACCAGTACTGGAGGAGGCACAACAAGAACTATAACCCAGGGGCTCACAAATCTGGCGAGTATGGGCTTGGCACATCCAGGGTCCCCAGCTGGATATCATTATTCTTCTCTTCCTTGGTTATTCCCTTCTGCTTCTCTCTCTCGGGGTAATTCAGATTTTTTTTTTTTTTTGGCTGGTGCAGCATAAGCCTCAAGCTTCCTTGCATCATATGGCTAATAATAGTAATAATAATAACCCAGTGCAGCCCATCTATCGACAGATAAGATCGCGATAACTACAATAGAAGAGTCGAAGAAAGCGCTAGCAGAATTCGTAGGAATGGACCACATCATTCCGAAGCAGAGACCCAACAGAATCCTTTTGCAATTCACAGACCACTTCAGTAAGTGAATAATACCGGATTAGCCTTAGCAAAGGCACATGATGCAAGAAAGCAAGCTTATATAGCATCAGCCAAAAAAAGACGCGCACACACCCTTCTCATTTCACCCATCCACTCGCTCCAAATGTTTGTCTAGTTCTGCCTTGAACCTGTTTAAGCTATCAACTTCTACAACGACAGATGGAAATGTGTCCAGCAATCAACCACCCACTATCTAAAGGCAAACTTCCGCATATCTGTCATACAGAATTTGAATTTATGCCCTCTCAGCCGATTACTCTGAGCAAGTGGAAGAATCCCATCAGCATTGAGGATGCTCAAACCATTTAAGACTTTATACACCTCAATCAGATCAGCTCGCAGGTGCGTAGTCTCCAGACATTGTAATTTGCAAAACTTAAGCTCTTTCTTCGTAAGAGCAACCCTTCGTTCCATTCACTAATCTTGTTGCCCTTTTCTGTACTCCTTCCAACAGCTCTACATCCTTCTTAAAATGAAGCTCCAGACCTGCCTACAGTACTCAAGTTGTGGCCTGACCATTGCCTTATACAAGGGGATACTCGCCTCCTTATCCCTGCTAAAAAAATTCCTCTATATCATTGACAAGACACCATGAGCTACCCTTGAAGACCGTCTGCACTGCTCATAAAACTTCATATATGCCTGCACAATTACCCCCAAGTCCTTTTCACTCTCTACCACTGTCAGTGCAGTACCACACAGTTGGTACGTTACTCCTTCCCATATGCAATAATTTACATTTGTCAATGTTAAACATCAGTTGCCACTTCTCAGCAAATCTGCTCAACTTTTATAGATCATGTTGCAACAGCGTAGTCTCATTAATATCCCTACAGACCTTCTTTTCGTATGCAAACTTAGACATTAAGCCTGATATACCATCATCAATATCATTAATGAATACAGAAAACAACAATGGACCAAACAGTGAACCCTGGGCGACTCCACTAATAACATTAGTCCACAGAGAGCAGTGTCCATCTCCACTCAACCATCCCTTTATCCATAGCAGAAATTTGACTACAATGCCACACTGCTCCAATTTGTGTAGCTGTTTTTCATGTGCAACAGTATCAAAAGCCTTTCTAAGATCCAAATATATGATATTAAAATTATTATTTGCATCCAGTTCCTTTGAGACTACATCATAGCATCAATCAGATTGGTCAGACAACACTTCCCCTTAACAAAGCCATGCTGTGTCACAGGTATAAATGAAATCTCATTATACTCATCAGATTCATTAAGCATATGACACACACACCTACTCTCATTTTTCCTTTCCCAGTGCTTATTTCACACCAAACAGACTCAAAATTGCATTTTCTACCGACATCAATTGGATTCACTTCGTTAGATTTTATGTGTTTTTTAACAAACAGCATAACCCCTCCTCCCCTCCTGTCCTGTCTATCCTTCCTGTACACATTGTACTCCCCAAATTCCAGTTCTGCCCTGCTTATGTCTGTGTGGGACCACGTCTCTGATATCCCAACAATATATGCCTTTGAAGTCTTGACTAGTACTTCAAACTCATCAAATTTATTAACTATACTCCTAGCATTGGTGTACATGCAAGTATACATGCACTTGTTTCTTCTCTTAGTTACCCTAACACAGCCCATGCATTTAGCTCACAAAATCATTTAGCTCCATGGCACAGTTTAATACGCCTCTGGCATTTCTCCCGCTGAATAACTCCTCATGTGTAAATACAGATGCAAAATACTCATTCAGTTTGTTAGCTACCTGGGAAGAATCATTAACAGTTCAACCATCGCTATCAAGTGGACCAATCTGATTCATCGCCTTTCTTCTGGAGTTTAATTTAGTAAAGAACTCTTTACTGTTTTTTTAATTTCCCGTAATCTGCCCTTGCTTGCTTCACTTCCTTTGTGACTTGATTACAGACCACCTTATATCATTAGCATTAGTAGAGGCATATGAAGCAAGAAAGCAAGCTTATGCAGCATCAGCCAAAAAAAAAAAAAAAAAACCCTTCCACTTTACCCCTCCGTTCGTTCAAATTACCTGCCCAGCTGAGCCTTAAATTTATTTAGGCTATCAACTTCCACAACAAGGGATGGAAGTCTGTTCCACCAACCAACTACCCGCTGGCTAAAGGCAAATTTCCGCACATCTATCCTACATCTGTCTATCCTCAATTTAAATTTATGCCCTCTCAGGTGATTATTCTGACCAAGAGGTGCCTGGTGCCTAGTATCCAGACACTGTAATTTGCAAAACTTAAGCCTTTCTTCGTAAGAGCAACCCTTTGTTCCATTCACTAACCTTGTTGCCCTTCTCTGTACTCTTTCCAGCAGCTCTACATCCTTCTTGAAATGAGGCCTCCAGACCTGTATAGAGTACTCAAGGTGCGGCCTGACCATTGCCTTATACAAGGGAATAATCACCTCCCTATCCCTGCTAGAAAAATTCTTGTATATCATTGATAAGACACCATGAGCTACTCTTTCAGCCCGTCTGCACTGCTCAGAGAACTTCATATCTGCCTGCACAATAACCCCCAGGTCCTTTTCATTCTCTACCACTGTCAGTGTACTACCACAGAGTTGATACGTTGCTCTGGGGTTGCTGTTTCCCATATGTAGTACTTAACATTTGTCAATGTTAAACTTCATTTGCCACCTCTCAGCCCATCTGCTCAATCTTTCCAGATCCTGTTGCAGCAGCATATCGTCAGTAGCGTCCTTAACAACCCTGCCAACCTTTGTATCATCTGCAAACCTGGACATTAAGCTTGATATACCATCATCAATATTATTTATAAATACAGAAAACAACAATGGACCCAACACTGAACCCTGAGGGACTCGACTAGTAACATTAGTCCACGATGAGTAGTGTCCATTAATTACCATTTTCTGTCTTCTGCCACTCAACCATCCCTTTATCCATAGCAACAATTTGCCACCAATGCCATACTGCTCCAATTTGTGCAGCAGTCTTCCATGTGTAACAGTATCAAAAGCCTTTCTAAGATCCAAATATATAATATCAAAGTTATTCCCTGCATCCAATTCTTTTGTGACTACATCATAGTATCCAATAAAATTGGTCAGGCAAGACTTTCCCTTAACAAAACCATGCTTTGTCTGAGCTATAACTGAATTCTTGTCAAGATGATCCCGCAGTGCTGCTTTAACCAGTGCTCCATTAATTTTCCTGGAACAGAAGTTAACCTCACAGGTCTATAATTACTTGTGTCAGCCTTTGATCATCCTTTGTGAATTGGGGTTACATTTGCACATCTCCAGTCTGTGGGTATTGGGTCTGTGGGTTCCCTTGAGTTCAAGGAAGCTCTCATAATTATGGCTAACGGATTGCTTACTTCCTTTGCTGCCTCCTTTAATATAACTGGATAGATCCCATACACCCCAGGTGCCTTTCTTGTATTTATCTTCAACAATTTCTCCTCCACTTTACTCTCAATTATTACAAGATCATCTAGTTTATTGCTAGTGTTTACTTCAACTATGGCATTCCCCTTCCTGAATAACTCCTCATGTGGGAATGTAGATGCAAAATATTGATTTAGTTTGTTAGCTACATGAGTAGGATCATCAACAGTTGAATCATCGATATTAAGTGGACCAATCTGATTCATCCCCTTCCTTCTAGCGTTTACATAAGTAAAGAACTCTTTGCTGTTTTTCTTTGCATCCCTTGCCAAAGATTTCTCGTAATCTGCCTTCGCCTGCCTAACTTCCTTTGTAACTTGGTTACAGATCAACTTACATCTATCATAGGCTTTTGTGTCACCTGTTATTTTATGTGTATCCCATGAATTTTTCTTCTCTGTCACATGTCTAATTAATCTGACATCCATTTAGGCCTGAACCTTGAACAATATTTCTTAGTTGGTATGTAAAGTCTAGTAGCTTCCAAGATAAGTTCTTTCAATGCTTCCCATTTTGAATTTGCTGATGGTAACATCATCAGTTGGTTCCACTGTATAGAATTTAAATACTGTCTCAGACCGTCGTAGTCGCCTTTACGAAAGCAATAACCCATCCCTTTACCCCTCATGGTAGTTACCTCCTTGAGTAAATCCCACTTCAGCACACTGTGATCACTGCCACCTAGTGGTTCCTGTATCTGAAGATTCTTAATGCATGAAGAATCACTACTGATAATCAAATCAAGAAGATTGCTCCCTCTAGTTGCCTCCCGAACATGGTGATTTGGAAAAAAACAATCATCCAATAAATCCACAAAAGCCTTGCTACTGTGTGAGTGACCAACCCACAAATTCCAGTCAATATCTGGGAAATTAAAATCCACCATTATAACACTCTCTGATTTACTGGCCCACTCTGTTTCCCTGTACAGTTTTTTTATTATACTCATCAGAGTCATTAGGCCTATAGCCCACCCCTGCTCTCAATTTTGATCTCCCAATGCTTATGTCACACCAAACTGACTCGACACTGCACTGACCAGCGATGTCGACTGGCTTCAGTTCCTTGGATTTTATGTGTTTCTTAACTAATAGCATAATCCCTCCTCACTTCCTATCCTGCGTATCCTTTCTGTAGACTTTGTACTCCCCAAATTCCAGTTCTGCATTACTTATATCTGTGTGACACCACGTCTCTGAAATTCCAACAATATCTGCCTTTGATGGTTTGAACAATACTTCAAATTCATCAAATTTATTTACCAAGCTCCTAGCATTGTTGTACACTCAATTATACATGCACCTGTTCTTTTTCTTAGCTACCCTAACACAACCCATGTGTTTACTTGTACCCCAATGACGCCCAGCAGTCTTTGAAATATCCTGCATCTTATGTTCCAAGCTGCTGCTCATTCCAATAGAAGCAAAGTGCAAAGTGTGTTAAGTGTCTAACGGCACCAGGGGTTCCCCCCATCTCCGCGTTGCTTTCATTGTGAGTGTACCAGTTCACTGGGAAGGCCAGAGATTTAAAAGTGTATGGATCATGTGAGTGTGTTGTGTTATGTACCAAAAAAAAAAAAAATTTGCATGGGAATATTGCGCCAGAATTAGAAAAGCCAAAATGGTGGGCTGGGCGAACAGCGTAATTTATACACGGTTATTTTTGGCGTGTGGGGCATTCGCTTGCATACAGATAGAGTTGGGTAGGGAGAATGAAGACTGGAGGGATAAAGACAGAAGAATAGGGTCAATAGGGGAGACGACCCCAGGTGGAATCAGTGGGGCATACCCATACCCCACCAGAGGGAAGAGTGGGGTCGGCAAGGAGGGGAGGAGACAGGAAAGCCGTCACCTTCTCCCGCCGGGGTAAGGGAGAAGAAAGGGCCGAACAAGGGAGCCGGCTCAGATCACTAACATGGCGTGTATATAGCAAAGCTGTGGCTTCGTCAGGTCCATGACAGTGTACAGTCCATTAGTTGGTTAGTGTTGGGATAGGATCTCATCCACTGCTGTTCCAATAATCAGGGTGTAAGTGTGGGATGGTGTCACTAAGGGGATATAGCTCTCATCCAGTAAAGTCCTAGTCATTGTTGTCTGTTTCAGTTGTCAGAGTTCCAGTGTCGAGTTTAGGGAAGTTGTGTTAATGCTCATAGTCTGCTGAACAGGTCGTGGGCAAATTTCGAGAGGGCTCTATAGTACTCCTCCTCCGACAGTACAAGGTGTTCCCGATCCTTCGAAATGAAACATATTTTTGTTATTAAGTGACATCTTATATCATCAAAGAGGGGGCATTCATCCATCAGATGTGTCCATGTCTGATTTTCACCGCAGTGGCATAGTGGTGATTCTTTTATTCCGAAGGTCGAAAGTTTGGCATTAAAGGAACCATGTCCCGTTAGAAGGAAGGTGGTGTAGAGCCCCGGTGAGAACCAGGCCGGCTGGTGGGGTTAGACTTGGGTAACGTCCGGGATAAATTTCCGGGTTATGGCGCCTTTAGTTGATTCTGCCCATCGGGACTACCAGGTTTGCCGGAGAGGGTTGATAAGACGTTTTTTCTCTATGTTGCTGTTGTTGGCTAGATCGGTAGTGAAGCCGATGCAGGATACACTTTTACCTCTGGACAGTTGAAAGAGCATGCCGCAGCGGACAATTTCCAGGTCCAGGGGGAGTGATCCTGCCAGGGCCTGCAGCGCATGAGAGCTGACAGTGCAGCATGCTCTTGTGATGGTGAGCAAGATGCTACGCTGTATTGATTCTAATTTCCTTTTGTTCACAGCGTGGTTGCTTTGTTGTACCAAATCCCTGCAGCGTATGAGACGGCAGGGATGAAAAAAGCCTTGTAAAAGAGAGACAGGGTCCGTTTCCGTAGTCCCCAATCTTTTCGTGTGACTCTTGCTATGAGGGCTGAGTAGTTCCTGATCTTTCTCTAGAGATAGATGAGATGTGGGGTAAAGGATAAGTTTTTATCCAATACGATTGCGAGGTATTTTAGTTCTGTAGTTAGTTTAATCGTGGTTCCTTCTATTTTGATTTGTGGTGGCCTTCTCGTGTCGAGAGAACCCTTGAGGAGTATTGAGGATGTCTTGGTTGGTGATATTGTTAGGTGATTCTGTTTCGCCCACGTTTGCAGGGTGTCAATTGCCCGGTTTGCAGTGGCTTCCAGTTGTGCCCGGCTGTCCTCCTCCAGCATCAGGACGAGGTTGTCTGCAAATGCTTGTGCATCTGCCCCATTGAGATTCTGATTGAGGAAGCCGTCCATCACCAGATTCCAAAGGAGTGGCCCCAGGATTGAACCTTGTGGGCACCCCCGGAAGATAGGCCGAGTAAGTTGAGAGTAGGGAGCACATACTGAGATCCTTCTATCAGATAGGTAGGTTTTGATACAGTGGTACAGGTTAATGGAGATATTTGCATCCCGGAGTCTGCCGAGGACACTTGGCCACCAGAGTGAGTCAAATGCCCCGGCAAAATCGACAGAGATCATTAGGAAGTATTTGCGGTTACAGTTGTTAGCTGCGGTTATTATGCGTTCCAAGGCGTCTACAGTGGAGCAGCCTCTACGAAAGCCAAATTGTTTGGGGGATCGTAGCCCTGCTTCTAGGTAGTGGGTTTCTATTCTGTTGTGGAGTAAGTGTTCAAATAGTTTGCTCAGTACCGGTAATAGTGCTATAGGTCTGTACGACTCCGGCAGTTCCCATGATTTTGTCGGGTTCTTCAAGATCAGTCGGATCCGTGCAGATCTCCAGTTGTGAGGAAAGTAGCCTGCAGAGAGACAGTGATTGAACAGATTTAGGATCCAATAGAAGCATAGTGTGCACAGTGTTAGGGTCGGGCGCCACCTGTGGTTTCCCACATCTGCGCCTCCAATAGAAGCAGTGCAAGAATCACTTTCACCTCTGCCAGTAGCTACTGTTAATCTGTTAGTCCTTGTTTCCCCCCAATCTAGCAGTTTTCCGACCTGCCTAACACTGCCTCGATAGGATCAGCAAACATTCTTGCACCCTTTCTATTTAAGTGTATCCCATCCCTGTAGAAGCAGTCTCTCCTGCTAACAAGTACAGATCAGGCTGAAAAAAATTCTACCCCTTGAGCCTTGCACAATCTTTACCAGGGCCGAATTGATCGACAGGGCTCTCATCATATACTCCCTCCTATCGTGTCTGGGCACAATTGCAGACACTTTCAAATTCAACCCTAATTCACGGCTTTTTTTCAACAGTGACCTGTACTTATTAAGAAATTCCGCCTGTCTCCTACTCTTTATATCATTAGTGCCAACGTGTACAACTATATCACCTTTTGTGCCCTTAAAAGATGATATCCGCTCTACAACGTCATCAACCACTGCCTGGTCCTGTTCCACCTATCCTTTTTACAAAGCATGTTTCCCTGACAATAGAGTCACCAACAACTACTAGTTCCTTTGGGACCAGCGCATTCTGCCTTGGGTGTTGCCGCTGTGTTGCGTGATGCCCAAGTGCAAGCTCTGACGTTGGTGTGGGCAGCTGAGAGCTTGATGGGCCCTCACTTTTAATCCTTCGAGGGCATCCACCCTGTCCTTCAAGCTCTCATATAGGCCCATAACAACGCTGAGTTGTCGCCTGATTTCCTTACACTCCTTGCATCGCGCACATACAAAGACATCCCCCATGACAGTATCATGTCTGATCATATCTACCATAATAGACTTCTGTGTCACGTCTTAATTTATTATATGTATCCTATGCATTTTTGTCTTCTGCCACATGTCTCAGTTCCTCTGAAATCCATTTAGGCTTAAACCTTGAACAATATTTTTTAGTTGATATGAAAAGCCTAGTAGCTTCCAAGATAAGTTCTTTGAATGCTTCCCATTTAGAATTTGCTCTTGGTAACATCATCAGTTGGTCCCACTGTATAGAATTTAAAAACTGTCTCAGAACACGGTAGTCACCTTTATGAAAACAAAAACCCGTCCCTTTACCCCTGATGGTATTTACCTCTTTGAGTAAATCCCATATCAGCAAATTGTGATCACTGTCACCTAGTGGTATCTTTATCTGCACATTCTTAATGCATGAAGAATCACTGCTGATAATCAGATCAAGAATATTGCTTCCTCCGGTAGGCTCCCGAACATGCTGCTGTAGAAAACAATCAACCAATAAATCCACAAAAGCCTTGTTAGTGTGTAAGCGACCGACCCATAAGTTCCACTCAATATCTGGGAAATAAAAATCCCCCTTTATAAGACAATTTGACTTACTAGCCTACTCTATTTCTCTGTTCAGTTGTTCATTTTAGTCATCTGGCCTATAACACACTCCTACTTCTTGTAGGCTTTCTCTATAACTGCAGGGTCAAATGTAAATTTCTCCTTGGATGCTCTGCTAATCTGCCTACGTCCCTTCTGCAGCTCGGGCATAATGCTCTGGTCCTCCAAATGGTTTGATTTCTTCTTAGTTATGTAGTTGGTGAGTATCGTGTGCATTGTTGGGATACAGGTGATTTGTCTGTACTTTGCCGGATTTGTGACGTCTTTGTCCTTAAGCTTGCATCAGAGCCTGTGATTGTGTTAGGGTACCTTGTTATTTGGGTTAACTGCTCTACTACGTGCCTGTGAACGCGTAGCTGAATTTCTTGTACCAGTAGTTGTGGATGTTATCTATTCCTGGGGTTCGCCAGTTGCGGGACTTATTGATGGACTTCCTCCTGAATCTCTCATTCTGTCATCTTTTTTTTATTTTATTTATTAACACACAACTGTATATACATTCTCAAGATATAGTAATCAATTTATATACAATATTTATATACAGATTTTATATACATACTCTTATATATACTGTAGTCTTTCTGTACATTGATTGTGTGTGTCCTGATATGAAGGGTGGCTCCTAGACATAAGCCCATCTCCACCTTTTACTCCTGTGAAAGCTCAGAACGTCTGCAAAACAGGCCTGAAAAAAGAACGTTATGTCAGGCCATTTCGCCACTAGGGATTAACCAACACCTGGTATGAGGTATGAGGTATTGAGGGTCTAGCGGCTCCTGGGATTTCTCCCATCTCCGCGAATGTTCTATGTATCGGTGACAGTACCCTGTCAAAGCCAGAGATTTAGAAGTGTGTGGGTCATGAGTAGTGTTATATGTTGTGCCCATTGTTTCTCCGGCTTATTGGCCGCCAGGCCCCTAATGGGACCAGACGTTGCCCATACCTCGCCACGTGGAGGCTAGCCGGGTGTTACCATTGAGTCAATTGTACTCTGGCAGGTCCTGCCACTTACTTTCCTGGGATTTTAGTGGCTAGGACCTAAAATAAAATTGGAACGACCGCGGTTGATTTTAAATCACTTACATTAAAGCACTAATATGGGGTTTGACGCTGAAAGCCTGTTTCTAAAGTGCCTAAAAGGTTGGGCGAAAATTTTTGGTGTATTTTAAATTTGGACGTGTAGGGCTATACGCTGTGCAAGAAAAAGTGCTGGGAGGGGAGAGTGAAGGCTGGGGGGTGAAATAGGAAGAAGAGGGTCGATAGGGTAGGTGACCCCCAATTTTTCAGTGAGGCATGCCCATGCCCCACCAGAGGGAAGAAATGGTGTGGCAGGGAAGAGAGGCGACAGCAAGCCGTCACCTCCCTCCCCTGCCGGGAGTGGGAGTAAAAGAATTGCACTGCACAAGAGAGTGCAGAGCATAGAGCCAATATGGCTCCGTTGAGGCAGCAACTTGGAGTTTCTCTATCTTCGTTGGTCTTCTCTGTCATTGATAGCCATATTTTTCCTCAGCTAGGAACACTGGTCAGGTCCATTGTTGGTCTGTTAGCTATGGCTGTGGTTCTCTTCATCATGGAAAGATCCGCAGCTCCATGGGGTTATTCGTGCGATCGCTGGTTTTAGATGATTAGTAGTAAGCAGGTTCCTGGGCGAGGTTCTCCTTGAGTCATCTCCACGCGTGTTCTGTGTCTCCTTTTTTTTTATCTTCTTCTGTAGATGGCTATCAGTGTTTTACGCCTACCAAATAGTTTTTGGGCATATTCCTTTAGCTCCCTGTATTCCTCAAGTGAGTCCAATAGATGTGATTCCAAGTTCTTGGGGAGGTAGTGTATTGCAGTGATCAGTCTGCACCTGAGGTCCTCATAATGGGTGCAATCATACATAATGTGCTCCCAGCACTCAAGCTCCCCACAGGCACATCTCGGATCCGCCTCAATCCCCAGCGCTGCCAGCTTGGCTTTAAAGGCCCCGTGACCAGTCAATAAATAGGTGGTATATAAGCCAGGTTGAAACCAAGTTGGGGGACTGGGGTACATCCTGTCGATGTTCGGAATGAATTTCCTGGTGATATTTCCCTTATTTGAGTTGGCCCAACGCTCCTGCCAAACTTGCATCAGGTGTTTTTGCAGCCTTGTCTTTTCATTTTTTTGTGGTGCATTAACGTCCACAGTATAGCCATGGTATGTACAAGGTATTCCTTTCTCTATGTGGTAGTTCATTCCCCTACGCATGATCTCTAAGTCAAGGGGAAGAGCTCCGGCCAAGACCTGCAGCGCGTGGGTACTGGTTGTCCTACAAGCACGTGTAACTGTCAGTAGGATTGTTCTTTGCGTTGCATCAAGGATGCGTCGGTTTACTACAGTTCCTGTTTTGGAAAACCATATTGCTGAGGCGTAAGTGATGATCGGTAGGAAGGTTGTTTTATAAAACAATGACAGGGTGCGTTGGTTTAACCCCCAGTCCCGCCTGACGATCCTAGCCACCAATCCAGAGTATCTTTTGATTTTGGCTCTGATATAAGTTAGATGGTGTTTAAAGGTAAGATTACCATCCAGTATAACTCCTAAATATTTTAACTGGGTCACTAATTTTATTGTGGTAGGTCCCACCTTTATTTGTGGCGGTCTACGTATATCAAGCTTGCCTTTTAGCAGGACGGAGGACGTCTTTGTTGTTGATATCGTCAGGCAGTGGGTTCTGGTCCAGTTTTGCAATATCAGCATTGCCTGATTGGCCTTTTCCTCTAGCTGGGCCCGGCTATCTGCAGCAATGGTGAGGACCAAATCATCAGCAAAGGCCTGGGAGCGCACATCACCGAGGTGCAAAGACAAGAACCCATCCAAAACCATATTCCACAGGAGCGGTCCCAGAACAGAACCCTGGGGACAGCCCCTGTGGACATCACGATTCACTCTACCATAAGGTGCTTCCACGATGATGCGTCTCTCGGAGAGATATGACCTAATTATGGAGTATAAGTTGATCGGAACTTGTGCCAGCCTTAGTCTTGCCAGTACGCTCGGCCACCAAATGGTGTCGAACGCCCCAGCGAAGTCAACGGAGATGGCTAGAAGATATTTATTATTGCAGTTTGCTGCTAATTCCGATAGGCTACGCAAGGCTTCCACAGTAGACGAACCCTTCTTGAATCCGTATTGCGATGTCTCTGTGAGTTTCGCTGCCTGGTAATGCTGATGTATCCTTGTGCAGAGTAGTCTTTCAAGCAGTTTGCTTGCAACCGGCAGTAGGGCTATTGGCCGATAAGAGTTAGGCAGGTGGGGTGGTTTGTTCGAATTTTTGGCGATTAATTTTACCTTTGCTGTCTTCCAATTTTTGGGGAAGATGCCCTTAGCCAAGCAGCTGTTATATAGGTGTAAGAGGAGGTCTGGAACGATCTCCACGGTCTTCTTAATAATTTCGGGTTCTAAGTAGTCCAGGCCTGGACATTTATTATTTCTTATCAGGGTTGCCATTTGTTGTAGTTCATCCCGTGTGAAGGGTGGCTCCTGAGTGTCTGTTGAATAAACTTCATTATCTTGACAGATGATAAGTTGCTCTGGCAATGTTGGCTCTATTGGTTTCGGGAAGATGGCATCCAATATATTGCTTATAGATTGTTGCCACGTGGTGGTATAATCACCTTGTGGTGTCTGGGTGGTTGAAATGACTTCCCCCCTGGGAAGTTTATTCGTCACTATCTTGTATACCACACCCCAGGGTTCAGTGTTCCCTGTTGTGCTAACAAAGGTCTCCCAGGCCTTGCGTTTGCTCTTGACGATCGCATTTGTGTAGCTGTTTCTGGCTTCTCTATATCTTTCCCTTAAAGCTTCAACCTCATGGGCCGGCCATGTGCGCCTTGCCCGTTGGAATTGTTTTCTTCTTTTAATTGTTTCTCGTCTGAGCTGTTGAATTTCCAGGGTCCACCACGGGACAGCCCCCCGGATCAGGCTTCTTCTTTTTATTGCTGCATTGCTGGCTTCTGTTATTATCTTGGTTACTTTAGTTTGGGTTTTATTGGGTTCCTCGAGCTGATTTGTCTCAGTTAGATGTTGGGCCGTTGCTGGTATTAGGATTTCCTTAAAACGTTCCCAATTTGCTTTGCGAATGGCATAGCGGCTTTGTATTTGCTTGGATATTGGGGCTCTGTCAAGTGACCTTGCTATCTGATAGGTAATCACTCTGTGATCGGACGTTGTCCACGAATCCCGAACAAGCCAATCCTTTATATAGCCTGCGACGTTCCTAGTGGACAGCGTGACGTCGATCGTGGCCTCCCACAGTGTGTTACAGAACGTGGGCAGTTGGTGCGGCCGATTTAGTACCATGATCGGGGAGTTAGAAAGATATTCGTCTAGTATTTGCCCGTTCCGAGTTCCGCTTCTGTCCGGAGTCAGGCTGTGCCAGGTGGGGGATCGGCAATTGACATCTCCCCCTATGATTATTTTCTCGTCTGGGAGCAAGTCTACCAAAACTTGAAGGTATTGTGTAGCTGGGGTAATGTCCTCCCCCGGTCTACAGTACAGTACCACTATGTAGAACTGGCCTAGCGGCGTCAATACGTGGGCACAAGCTGCCCATGACGAGCATAGTTGTTTAACTTTCGTGACTGTGTAGTCTGGGTTGCGTACCACTACCGCCGCCCAAGGGGTATCTTCCTCTTCGTGTACTATCTTCCTCTTCGTGTACTATCCACACACCCGTTTAGAATGGGTGTACGGCTCCTGGAGTATGAGAATGTCTGCATTGATTTCGTCAGCTTTTATCCTTAGCTGTTCTGCCACTGCTCTGGCTCTTTGCGCATTTTGTTGGATGATCTCTATTTTGGATGTATTATATTTCTTATTGTTTGTCTCCATAGTCGATTCTCTTTTGGTATTGACCCTTTGCTTTGATATAGACCGGGCAGTTTGGATCTCTGATCGAATGTGTGTATTCCATTTTGGCTGCTTTACAATTGGCACAGGTTGGATCCTGTTCCCTGTTGGGGCAAGTTTTGTATTCATGGCACTTGCCAGAGCAATGGCCGCAAGTAGGCGTTGTCTGAGTACAGGTGTGGGTTGTGTGTTCGAACCAACACCTGGATCAACCATTCCCTATGTGTGCTGTAATGCACAAATCCTGCACCTACCGGAAGTAGTGCTATACTGGTAGGTGCCAGCAATCCCGCCGCCAAGGCTGCCCAAACTTGGAGGCCAGCAAAAAAAATAAATAAAAAAATAAATAAAAAATAAAATTTCAACTAAGAACAACGTATACTTGTTGAAACAAAAGCAACATTATACAATTATTTACATGTAAATAGCAAATACATACACTTAGAATGACATTAACTTAACAATAACACTTTGAAACATTAACATTAACACTTAGATTAACATTATCTCCACTTAGAGTCCATCCACAAATGCAAGCCTGCATTTGGGTATCCAGGAGCAGAAGATCATCTCGCACTGTAAACAAGAAACATCCTATAAAGGTGACATTACACGAAGTGTTCTGTCGTCAAATGTGCCGCACTTCCCTTAATTGGTATCCTGCAAAAGATTTCTTAACTCCTGTCTTCTTTTAAAAACTTTGGCCGAGAATTCCTGAAGCAAAGCAAAGATGGCCCACCTCTGAACCAAGAGAGGTAAATTATTCTCCGTGAGGTTTGGTAACCTATTTAGTAATTCCTGCCTGTCTGAAGTATACAGTCCGCATTCAAGGATGACATGTCCCCAAGATTCAACCTCACCGCACGAACAGTAGGGGTCAGGTTCTAATCCTCTTTCAAATAGTTTGGCCCTTAAGCCATGTCCAGTGATTAAGTAACTCGTGGTCATGGTGGGAGCAAACCAAGAAGACACCCTCCTGTCCATTGCAAAGCTTACGGCTGGAATGAAGCCTCTTGTAATGGTTCCATACTCACTCAAATCCCAACGTTGCTGCCAGCAATTCACAAGCTCACCCCAAATTCTACGTTTTTCCTCCTTTATGTTGTTATTTGGATTAGAGGTGATATTCAATATTTGTAACGCTCTCCCTTCTTTAAGTTATATACAATACCTCGGAAAAGAATGTGTAAATCCAAGGGGATGGTACCTGCAATAACCTGTAAGGCATTTGTCGACACTGTCCTTGGAGCGCGTATAACTGTAAGCAACATTGTACGTTGCAGGGACAGAAACTTGGCCTTAGTTGTAACCTTGGTAGCAGCCGCAAACCAAATACCAGCACCATAAACTACAATGGGAAGAAATATCGTCTTGTAGTACAATACCAGAGTTTTTTTGGATAAACCCCCATTCCTTGCGGGAAATTCTAACAACTACAGCTACGAACTTTTTGATTTTTTCATTGATTTTAGTGACATGTACATGAAACCTGAGACGATCATCTAAAGTTAATCCCAAATACTTGGTGTTCTGTACATATGGAATTTGAGTACCATATAGGGTTACCTTTGGCGGCCTTCCATAATCGAAGTGGTGTTTAAACACCATGAAATTGGTCTTGGTGACAGAAATCTTTAGTTTATTCAAACCCGCCCATGCCACTAAATTATTCAAAACTGTCTGAATTTTTTGTTCAGGAATTTGTCTTGATCCTCCCTGCCCTGCCACCACCAAGTCATCTGCATATGCAACTTTGATTAACTCATCGCTATCCTTCGTGAGCCACTGGTCTAGCACTGCATTCCAAAAGAGAGGTCCCAAGACTGAACCCTGAGGGCATCCTCTTGAAACGGTAGTCGTGTATGATAAATGCTTTGCACATACTCTAATTTGTCGATCCTTAAAGTAAGATCTGAGGACTCTGAACAGGTAGTCATCACACTTTGCCAGTTGCAGTGACCTGAGAGCACTCTCCCACCAAAGGGAGTCGAAAGCGCCCTCAAAGTCAATAAAACAGCAAGAACATTTTTGCTGTTTGCCTCCTGAATGTAAGTCAGCAAGGTTGAGATTGCGTCCTCAGTGGGACGTCCTTTTTTGAATCCAAACTGGCAATCAGAGGAGAGTTTATGTTCTGTAAATAATTTAAAAATCCTTGGGGCAATCATCCTTTCAAATAATTTGGCAAGATTGGCCAGTAAAGAGATTGGCCTGTATGCTCTGGGGTTTGTTTTTGGCTTTCCCGGTTTATGCAAGATTTTTAAGAGCGCCAAAGCCCTTCATATATTAGATTCACCATTTGTCGTCGAGAATGTATATGGTTTATTTGGCAAGTTCTTTACACAGAGATTATGATCCAAGATCAGATCAACCAACTGCTCGCCTCGAGCATCAGAAAAGCCGCTGTTCCAAAGTGTAGACTTAGCGTTGAAATCAGCTGTAATTAGTAAGTTGTTAGCTGAAAATCTGCTACATACCCTGTCAAGTCTGTCTAAAGCTGCCTGAATATCTGCCGAGGGAGGAAAATACTCGGAAACCAGATAAAACGACTGGTCCGTGGAGGAAACTAGGATACAAACTGTGGTAGCAGAACATTCACTTGAGATAGTTGTTATTACTAGTTCACTGTTAAAGATAATTATGGCGGCCTTGGGTCGATCGTCACTTGAGGCAATAATCCCTGCCGAAATTGGATATCCTATAACTTTATACGCTGAACCCCCTACCTGAGAAGAGTAATACGGTTCTTGCAAGCATACAATATCAAACCCCAGATCATCAGCAGCTTTCCTAATCTCGTCCGCCGCTGCACGAGATCTTTGCCCATTAATTTGAAGAATTTTTATTTCGCTGTACAAAGGGTACTAGGAAAGTTTTGCAGTACAGCTTTGTTTATTTAATTTTTTCAAAGTAATTTCCTCTACATTCAATACACCTCTCCATCCTCCGAAACCAATCCTTAAACCAGTTCTGCCAAGTTTCACTAGGGAGTAAAGCACACTCGTTGTCCCAAGCCCGTAGAAGGTCTTCATCACTGGAAAACCGCCTCCCTTTTAGCTTCATTTTCACATGCGGGAACAGTGCAAAGTCGCAGGGAGCAAGGTCTGGACTGTAGGGAGGGTGCTCGAGAAGTTTCAGTCCTGTCGTGGTCAAATATTCGGTGCAGGCTTTGGCGCGGTGACTGGAGCATTATCGTGATGGAGGTACCAGGTGTCCATTCTTGACTCTGGCCGCAGGTTCTTCATAGATCCAATGACTTTAGGCAGGCATTGTTCAGTATACCACTTAGCTGTGACTGTCTTCTGCGTGTTCAAAATGACACGTTCCACAATTCCACTCGATTTGAAAAATACAGCTATCATTTTCTTCTTTACAGATCGGGATTTTCTGACAATTACGGGTGTGTCGTCATCATCAAAGACCCAAACTTTGTTTTGAGCCTTGGTCGGCAGATAGTAATAGTACAGCCAAGTCTCGTCACCTGTCACGATGTTGCTCACATACCGAGATTGTCCCTTATCAAACTTTTTTAACATCTCCCGGCACCAAGTCACATGTCGTGTCATCTGCTCTTCAGTCAGTTGATGCGGCACCCAGAGAGAACAAAGTTTCTTCACGTGCAAATGATCTTGCAGAATTGAACGAATTGCTGGTGCATTTAGGCCCAAAGTATCCTCTATCTGTTGGTAGGTCACTCGCCTGTTTTCGTGAAACATTTTCCTCACAGCAGTAACGTTTTCCTCCGTAACTGACGTTCGTGGCCTTCCCGGCCTCTCGGAATCCTCCAGAGTGAAATTTCCCCTTTGGAATTCTCTATACCACCTGAATATCGTTGTACGATGTGGACAATCATCATCTAGTGCAAGAGTCATTTCTTCTAAGCACTGGTCTATGGTTAAACCACGCACGAAATTATACCGCAAAACTGTCCTTATCTCATTTCGTGACCACGATGCCATCGCAAGCACTTTACACTCTCACTACTAATGAATAACTGAACCCATCGACTCGGCGCGGCGGCTACTATGCACGTATGAACATGTCTCAACATGCAGCAACAAGCAGCTTCCTGTGATTCATTGTTGCGTCATATTGCAAAACTTTCCTAGTACCCTTTGTATTGCAGGTTAACACTTGTTGAATCAATTACCGTTGTATTATTCATGTCTGGTTCTTCGGTCTGTCAATTCAACAGCTTTAAGATACTCAGGGCATTTATTATCCCTGACCGAGTGATTACAATCTCTACCTCTACGCTTACAATTAACACACTGAGGTGGTTCCTCCTTGTGAATACAGTCAGAAAAAACATGGCCTCCCCCCCCCCAGTGGCCACAAGATACAGCTTTATGGGAACAGAACTGCGCACTGTGACCATATCCCAGACATCTGAAGCATTTGCTTACAAGTGTAAACTTACGAAATCTATGTGACGTAAAACCTAGATAAATTTTGTCGCTCTGAATCACATGTCCCATAATGCGTGGGCTGAAACCAATAACCCAATTGGTCACTCTGGTTCCGGTGCCAGAGTTAAATCTGAATGTAATCTCATTCTTAACTTCCTCCTGGCTAAAACCAAAGTCTTTTAAATTTTTATTAATTAAATCCTCCAAAATATCCTCCTTTGAATAGTCTTTCGGGACACCGTAGATCAAAATTGTAGGATCGGACAATCTGGGTTTTTCTATTGATAATCCTGCTTTTTTTAATGCAGAAGCACTTGAGATCTTCTTGGCATCATCAGTATTTGTTGTCTCTAACAACACACCTTTATTTCTCAAAAGACGTACACCCTTGATTTTCATGTTCTTGTGATCTTTTTTAATCACTTCAGTAACTGCCTTCCTGATATCCTGGCTAGACGCCAGGGACGATTCTGCTGAGGGCCTAAGTATTAGTATGTTTTCGGAACCAGAGATCCCACTTCCGGAATCCATCCTATCTTCACCAGCAATTGGTCTGCCCGAAGAAGCTGCCACCTCCATTGAAGAAGTTAGCAGTGGAATCTCTGTTATTTCAGGAGTCTGTCTATTTCGCTTTGTACTACCACGAACAGCTTCTGTAAAAGTCTTATGAGGATGTAGATCACGTTGGATCTGTATCATCTTGTCCAAAAGACCTGCTCTGATTTCCAACTCAGATGCTTTGGTCATAAGTCTTTCATTATCAATTAAGATTGCGGTGGTAACTGCCTCTAGATCCACCCATAGACTATGAATGCGGTTAGAAGCAGACACTTAGTTATCTTGCTAGAATCCTTTGATAAAAACTCTCCCAGAGCTTTCCTGATTTTGGCAACCGTCGCATATACAATTGAAGCATTCAAAGACCCACCCAGGTCCAATCCCTCTGTTAGAGAAAGATCTTCAGAAGATTCTGTTGGAACCGAGTTACTTTCGACAATGACCATCGGCGGTTCAGAAGCCAACGAAACAGAGGGACTCTCCTCCACCACAAGGTTTTTATCTCCTCGAGCTTGAGTAATTCTAGTTTTGGGAGTTTTCTTCCCACTGCACCCCCTTTTTTTTTTCTTAGATGAATCCGTAGACTCTGATCCAGAAGAATTCTCAATGTCAATATCTTGTGTCAGTATCCTAACTTGGTCATGGTCCAAGTCAGTATCCATGTCAGTTAAATGTAGGTAAAAAAAAAAAAAAAAAAAAACACGACTATTGTCTATCCTCTTGTTCTAAACTTGTATTCTCAATCCTAATAGGATACTCACTAGTACCCTAAAGACAGAGTTATATCAATATGTCTATGTTTAGTATGTATTTCACTTTTCCAGCTGGATAGAAAGTGGAAGGGAAGTTCTGAAATCTTCGAAAAGCAGTGTCTAGATCTCGGTCCCTAATAGCCTGAGGGCGCCAGAAAAATTCTTGAAATTAAGTATTTTTTTAAGATCCTCACCTACCAATAACGGAGTCCCTAGGACCAATAGATGAGGAGAAATATCAACTTTAAGATTGAAAAATGATAGCCCAAACAAGCCCACAATGTTATCCAACAGAAGGCTTAAGTAAACTAATGAACATATGGTATTAAGTCAAAATACTGCGATGGCGCTAGTAAATGTTTTCCGTCTCCATGACTAATTTCAAAAAATGGAATATTTCAAGTCGCCATTATCATCCATACAAAGTCTATGGGATAATGGTATCTCTATGGGAGATTTCAGTGATATATGTATAAGCACTATGCAACGCAACGTACGACTATGAAATCAATTACTGAGTTTGTAATATAAACTCATGCAAATAATTCCACAACCCCACGGTCCCAACAACCAAAAAATCACCTATGAACTCACCACAACTTTAACTTCTAGGAACACATATTTACACAAAAGGGGGTTGTCAATGAACGCATTAAATATCTCAAAAAGCAGGAGCACATTCACTACACATGAGCCACACTGGACGACACCTAATTCTGTCATCTGTACGTTCTTGGTTTTCTTCTTTCTAGATCTATCCAGGGTGCACAAACCCTGGATTACTTCCAGGACTAACTTATGACTAACTTCGCTGCTCCACAGATTTCCCTTGTCTGTAAAATTTCATTGGACTATGTGGTCACAAAGGAACTGGATGGAAAGAACAATTTTGATATCATATATGTATTTGGAACTTAAGAAAGGCTTTTGATACTGTTGCACATGGACGACTGCTGTACTTTGGAGCACTGTGTCATTGGAGGCAAATTGCTGCTATGGCTAAAGGGATGGTTGAGGGAGGGAAGCCATAGAGTGGTAATAAATGGACATATTAATGATATTGAAGATGGTATATCAGGCTTAATGTTCAAGTTTGCAGAAGATACGAAGGTTGGCAGAGTTGTTAATGACACTACTGACAGTACGCTGCTGCTGCTGCTGCAACAGTATCCAGAAAAGTTGAGCAGGTGGGCTGAGAGGTGACAACTGAAATTTAACATTCACAAATGTAAAGTACTGCATATGGGAAGCAGTAATCCCAGCGTAACGTATCATGTGTGTGGTACTACACTGACAGTGTCAGAGAATGAAAAGGACCTGGGTATAATTGTGCAGGTTGATATGAAGTTGTCTGGTCAGTGTGGACGGCCTTGAAGAGTAGCTCGTGGTGTATTGTCAACGATATAGAGAAATTTTTCTAGCAGCGACAAGGAGGTTGTTGTTTGGTTTTTAGGAGCATTAGTAACTAAGGCCATATTGCTCCGGAATATGCGGTGGTCATTCCCTGACCTTTCCGCATCCCCCGTATTTGGTGGTGATGGGCTCGAACCCAAGTCTAATCAAGAAGCTTGTGGTATTCACTGCTGCTCCTTCCCACCTGGTTACGGAGGCGCCCGACAAGGAAGTGAGTTTCCCCTTGTAAAAGGCAGTGGTCAGGCCACACCTTGAGTACTGTATACAGGTCTGGAAGCCTCATTTTAAGAAGGATGTAGAGCTGTTGGAACGAGTACAGAGAAGTGCAACAAGATTAGTGAATGGAAGAATGGGTTGCTCTTACGAAGAAAGGCTTAAGTTTTGCAAATTACAGTGTCTGGAGACTACGCACCTGCGAGGTGATCTGATTGAGGTGTATAAAGCCTTGAATGGTTTGAGCATGGTCAATGGTGATGGGATTCTTCCTCTTGCTCAGTATAATCGCCTGATAGGGCATAAATTCAAATTAAGGAAAGACGATTGCAGGATAGATGTGTGGAAGTTTTCCTTTAGCCAGCCGGGGGTTGATTGCTGGAACAACCTTTCTTCTGTCGTAGTAGAAGTTGACAGCTTAGCTTAAATAGATTCAAGCAGAACTAGACAGACATTTGGAGTTAGTGAATTGGTGAAATGTGAAGGATTTTTTTTTTTTTTTTTGGCTGATGCTATATAAGCTTGCCTTCTTGGATCATGTGGCTTTTCTAATGCTAATATCTGGGGACATGCAGACCCAGCATAGTGTTAGGGTCAGGTGCAACCTGTGGTTTTTCACATCTTCGCTATATGTACCTGTGAAGAAAGCAGTACTACTGTAAATGCCAGCAGCAAACTGTTGTTGTGTATTATGTGTAGTATTGTGTTGTGTCCTGTTGTGTTTTGGCCTTTGGCTGCAGGGCCCCTGGTGGGATCCCACGTTGCCAGCACACACTGCTAGGAAGTAGCCAGGCTGCCCGTTGTTCTCTGGCTAGTCTCCGTCAGGGTCTCCTGAGCTTGGTAAATGGAGACAAAGGGTAAAAAAAATAATGGGAGGAGTTTCAGAGTGAACAAAGGAGGTTAGGGTAAAGAGGGGAGTATCAGAGTGAACAAAGGAGGTTAGGGTAAAGAGGGGAGTATCAGAGGATGTAGAGGAAAGCATCCTCTGAAATGAAGTTGTGGTTTGTATGAGAGCATGGTAGGGGGAACCTTCGAGAAGTCTGAAGAAAAGTCACACGCCAAAGGAAGCATGTGAAATCGTTATTTGTCCGTATCCAGCCAACCTGGGTTAGCGGTAGAAATCCCACCCTGAGAATTAAGATCAGCATCCCACCCTAGCCAGTATAGGGTCGGCAGAGTATACAGGACTGCTTTGGAGCAGGCCAGAAGACATTCAAAACCAGTAAAGAGAGAGAGAGAATGAAGGTTGATTCTCATAGCACAAGATAGTCAAGGATGTGTTGTCCTTTGTATGAGAAGGGATCTCTGTTTGGTGAAAAGGTCTTTTCCGAATTTGGTTAAGGCTCGGTAGTAGGTCTGCTCGTTAATAAACAGGTGTTCTTAACCACTGCGTAGATCATATATTGCAGTGATGAGGACACAACGCAGGTCATAATACAGTGGGCAGAAGTATAACAGATGGCTCCATAGGTCCTGTTGTCCGCATATGCAGTATGTATCGTCATTTATACCCATGGAAGTTTGCTTTTGTTTTACAGATCCATGTCCCGTGATTAGAAAAGTGATGCAGAGACCAGGGAGGAACCATAATGGTGCTTTTGAGTGGACACGTTCGGTATGAATTGGCTTGTGATGGCACCCTTCATGCACACCCAGAGATTAGAACACAAGGAGTCTATATTCTTTGACATCGAGAAAGCGTATGGCACAACTTGGAGATTTAGCATTTTAAAAAACTTCTGTAGCCTCTGGCAGCTCCCCGTTTTAATTAAGAACTTCTTAGCCAGTTGATCTTTCCAAGTTCATGTGGGATCCTCACTCTGCTGTCCCTTTTGTTACGCTTTTTTTTCCTTTTTTTCTTTTTTTTTCTTTTTTTTTTTTTTTGCCAGAGAACAAGTTCCTCTAGTTGTAAACAGTGCCCTCTATGTCGATGACTTTAGCATATTTTCTCAGTCATGCAACATGAGGGTTATTGAAAGACAGCTGGAACAAGCCATTGATTTCCCAAACTCCTGAGAATTAGTTAATGGTATCGGGTTCTTGCCGCAAAAGACCGGTTGCGTATACATTTTTGTCGTAAGCGCAGTCTTCATCCAGAACCTGAATTAAGGCTTGGGCAAAATGCCATTTCAGTAATGATAAGACACAGATTCTTGGGATTAGTGTTTGATAAAAAGTTTACTTTTCTCGAACAGATCTGTAAACTTCGTTCAGACTTATAGGTATGTAAGGCTATTATATGTGAAACGGTTTCACATATATCATAAGTGTAAGATTATTATCAGATCATATTAAAGAGTATATATAAAATGAGTTTATATAAGTAATACTAACAAGCTCTGGACTTTGCAGCAAGTCACATGGTAGGTAGTAGATATACCCAATAACAGAAACTGCATATATACAGAAAAATCTTATAAATAACATACATATCTTTATGTATTTATATATATGCGAACGCGTCTAAAAAAGAATAATATATGGGAGCAGAGTAATAAATATTGTAAATATTGTACACTTGAAATTAAACTGGACGGCGAAGTGTAGAGAACCGTAAAACTGTAGTTTTATTAAGTGTTCTGTAAAGCTATAATTTGTTCTATTTTTGTTACTCTATGCTCTTTTTTTTGTATTTGAATTTTCATAATTGCTATGCTACAATACTTGGAATAGTTTGCATGCTACATTATATTATCACTTTATAATCTGCTCTTGCAAACGAGATTATCAAGATGCGTTGTTTTAAGAACTTCTGATCCCCCCCCCCCGCCTAGATTCTGTCTAAATATACTGCTTACTTGTTTTCTTCGTTTTTTCTCCATCTTTACATCAATTACTTCGGTCAGTGACACGCTAGCAACAGCAAAAAGAAAAGTTATGCTCAGGTTCCAAGAGAAATCTATTCTCCCAACAGTCATTGATGTAGATTATCTTTGAGCATTGTAATTATTCAATTAGTTAAGCCTTGGCTGTAGTCTCAGTCTCAAAGTATCTCGTTTAAACGTTAAATAGCTAAAAGATAAGAGAATATTTTTGGGTTCTGCAGGGTGGACCGAAAAATACTATATCTTACATGAAATAATTTTATTTATTTTATTATTATTTTTTTTTTATTGACGGAAAATGCAATTTTCACTTTAAAAATAGAACTGTGACTTGCTATAAAAATTATTAAAAATAATGACTAATAATTTTTACAGAAAAGTTTAATAGAAGACAGATTTTTGTTTTATCTTTAACATTATATATCTGCTTTTATAATCAGCTTGGTTGAAACAAAAAATAAATGAATCACAAGTTTATCAAGTGGAAATCTACTGTACACCAATGCAAACATGAAAAGAGTGAAGGAAGAATTGGAGTTGGCTTTATGGTCCATAAAGATATTAATATTTGGAGAAGAAGAGAAATTTACGTCAATATGATACGTAGAACACTTCCGTATGATACTCTCCAGAAATTAAAACGAATAAAAGATTAACGCAAAAGGATTACAGTAAAAAATCAATTGAAACCAATTAAAAATTCAAAAAACAATTAAATTAAATTAATTAAAAAACAAAGTTTTACGTAAATTTTGAAAAAGTTTTTTTTATTTTTTAAAATTAATTTTATTTAATTTTTTAATATTAAATAAAATTATAGCTCTGTTATATACTATAAAGATATAGTCTTGAGACTCTCGGTATCAAGACTATATCTTTAATTAAGAACTCAGGATTTCTAAGAGGTACAAACTAAAGGTTATAATGATATATGCACCAACATCGAGCCATGATGATGAAGAGGTTGAAGAAATGTACACTGAAATTTGAGCGAGATCTAGATGAACAAAAAACTCACTACACCATCATTATGAGGGGCTTCAATGCTAAGGTTGGAAAGAGACAAAACTGCACAGAAATAGAAACTATAGGAAATTTTGGATTTGATGAAAGACTTGTGGAATTTTCAGAATCTCGAGGAATGTCAGTAATTAAAAATGGTGAACAGAAAGTGGATATGGAGGAGCTCAACTGAATTAACAACTAATTAAATTGACTTTATCCTCAATAACAGAAGATATATTGTGAATGATGTTGCTGAACCGATTAAGGTAAATGTTAGAAGTGATCATAGAATGGTAAGATGCACACTTGATATAGATGCAAGAAAGGAATGGTAAAAACTGACGCGAGTATATAATACGAAGGTCTTTGAGATATCAGAAGAGGAGAAAAGCAGTATGTGCTGGAACTTAGGAACAAGTTTGAGCTCTGCAGACAGGACCACGATATCGTCGAGGAATATAACAACTTTCTGAAAGTGATAAAGCCCAAGAAACCTATGGGTAAAAGAACATCCAAAGAAGAAAATAATAGCCAAGAAACACTTGTCATGGTGAACCAAAGACGACAAATGAAGAGTAAGATAAACGCTGACAAGGACAAATGTGAGTATACTGAGTTATGCAAAGCCATTAGAAAGAGACAGAGGACATATGAATATTTAACACACAAAAAAAAAGTAGAACAAGCATCAAGGGAAAACAAAGGACTTAAATGAGCAGTAATACAGAAAGACAAATGATATTGAATCCGAAGAATGGTGATGGCGTAATTATAAATAGCAGAGAAGGCATAATTCAAACAGCAGAAGATTACTATGAAGTAATCTTCTGCTGTTTGATATAATATCAGTGTGACACCACGTCTCTGATATCCCAACAATATCCGCCTTTGATGTCTGGTCGTGTAAGGAGCAAGGGAATGATATTGTCAATGGGGATGATGGATCACAAATTAACAAAACATACGACATATCCGATATCCTTCCTGATGAGGTAGAACATGCATTGAAGAAAATGGAGAATCACAAAACCCCAACTGAAGATGGAAATTACTGTAGAGTTCTTAAAATTAGGTGGAAGCGACATGACATAGAAACTGGCAAGGCTTTTCATAAAATACATTAGGAAAGGTGTGATGCTACCTAAGGAGTGGAGTAATTCAATCATAATTTTGCTGCATAAGAAAGGAGACAAATCAGTAATTGGAAATTATAGACCAATTAGATTGATGTCCTGCATCTACAAGTTGTTCACCAGGGTCATTTCTAATATATCGCGCACTCGCACCGTGATGGTGCGTGTGCGCGAAATCGGTATAGTCGTTGTTTCAAGTGCTCCTAATAATCGGTTGTGTTTTTAAATATAAGTTAATAAGTAGGGTTTTACACATGTACTAGGGCAACGGTCGAGTGTTTTTATGTCTCCCGAGGTCAAAATCTTCATGTTCTGTGCCTTCTAACGCTTCCAATCAGGGTGCCTCCGTAGCCGGGTGGGAAGGAGCAACAGTGCGTAGCACACGCTTCTTAATTAGACCGGGGTTCGAGCCCGTCATCACCAAATACGGCGAATGCGGAAAGGTCAAGGAAATGCCCACCGCATATTCCTGAAGCAATATGGCCATGGTTGCTAATGCTCCTAAAAAAAAAAAAAAAAGCTTCCAACAATCCTGTTAGTTAAATCGAAGCAGGCACCTTTCTGCTGCAGAAGTTCGCCATTCCTACAGCTCGGAAAAATTTGCTTACTCATTGCCGTCTTTACCGTCTGCGACCACTGTCCAGGTCAGGAAGGGGTGATAATCTCCCTTTAGGGTGAAGTGTCTTTCAGCATACATCATAAAGTAAGTACTGTTTTCTAAACTTTTATTCTTCCCACGAAGTTAAGCCTTGCTATACCCGTGGCGACATGGCGCAGAAACAATCTGAAACGTGCAGAAAATGCTCACAATCCACAAATTTCTGGATCAAGTGCAGTGGCCCCTGTAGGCTTGTTTTTTTGTGAGACCTGTTGTCTTTTAAAAAACTTAGCTCGCGTCTCAGCCCAGAGGCGATCACGATGGCAATGTGCTACATGCCGGGGACGAAAAGTAAACGCTACGGAATCAAAGGCAAAGGAAAGCGCCTTCCCTTCCCCACCTCCGTCGCCACGGGCTACTTTTTCAACAGCACACTTTATCTTGCAGTACACCTTTAAATACCCGCAGGCTTACGGCACTCCTCACGTGGTTCACAAACACGTGCAACGTTCTCCTCACGTGTTACGGAACTGGAAATGGCTCGGGAGCATGCCAGGCGGAATCGTTCATCCCGTCCAAGGATCACTGCCTCAAAGAGAGAATGAATACATATTCCCCTGTCCTTATTGATAGTATTGTTCTCAGCGGAACAAATCCGCAAGCTCTCGAGCCACTTGCGGTCCCAAAACCTATGCCGTTCTTGGATGTGTTGGTCTATAGGGCAGGACCGAGGTTAAAGACTAGGGTGTTTAGGAAACCTATGTGCCGGGGCCAATATTCGCATTACAATATGGCTCAGGCCAGTCATCACAAGAGTAGTGTGATTAGGGCATTAATAGACAGGGCTGTCCCATTGCAGCACCTCCGAGGATAGAAAGGAGGAGTTTAAACGCGTCACAGCAGATCCCATGAAATGTGGCTACCCCTAGAGGATCAAATAAATATATTCAAGGAGAGCAGAGACGAAGTGAATCATTTACACCTGTTGCCACGGCATACATTCTCTATTATCTGCGTCTAACTGAGCGCATAACACGGGTGGTGTTACAGAATTGCCAGACACGCTGTGTGCAGCTTTCAGGGCATAGGTTGCACATAGTTGCGTCTCAGGTAAAAAACCCCATACTAAGAGAAGCTATAAGTTATAGTATTAAATGCCCGGATTGTGGGGAATGTTATGTCGGTGCGACAAAACGTCGTTTTAAGGATCGTCTGGGGGAGCATATGAGTGCAATAAAGAACGCAGACTATGGAAAATCTGTGGCGAAGCATTTTTGGGAGGAGCATCAAATCTCCCCTGGACGAAGCGGTTATCATCGATCGGGCGCATAGGTTTTGGGTCCGCAAGTGGCTTGAGAGCTTGCGGATTTGTTCCGCTGAGAACAATGCTATTAATAGGGACAGGGGAATACGTATTCATCCCCTCTTTGAGGTAGTGATCCTTGGACGGGATGAACGATTCTGCTTTGCACGCTCCCGAGCCATTTTCGGTTCTGTAACACGAGGAGAAAGGCGCTTCCGTAGCCAGGTGGGACGGAGCAGCAGTGCGTAGCACACGCTTCTTGATTAGACCGGGATTCGAGCCCGTCACCACCAAATACGGAGGATACGGAAAGGTCACGGAATAACCATCGCATATCCCGGAGCAATATGGCCTTATTGCCAATGTTCCTAAAAACCAAATAACAAACGAGGAGAACGTTGCACGTGTTTCTGAACCACGTGAGGAGTGCCGTGAGCTTGTGGGTATTTAAAGGTGTACTGCAAGGTAAAGTGTGCTGTTGAAAAAGGAGGCGGATGCCTTCAAAAGCTCCGGTTTCACCGCTTTTTATCTCTGTGTATTTTATTGATTTTAACGCATTTATTACAGTATAATTTATTGTAAAGTTATTGTAAATAGTATTTATTGTAATTAGTATTTTTACATTATTTTATCCGAGTAATATTTAATTGGTTTTTTGTGTTTATTTTATTTTAATTCAACATGCTTTAACACGGTTGGTGTCAACTGCTTAATTCACAATATGAGTATTCCCAACCCCGTAGGCCTATTTGAAGAATTGGTTAGGTGCAAGAATATTTGCTGATGCTATCAAGGCAGTATCAGGTGGGTCGGAAAATTGCTAGCTTGGGGGATACAGACGAAATGATTAACAGTGGCTGCAGGCATAGGCAAAAGTGATTCTTGCACTGCTTCTATTAGAATGAGCAGCAGCATGGAAAACAAGGCAATGGATATTTTCAGAACTGCTGGGAGTCATACTGGAACAAATAAATACATGGGCTGTGTTAGGGTAACTAAGAGTAGAAGCAGGTGCATGTATACATTCATGTACACCAATGCTAGGAGTATAGTTAATAAATATGATGAGCTTGAAGTGTTAGTCACGACATCAAAGGCAGATATTGTTGGGATATCAGAGACATGGTGTGACACAGACATAAGCTTGTTTTGTTTTGTTTTGTATTGTGGTTTAATGGCGCATGGACTACGCCGGTCAACAGACATAAGCAGTGCAGAATTGGAATTTGGGGAGTACAATGAGTACAGAAAGGACAGTAAGGGAGGACGGGTTACGCTGGTAGTTAAGAAACACATAAAATCTAAGGAAGTGCATCCAATTGATGTTGGTGGACAATGCAATGTTGAGTCCGTTTGGTTTGACATAAGCACTGGGAAAGGAAAATGAGAGTAGGCGTGTGTTATAGGCCTGATGACTATAATGAGCAATTGTGCAGAGAAATAGATTGGGCCAGTAATTCAGAATGTCTTATAATGAGGGATTTTATCTTTCCAGATATTGACTGGAACTTGTGGATTGGTCACTCGCACACTAGCAAGACTCTTCTGGATTTATTGGATGACTGTTTTCTACAGCAACATGTTCTAGAGGCAACCAGAGGGAATAATACTCTTGATCTGATTATCAGCAGTGATGATTCATGCATTAAGAATTTGCAGATATAGGAACCACTGCGTGACAGTCATCACAATGTACTGATGTGGGAATTACTTAAGGATGTAACTACCATCGAGGCTAAAGGGAAGGGCTTTTGCTTTCGTAAACTGAGACCCCTGAGACTACAGGGGTCTTAGACCGTTTTTAAATTCTGTACAGTGGGATCAACTGATGATGTTACCAACGTTGAATTCTAAATGGGAAGCCTTCAGGGACTTAATTTTGGAGGCTATTAGGCTTTTCATTCCAACTAAGAAACACTGTTAAATGTTTAGGCCTAAATGGATGTAAGACGAACTAATGAGGCTTGTGGCAGAGAAGAAAATTGTATGAGATGCATATAAAGTATCAGGTGACAAAGCATATGGCAGATATAAACTATTCTGTAATTAAGTCACAAAGGAGGCAGACGATACAAAGGTTGGCAGGATTGTTAACGACAGTATGCTACTCCAAATGGATCTAGATAAGTTGGGCAAATGGGCTGAAAAGTGGCAACTGAAGTTTAACATTGACAAATGCAAAGTAGTGCATATGGGTAGCAATAACCGAAGAGAAACGGACCAACTGTGTGGTACTACACTCAGGTAATTGGAAAGTGAAAAAGACCTGGGGGTAATTGTGCAATCATATATGAAGTTCTCTGAGCAGTGCAGATGGGCTGTCAGAGTAGTTCATGGAGTTTTTGTATCGTGTCACTTATACATAGATTGAGAAAACACACTTTTCTCCCGTTGGCGCAGAATTCAAGCAAAAGAAAGTTTTTTTATAGATTTTCATTTTGAACTACTTAAAGGTTAAATTAGTTTACGTCATCAATTCGGGACGGATTCAAGCGAAAAACGATGAGTCCATTATCTAGTGATTATGTTATGCGTTACAATTAAAACAATGCTCTTTGCACTACATACGTAGTTCAAATTTATGGGTTATGATATTATATAGTTAATTACCAAAACCCATAAGGAATTATGCCTTGTGCATTTCGTTTTCTAATCCATTATCTTGTATACAATAGATTACGCATGAATTCGTTAGTATTGTGTGTTTAATCCCCACTTGCTGCTGTTTTAAACAGCAGCAAGTGGGGATAAATACCCTAATTAAGATTAACCAAAGCGGATTAGCATGTCAATGACTACTACTGGTAACGATCAGTCGGAAGGGGTATCAGATTGTAAATACTTACTTTTTTTTTTTTTTTTTTTTCAATTTTACATTTACTAGCATAATACAACGTTTTTTGTTTTGTTTTGTTTTTTCTTTTTATTTGATAATTTTACGTTACCAATCATAATACAATGGTTTTAAATTCTAATTGTGATTCACTGCCGAAGTGTATTCTCAGTCTATTAGTAAATTAATAAGAGGAGTTTACCTCAATATAGTACGTGGAACACTTCCGTATGATACCCTCCAGAAATTAAAACGGAAAAAACGAAAAAAATCGACAACTTACCGGTACATTAAAGTAAAATATAAATAAAGTAAAATATAAATAATTAAATAATCAATTTAACACAATTCAAAATCAATTCAAAACAATTAAAATTCAAATTAACGCAATTAAAAGAATCTAACGAAAATATTCAAAACGATTTTCCTTCCTGAAGCTGACAATGTCAGCTTCAGGAAGGAAAGATTTTCGTTTTTTTCGTTAGATTCTTTTAATTGCGTTAATTTGAATTTTAATTGTTTTGAATTGATTTTGAATTGTGTTAAATTGATTATTTAATTATTTATATTTTACTTTATTTATATTTTACTTTAATGTACCGGTAAGTTGTCGATTTTTTCGTTTTTTCCGTTTTAATTTCTGGAGGGTATCATACGGAAGTGTTCCACGTACTATATTGAGGTAAACTCCTCTTATTAATTTACTAATATTATTATCAACGTAGAACATATTGAGTATTACAGCTCTGATTCATACTATCTAATTCTCAGTCTATGTATAAGTGACACGATACATTAAACCAGAGTAGTAAGATATCTTACTATTTTGTGCATTAAACCTAGATTTGCATGAATGACATCAGGCGCATTGATATACCCCATATAATGCAAGTATGCCATCTTAAGGTACTTAACACACAAACTTTGCATTCTATTTTACCTTCTATATAAATGTGTATATTATAAACTACGGGCACTTTGTTTTCAAAAAAATATTGGCGGGTCGGAGTTAGTCAGGTACATTGCTGCCTAGAGTGTTCTAAAAGTTCAGGCTCGGAAGCTTTAATCCCCACTTGCTGCTGTTTTAAAACAGCAGCAAGTGGGGATAAATACCCCCTAACTAAGATTATAAAGAAGCTCGGAAAGCTTCTTTATAATCCCCATCAAACTTTTAAATTGATGGGCCTGATACATTCAAATTTAAAATTTTAAAATCCGAGGCATATATTTCTTCTACCAAATAAGCAACGGATTTCTAGCTCTCTAGCTCTGTTTACATGGCAAACGACGGGGAGTGTGGCAGTTTGAAAATACTGCAAGTGAGTGATTAGCGAAAAATGCAAATATTCAAAGTAAAAAATATTTTTTCCCCGTCCAGTAGTAAAGTAAAGCATGCCAGTAAGGAATTAAACATTGCTCACACACAGCCAACGGAACGTCAAACACAAGCTCTTTACACTGTTAAGATTTGCTTCTTTCCTACTAATCTGATATGGAGGCATAAAAACCAACTTCCTTCCCAGAGCCAAAAATTCCACTCAGGGCTTTAACCTTTGTAAAGGTGCCATGCTAGTAGCGCGTTCCATATTTCGTGTAAGTTATTTGCACTGGACATTTTTGTAGGTAGAGTAAACGGGAAGAGTTTGTGTTGTTGTACTGTATATTAACTAATTAGTTATATTTACATACATGTTTAAATATCCGATTTTTCTGTATCAGAAGTATCCGATTATTCTTTTAAGTTGGTGTCAAGCAAAGAAACGCAGTTCTTTCGGTTACAGAGCTGCTAAAGAGTGAATGGAAAAGGGAAATCTGTCGAAATAATTAATGTAGGCGCTTCTGACCTTGTGGTCGTGCCGGAATGTAAACGGCACTAATAACATAACAGCAACACTAAATAACATGATTCTACTGGAAAACCCTCATTAACGTATTCGCATTATGAGGTAAAGATGTCTCGGATTCCAGTCGTTTGCCCCACATTGCAAACTGACCCGGAAAATTTCCCGGATTGGACATGTAGCCTCCATACTTATTATTATTATTAGCCATATGGTGCAAGGAAGCCTGAGGCTTATGCTGCACTAGCCAAAAAAAAAAAAAAAAATAATAAATATATAAATAAAAATTCTGACTTACCCTGAGAGAGAGAGAGAGAGAGAAGGGAAACATCAAGTGAGAAGAATGATGATATCCAGCTCAAGACCCTGGGTGTGCCAAGCCCATACTCACCAGATGTGAGCCATGGCAAACATAATGCAAATCATTTGCATTGTTTGCCAGGAACAAATGGTACAACGGAAACAAGTTTTTTCGATAGTAAATAAGCTGTGGACGGCAACAAAAACACAGCTGACCGTAGAAACGCTGAAAGCAATACTACAAGTTAAGTGCAATTTTGCTAATTCTTGTGAAGAATTTTACGAAGAAATAGTAAATAATGAAGAATTAAGAAAAATTCACTCAGCGGAAAAATATATTTAATTATATTATTTAATTTCTCTTCTTTTTATTGTTAAAAGAAGTATTTTTATTATTATTTCACAGAAAACCCCTAACTTTTTTCACTAAAGAAAATCGATTAAAAACATGACCCCACCAATAAGTGTTTACCCCCTTCTAATTACAACTATTTTTCCCAGTTCATGTCCTTCACGCAACCTTCTGTTCGGTACGTAGTACGAGGGGTACCGTATATGGAATTTCATACTTTCTGTAAAAAAAAAAACAAATATAGGCTATATATATACTGTATATATATATATATATATATATTTTTTTTTTTTTTTAAGAATTGTGATATTTTATAAGTTTAGTTCAAACAAGTATATGTATTTAATATATATTTTTTTGTATGTTAATATTTTTTATATATAAAAATTAAAAATATATATACTGTATATGTATATTGCTTCTAGGGGGCGTGAAACCCCCGCACAGATGTCCCACATTGGAATTCCTTGGATCTGTCACTTGAGATAAAGAGTACGGAGCGGACAGAATTGCTGTATAGGTAGTTCTCGACTTTACGAGTTAGTTCCTTCCTAGCGCGCGCTCGTAAAGCAGAAATTTATTTCCCATAGACATAATGTTAAAAATAGGGGTTACGTTATCAGCGATGAAATTAGTTAGCTAATTAGTTTGTTTAAACAATGATTGATTTGTCCAAAAAAAAAATGAAAACGTAGCCTGTAAAATCAAGCAAATTATAATAATAGAGAAATTATTTATTACTTACAAATGTTAAAGAATGTTTATTCTTTATCATCGACTAATTGCACACTCGTTGATCACTCATTATTGGCTCGGCACTCGTTGGTTTGTTGCACAAGGAGTCGTCTTCTTCAGAAATTCTTCAAGAGGCGTTTATTTCCAAGATAATCTCTTTTCTTTATAAATTTCAATAGCATCCGTAAGCATTTTTTAACCCAACGCACAAATTGCAACTAACACGATTTGCCTGAAATAACATGTTTACGAAGCTTTAAAAAAAAAAAAAAGGAATGAAGAGAAGTTTCTGAAATTTTGTTTTTTATACGACTGAAGATTTCAGTAAAGGGCAAACACATTTCACCATAATAACGTAAAAATCCAAACAATTGCAGCTATCGGTATTTTCACAAATGCAATAACATCGAGTTTACTATCTTTTTATAATTGCTTGCAGTAACAGAAAAGCCTAATAAACCGGAAAGTGCAAATTGTTTTATGTTCGTGACCTCCAGAAATGTGCTTTAGAAAAATATCACGAAGCCGTTCAAAATTGGCTCTTATAACATGTGATAACGATGAAAGTGCAGTGCGTGATTCGAATTGGTAGCTAATACAATTTACACTATAAAAACGACCTTTTAGGGAGTTTTATAACGAAAATTTGAACTTCTGAGGTCGTGGAATGAATTACCAAAAAACAATATGTTATTGGATTCACATTACGATATTTTCACGCTGCGATCGATGGTAACAGATTAATATACGTAAAGCGAGGTACACTGTACCTGTAGTATAGTTACGCGCGTGGTTTGAAATGTGGTATTTATGAATGTTTCACATTCATTTTTTGCAATTAATCAGAGCGTAGCTACCCTTTTTCGGGCCCGGAGGCAAAGAACATGTTCAGGCTCCTACTTAATTAATGAAAATTGCAAAAACAGGAGACAGCCAAAGACGCCAGGACTGGAGGCAATTGCCTTGCTTGCCTACATGGTAGCTACTTCACTGCAATTAATGTTCATATTTTCGATTTTTGTTGATAGTCGAAAAAAAAAAAATACAAAAAAACTCGTAAAGTGAGAACTGCATGTATTCACGTTGTGTTATCCAGGTATCATCGTAAGGGGGACATGACTACCAGGTCCAGGTAATATCGTAAGGAGGGGGGGAATGGCGACCGTGCTTTTGAGTTTTTTTTTTTTAGAATGCCTCATGCGTTCTTTTTCTTTAATTTCAAATTTTTGGTTAAGGGGGAGTATATGCCCCTGGTGTTATCCAATTAAAATGGAACCAAGTTTGCAGTACAACATTCATCTACGACAAAATCCGTGTCGTAGATGAATGTTGCAGCATCCCCAGCTATTTAAATCTAGATATACAGTGAATGGAGTTATATGAAATTTTGTGAAGAACACTGCAGCGCAATGAATATTTTTATTAACAAGACCCTCGTATAGTATGCGCATCCTCTATTTCCAGTAATCATTTCAATAATAAACCAATAAAAACAAATCATTTCCAACTTTGAAGTTTAATTAACTGTAGGTCTCACTGTGCACCTGGCAGTGACACATTTTGCATTCCAGTGAATATGGCGCCTCCGTGGTCAGGAGCAGCAGTGCGTAGCACACGCTTCTTGATTAGACCGGGGTTCGAGCCTTTGACCACCAAATATGGAGGGTGCAGAAAGGTCAGGGAATGACCACCGCATATCTCCGGAGCAATATGGCCTTAGTTGCTAATGCTCCAAAAAACCAAATAAACAAAACAAACTAGTGAATATCTGGTAGTTGCCAATATACAATTTTTATAGGTGAAATGAATCAAAGTCACTGTAAAGTGTGCAGTGCAGGTTTCATTGCTGACCATGATGGGTGTGCAGCCACAATGTTGGTGTCTTTTTGTTATTTGTCCGCATTCCCATTAAGTAACTAAATAATATCAGTGTTAAGTCAGTACTCAACATTCAACAGTGTAATTATGTGATTCAAGCTTAATTGCGAATTGAGTTTGAACTTGTTAAGTTGAAGTTATATTATGAGGTGATGTGTAAGTAAAACATTATTTCTACGACACACGATTTTGTGAAATTTGATTTGATCGTGAAGTAAATCGCATGACAGTAAATAAATTTCAGCAACTTAGGTTTTCACAATTATCTCTTCAAGAAAAAAATGCAATTAAAAAAGAAGGCTGCCCCCACACCAAAGATTTAAATTTCTCAGTGAGGAATAAGTAATAATAAGAAATATATTTGCAGTTTTAAAACTGAATGGTACCAAAGGAAAAGTTGGCTTTGTGGTTGTGAAGTTAAAAATGCATTGTTTAGTTTCCATGTTTACTGTTCGGAGGTGACTTAATATGGATGAAAAGTGGCTTCACAAACATAAACTCTAAAACATGAGAGTTCAAAGAAACATGTTGATAATGTGATTTCACTATTGCTTTTAGGAAGCGCAAATATTAAAGAACAGCTTAGTGAGGCCTACAGACTTTCAATCTGCAAACATAACAGAAAAGTTACCAAGAATCAGGAGGTATTATCTAAAATAATAGTCTACATTTAATTTTGTGGACAGTTTGAAATTCCTTTACGTGGACATGATGAAAAAGTTGATTCTAAAAATCAAGGAGTATTCAGAGGATTAATAAATTTCGCCTGTACGTTAGATTCCAATTTAAAGAACCATTTAGAAAGTAATGCAACATTTAAAGGCATTTCAAAAACTATCGGAATGATATTCTTGACTGTTTGCTGCAAATATACCAGGATGAAATAAAAAGAGAAATTAAAGAAGCTTCATTTGTATCTGTCATGGCTGATGACACAACAGATGTTTCAGAATATATACAAATGGTAATTGTTCTGAGATATGAAATTATTGGAGACATTTTTGAGCTTTTTTGTTGTTTTTTTCACTCCAGAAAACCAAACGGCAGATGGAATATCAAAGTGCATTCTAGATTAGTTAGATCTAATCCTGGAAGTAAATACTCAAAAATTGGTTGCTCAAACATTTGATGGCACAAGTGTTATGAAAGGTAAGAAAGAGAGAGTTCAGGCTAAAATAAAATAAGTGTACAAAAATGCACATTTTATTCACTGCTATGCACACCAACTGAATCTGATGATGAGAAATGCAGCAAGTAGTACCCGAGATTCAAGAATATTCTTTTTGAACCTCATGTCGATACCAACATTTTTCTTGAGATCACCATAGTGTCTCTCTGTTCTCAGAAAGCATATGGTCAGCCGTGTTGCCTGACCTTCATCTACAAGATGGAACTTCAATATATGCACCGTGAACAGCATTTATGAAAATTTTGAATCCTTAAAAAAGTGCATGGAGGAACTACAAGCGACAGCAAACGCAGATAAGATGATTTCAGCAGCAACTGGAATTTTGCACATCTTGAGTAATGAAAAATTTGAGTTCTGGTTAGAACTTTTCCATCAGATAATGCCTCATGGGGAAGTTATTTATAATCAAATACAATCTTGAGAAATTGAGGCAGTTAAAATACATGAATGTATAGGAAACTTTAAGAATGCTATTCTAAAAATCAGGAATTCAATGTACTGTGAAAATCCTTCAAAAACACTCATGATTGAAGCAAAGGAAGTATGCGACTATATAAGTGTTGACATAAGTGAGAGATATTCTTTTACAAAGCAATTAATTGCTGCTAAATTGTTTAACAAGGAGAACTTTGTTATTTTTCGTATGAAAATGCCTATGGAAGAGGTACTGGCAACTACTGAGGCATTATCCTATGATTGAAAGAGAAAAACTTCTTATGGAATTACAAGTTTTCTATAGCAGACATGATCTACACAATTATTGCAAATTAACTGACTTGCTGAAATTTATCTCAGAAAGTAATCTAGCTGAAGTTCTTGGTGAACTTACAAAACTCATAAAAGTTCTTTTGACCATTCCGATGACTACGTCAGAGCCCAACAGTGCCATTCAACATTAAAAAGGATAAAAACATTTTTAAAGAACACTATGAATCAAGAAAGGCTAAATGCTCAAGCAATGCTTGGTCAACAGTGCACCAAACTTGAATGAAAAGTTAATGTATTTTCAACAAATAAAAATCGAAGAATGGATTTTGTTTTTAAATAAAAGTTCAAGTCTGTTAATGTTTTGCAGTATTTTTAACTTGCTTATTATTATTACTGTGTATGTCTACATGTCTTATAACCAAGACAATCTAATGTAACTTTAAGACGCAGTACCCTCAAACATCAGAGTCACGAGCTGTCACTGCACTGATGGTTGCTATACTGCTTCATTTTGACAGTAGTGGCAAAAGCCACTACTGTCAAAATGAAAATGTCTACCTTCTACCTCTAAATAAATCTAAATAACAAGCTTATACTTTAGTAAAAGTGAATAAGCTATTCATAAAGATGCAAATAAAAATTATCATTGATGTAATAATTTTACATATGAAATGTACTTGAAAATACATTGTATAGCCAGTTTAGTCAGTGCATTCCTCTTTTCTTTACTGCAAAGTGGTACGTATTTATACTAGGTTACATAGAATCAGATATCCAGGAATAGTTTGTGAAGGCAGCTCAACAAGAGAGTGGGCCATCAGTGCAACCAGCATTATTTGAATGCAGTATGATAGTTGGCACTAGATATGCTGGTGCAGGTGTCTTCTTTCAGTTTTTTATTTTTTTATTGTCTCTGCCAAATGTAGTAACCTTGCCATATTTACAATATCATACATTCAATATTAGAGATAGAGATTTTCATTATCTTAGAGGGCATGAGGTACATCCATTTAAACAATGTTCAGAGTCATCTGGGGAATTCAAATTTCAAGAGCAAACAATAATGTTCTGAGCTTGAGATTAGTCTTACTCATATTTGGTGATGCTATTCTCATTTCAAGAACAAATCACTGTTGTGAGCACCGACATATTAATTCTAAGACTTCTCAGTCGGTTTCAACGTAGGGAGCACAATTAAGCAGTTGTTAAAGCCACCAACTTCAGCCTTAATCTAGTAAATTATGATTGAACCCTGCACCGAAAAAGAGTTCTCATCGATACGAGAACTCATTCTCGCTGCAGCGTTCAGAAGACCTAAGTCATCAAGAAGAGAACTCAATGCTCGACACTAAAATGAAGGTCCCATTTCATTCCCCAATGACAGATTCTTATATTATCAAATTTTCTTTGCCCCTACAAGCTGTAAGACTATATACAAAGATCAGTCGCCTGGCAAGAGAGTCTTCTAACGTCCACATGTGAATGATTCATCGACAAAAGGAACTCGCTCTGTCCAGGATACTTGTATGTTTAAGCTTAGAATTGTTGTCACACCAGTAGTAGTAGTTCATGCATGGAAGTGGACACCCACACATGGATCACTACTTTTGGGGGTAATGACATCCACCATTCAGAATGTTTTGCAAGGAAGGAAATTCACCTGAAATCAGAATTTATTGCTGTTTGTAAGGAATAGTCAGTAACCTGAGTTTCCCAGTCTTCTCCAATTGTAAACGGTATGGATTTTCCAGTCGAAATGGACAATTGTACGTTCAGGATGTACTGTTTCGATTTAATGGTAGGTTGTTTTCCCAGGCAACTGCATGAAACTAGCATGACAGCAGGTTTCTCAGTGCCCAAATAGAGGAAGAAGTTTGTGTGGTTCATGTGTCACCAGACTTCACTTGGCATTACAGTTTGTGGTTGGATGATCAGTTGCAGATTCCAGCTTCAAGGAACTTCTGCCTCTTGTGGTGTGTTTAGGAGAATTATGGGGGCATAGACCATGGAGGCTTGCCTGCCAGACGCTTGTGTCTGGATTCTGTTCCTTGTCCTCTGTAACTGTCTGTACATGTGTGCCATTTAAGTTCCAGGGTGGAATGTGGACAAAATTTTATTGTATTTATTAAATAATGACTATTAAATTTTTATTGGCTTGGATACTGGAATTGAAGTTTGATGTATTTGTTGCTAATGTATCTGAATTAGACTTATTATCATCACAACAAAAGAACTTAAAGTTCATTTGGAATGTTAGATCAGTATGGTAGATCACTCGCCTGACTCAATGTTCTGGGGGTGACGTATCTGTACAGTGTTTTGTAAATAGGTGGAGGGTTGCTGGAAGGCTGGTTGGAACCACCTAGTTTAATAAATAAATAAAAATGCCCTTCCAAAAAAAAAAAAAAAAAACTCTTTCCATATCCAACCTGTACACTAATGCTACAACCCCCTCTCACGTTGATATGTTTGACTTTTTTCAGAAGTTGCAATTTCTGCTTCTCATTCGGCTCGGACGTTGGCAGAAACAGTCTTCCTGAATTCGTGAAGGGGTCACACAGCCAAGCTCCAGCTTTCAAACATTTGCACAACTGTGTGTCATAATATTGAAGTCAGGTAGTACAGCTTCAAAGTAAAATCACATCTGAATTTTCAACTGCTCAACAATCATCTGAAATGAACATTCCTGCAAATCCTGTGAGGGAAATAGAGTGGGCTAGTAAATCAGAATGTCTTGTAATAAATGGAAAATGTTGGCAGTTATTTGATCTTTCCTTTGGTGCTCCTTTCGGGTTAAAACCTGAGGCAAGAGCCTCGTTCACCTCACCCTTGGCACGGCTTTGCTCTCCATTACAGCCCTGATGTTGATAATCCAAAGCAAACTACTGAGCTGGCATTGCATTATATAGTTACAAAGGAGGTTAGGCAGGCGAAGGCACATTACAAGAAATCTTTGGCAAGGGATGCAAAAAAAAACAGCAAGGAGTTCTTATGTAAACTCTAGAAGGAAGGGGATGAATCAGATTGGTCCACTTGATATCGATGGTTCAACTGTTCATGATCCTGCTCAGGTAGCTAACAAACTAAATCAATATTTTGCATCTACATTCACACATGAGGAGTTATTCAGGAAGGGGAATGCCATAGATGGAGTAAACATTGGCAGTGAGCTAGATGATCTTGTAATAATTGAGAGTAAAGTGGAGGAGAAAGTGTTGAAGATAAATACAAGAAAGGCACCTGGGGTGGATGGGATCTATCCAGTTATATTAAAGGAGGCAGCAAAGGAAGTAAGCAATCCATTAGCCATAATTATGAGAGCTTCCTTTGACTCAGGGGAGGTACCCACAGACTGGAGATGTGCAAATGTCACCCCAATTCACAAAGGAGGATCAAAGGCTGACACAAGTAATTATAGACCTGTGAGTTTAACTTCTCTTCCAGGAAAATTAATGGAAGTACTGGTTAAAGAAGCACTGTAGGATCATCTCGACAAGAATTCAGTTATAGCTCAGACACAGCATGCTTTTGTTAAGGGAAGGTCTTGCCTGACCAATTTGATTGGATACTATGATGTAGTCACAAAAGAATTGGATGCAGGGAATAACTTTTATATTATATATTTGGATCTTAGAAAGGCTTTTGATACTGTTGCACATGGAAGACTGCTGCACAAATTGGAGCAGTGTGGCATTGGTGGCAAATTATTGCTATGGATAAAGGATGGTTCAGTGGCAGAAGACAGAGAGTGGTAATTAATGGACACTGCTCATCGTGGACTAATGTTATTAGTGGAGTCCCTCAGGGTTCAGTGTTGGGTCCATTGTTGTTTTCTATATTTATAAATAATATTGATGATGGTATATCAAGCTTAATGTCCAAGTTTGCAGACGATACAAAGGTTGGCAGGGTTGTTAAGGATGCTACTGACGCAATGCTGCTGCAACTCCAGAGCAACATATCAACTCTGTGGTACTACACTGACAGTAGTAGAGAATGAAAAGGACCTGGGGTAATTGTGCAGGCAGATATGAAGTTCTCTGAGCAGTGCAGATGGGCTGCAAGAGTAGCTCATGGTGTCTTATCAATGATATACAGGAATTTTTCTAGCAGGGATAGGGAGGTGATTATTCCCTTGTATAAGGCAATGGTCAGGCCGCACCTTGAGTACTTTCTACAGGTTTGGAGGCCTCATTTCAAGAAGGATGTAGAGCTGCTGGAACGAGTACAGAGAAGGGCAACGTTAGTGAATGGAACGAAAGGTTGCTCTTACAAAGAAAGGCTTAAGTTTTGCTAATTACAGTGTTTGGAGACTAGGCACCGGTGAGGTGATCTGATAGAGGTGTACAAAGCCTTGAATGGTTTTAGCATGCTCATTGCTGATGGGATACTGCCTCTTGCTCAGAATAATCACCTGAGAGGGCATAAATTCAAATTGAGGAAAGACAGATGTAGGATAGATGTGCGGAAATTTGCCTTTAGCCAGCGGGTAGTTGGTTGGTGGAACAGACTTCCATTCCTTGTTGTGGAAGTTGATAGCCTAAATAAATTTAAGACTCAGCTGGACAGGTATTTCGAACGAATGGAGGGGTGAAGTGAAAGGTTTTTTTTTTTTTTTTTTTTTTTTGGCTGATGCTGCATAAGCTTTCTTTCTTGCATCATATGCCTCTACTAATGCTAATAGTGTTGGATATACACTGGTATATCCAACACTATATATGGCCATAACCAAAATGGCATAGAAAAAATTAGTTGTAAAAAATGTATATTTAAAATAAGCGTATAAAGAATCTAAAAATTTACTATTTGTAAAATTCTCACATAATTTTAGTTGTTTTGATATTTGATTTGAATGTGATAATAGAGTTAAGTTTTACAGTTCATCCTTCAAAAGTAATGATTTTTAGAGATTGAATTTCTTTAATTCTGTTTTCTTTTTTCAGGCCAAACAACACGACAAGATTTAGCTGAAGAATTTGAGGAAGAAATTCCATCCACTAACAATCCTTACCTACTGTCAGAACCCAAGACAGAGAGAGTCCGTGAAGGAGAAACCGTATCATTTCCATGTGATGTAGGGGACATAGGTATACAAGCTAAAAAAAATTATAATTTCATGTATTTCGCCATTTGTTTAGTGCAGTGTGGGTACAAGTCCCATCGGGGAGTGGAAGAAGTCCTAAACCTCTACAGCTGCGGCTATAGTTTGCCGATCTTAGTTGTGGGCTTAGATCCCCCCACCCCTACTCCTGAGTTTCTGAACTTGCAGACATATCATGCAACTTGTCCCTCGGAACACATATTGGTATAGGCAGTACACAGCAAACTATAATTTTTGAATAATTTAATGAATGAAATACTACTGTCTGGTTACCTATGTTCCAAAAATTCCTAATAATAAGACAGAAAACAATGCATTTAAAACTTACCTTTAAAAACATTTCAAACTTGTCCTGTTAGGATAATTTATGCTCCTAAAACTTATTCGTCATTTTAAAACTTATCCTGCTAGTTGCTTTTTTTTTTCTTTTCTTTTATGGTGCATTGACAACTTAGGCCATGGTGTGACAAGTTGAAAAATGATATATATATATATATATATATATAAAGTTATAGGTAATCTAAACAGTGGTTATTACCGTATATGAAACAAGCTGTTAGTAAACAGCATTGAAAACAATTTGGAATATGTAGCTTGCAATGATCTTTACACATGAAAGCTCATTCAATCCACGAAGGAGAATCAATGATGAGGAGTCAGACTCCTCTACATCAAATGATATATCAATTTTGGAGAAGACTGTGAGATAAGCTACTGAAGCTAAGAGAAAAGACGGCTCCAGGAGTGGAAGATATACACTGAGTGATCACTGAATTATAACCACCCTCATGAAAAGTGAATGCGACCCGTTGACCACGTGAGGTATGAGAGTGTGCAGTTAGTCAACCTACGTAGCATAGATAAGGTGTCAGTGGTTTAGTAGGTAGTAAAATTCCAAGCGTGATGAGTAAAAGGAAAGATTCATCGGACTTTGAAAAAGGACAGATTGTGGGAGCTTGACGAGCTGGTGCCTTGATTTCCCAAACAGCTGAACTGGTGAGGTATTCGAGAGCCACTGTAGTTAAAGTGTACCAGGACTGGTGTAAAAATGGTCAAAGAACGACCCAACAGCAAAGCTGCAAAGGTCAGCGAAAGGTTGAAGTGAGAAGTGAGCGCGGGGTCCGATGAATTGTACAGGTGAACAGGAGCAGCACTGTTGAAGAGTTGACTACCCAATACAATACAGACCAACACAGAACAATATCTGCCATGATCATGCGTCGCACGCTCATACATATGGGCTACACCAGCAAACGACCCTTACAGCATCCTCTCCTAACCAAGGTTCATCGGCATAAAAGACTTGCCTGGTGCAAAGAGCATGCAAGTTGGATGTTAGAACACTGAAAGAAGTTGTGCGGGTCGGACAAGTCACGAGTCACGTTATTTACTCCACAAGTTGGATGATCATGTATGGATTTGGTGTCAACAACATAAGGCTCTTCATCCATCATGCATGGTATCACAAGTGCAGGCCGGTGGAGGCGGTTTTCCAGAAGCAATGGTGTTTTCCAAGATGACAATGTGCCGAGCCATCAGGCACTTGATGTGCAGGAATGGTTTGAGGAACACGGTTCTGACTTCCAGCCTATCAATTGGCCTCCAAACTTGGCTGATATCAATCCCATAGAGCACTTGTGGGACACTATGGAAAGGCATATCAGGCGTCTGGATACACCAGTCACCTCCATACCTGCACTGCTGACCATATTACACACACCTTGGTTCTTGGTTGACCATACCTCCCAAATGCTTCTGACATCTTGTTGGATCAATGCCATTAGCATTAGTAGAGGCATTTGATGCAAGAAAGCAAGCTTATGCAGCATCAGCCAAAAAAAAAAACCCACTTCCACTTCAACCCTCTGTTCGTTCAAAATACCAGTCCAGCTGAGTCTTAAATTTATTTAGGTTATCAACTTCCACAACAAGGGATGGAAGTCTGTTCCACCAACCAACTACCCACTGGCTAAAGGCAAATTTCTGCACATCTATCCTACATCTGTCTTTCCTCAATTTGAATTTATGCCCTCTCAGGTGATTATTCTGAGCAAGAGAAAGAATCCCATCAGCATTGAGCATGCTCAAACCATTCAAGGCTTTATACACCTCTATCAGATCACCTCGCTGGTGCCTAGTCTCCAGACTCTGTAATTTGCAAAACTTAAGTTCTTCGTAAGAGCACACCCTTTGTTCCATTCACTAATCTTGTTGCCCTTCTCTGTACTCATTCCAGCAGCTTTACATCCTTCTTGAAATGAGGCCTCCAGACCTGTATACAGTACTCTAGGTGTGGCCTGACCATTGCCTTATACAAGGGAATAATCACCTCCTTATCCCTGCTAGAAAAATTCCTATATATCATTGACAATACACCATGAGCTACTCTTGCAGCTCATCTGCACTGCTCAGAGAACTTCATATCTGCATGCACAACCACCCCCAGGTCCCTTTCATTCTCTACCACTGTCAGTGTAGTACCACAGAGTTGATACGTTGCTCTGGGGTTGCTGTTTCCCATATGTAGTACTTTACATTTGTCAATGTTAAACTTTATTTGCCACCTCTCAGCCCATCTGCTCAACCTTTCCAGATCCTGTTGCAGCAGCATAGTGTCAGTAGTGTCCTTGACAACCCTGCCAACCTTTGTATCGTGTGCAAACTTGGACATTAAGCTTGATATACCATCATCAATATCATTTATAAATACAGAAAACAATAATGGACCCAACACTGAACCCTGAGGGGCTCCACTAATGACATTAGTCCACGATGAGCAGTGTCCATTGATTAACACTCTATCTTCTCCCCCTCAACCACCCCTTTATCCATAGCAGCAATTTTTTTCCAGTGCCACACTGCTCCAATTTGTGCAGCAGTCTTCCATGTGCAACAGTATCAAAAGCCTTTCTAAGATCCAAGTATATAATATCAAAGTTATTCCCTGCATCCAGTTCTTTTGTGACTGCATCATAGTATCCAATTAAATTGGTCAGGCCAGACTTCCCCTTAACAAAACCATTCTGTGTCCGAGCCATAACTGAAGTTTTGTCTAGATGATCTTGCAGTGTTTTTTTAACCAGTGCCTCCCTTAATTTTCCTGGAACAGAAGTTAAACTTACAGGTCTATAATTACTTGTGTCAGCCTTTGATCCTCCTTTGTGAATTGGAGTCACATTTAGACATCTCCAGTCTGGGGTACCTCCCCTGAGTCCAAGGAAGCTCTCATAATTATGGCTAAAGGTTTGCTTACTTCCTTTGCTGCCTCCTTTAATATAACTGGATAGATTCCATCCAACCCAGGTGCCTTTCTTTTGTTTATCTTCAACAATTTCTCCTCCACTTTACTCTCATTTATTACAAGATTCTCAAGCTTACTGCTAGAGTTGAATACAGCTCTGGCATTCCTCCTCGCTGAATAACACCTCATGTGTGAATGTCAATGCAAAATATTCATTTAGTTTGTTAGCTACCTGAGCAGGATCATCAACAGTTGACCCATCGATATCAAGTGGACCAATCTGATTCATTCCCTTCCTTCTAGAGTTTACATAAGTAAAGAACTCTTTGCTGTTTTTCTTTACATCCCTTGCCAAAGAATGCTCATAATCTGCATTCACCTGCCTAACCTCCTTTGTAACTTTGTTATAGATCAACTTGAATCTATCGTAGTCACGTGTTAATTTGTATGTATCCCATGCATTTTTCTTCTCTGCCATATGTTTCGTTAGTTCATCTGACATCAATTTAGGCCTAAACCTTGAACAATATTTCTTAGTTGGTATGTAAAGTCTAGTAGCTTCCAAGATAAGTTCTTTGAATGCTTCCCATTTTGAATTTGCTGTTGGTAACATCATCAGTTGGTCCCACTGTATAGAATTTAAATACTGTCTCAGACCATCATAGTCGCCTTTACAAAAGCAAAAACTCTTCCCTTTACCCCTAATGGTAGTTACCTCCTTGAGTAAATCCCACTTCAGCACACTGTGATCACTGCTATCTAGTGGTTCCTGTATCTGAAGATTCTTAATGCATGAAGAATCACTACTCATAATCAAATCAAGAGTATTGCTCCCTCTAGTTGCCTCCCGAACATGCTGATTTAGAAAACAATCATCCAATAAATCCACAAAAACCTTGCTAGTGTGCGAGTGACCAGCCCCCCAAATTGAAGTCAATATCTGGGAAATTAAAATCCCCCATTATAAGACTCTCTGATTTACTGGCCCACTCTATTTCTCTGTACAGTTTCTTATTATACTCATTAGAGTCATTAGGCCTATAGCACACTCCTACTCTCAGTTTTGATCTCCCAATGCTTATGTCACACCAAACTGACTCGACACTGCACTGTCCAGCGATGTCGACTGGCTTCACTTCCTTGGATTTTATGTGTTTCTTAACTGATAGCATAACCCCTCCTCCCTTTCTATCCTGTCTATCCTTTCTGAAGACGTTGTACTCCCCAAATTCCAGTTCTGCAGTCCTTATATCTGTGTGACACCACGTCTCTGATATCCCAACAATATCTGCCTTTGATGTTTTGAGCAATACCTCAAATTCATCAAATTTATTTACTGAACTCCTAGCATTGGTGTACACGCAAGTATACATGCACCTGTTTCTATTCTTAGCTACCTAACACAACCCATGTGTTTACCCATGTTGGATAGCTGCTGTACTGAGGGCAAAAGGAGGGCCTACGAAGTATTAGGTAGGTGGTCATAATTCAGTGATCACTCATGTATATCCTGTTATACTAAAAAAAAACTGTGTGAATGCACCATTTCGTTGGGGATGTTAACAAGATCAAAATAGCTGTGAATTGGGGTTGAATCTGAAAGTGTCTGCAATTCTGCCCAGACACGATAGGAGGGAGTATATGATGAGAGCCTTGTTGACAATTTGGCCCTGGAAAGATTGTGCAAGGCTCAAGGGGTAGAATTTTTTTCAGCCTGGTCTGTACTTGTTAACTGGAGAGAATCCTTATACAGGAATGGGATACACTTAAGTAGAAAGGGTGCAGAAATATTTGCTGATGCTATCGAGGCAGTGTTAGGTGGGTCGGAAAACTGCTAACTTGAGGGGGATACAAGGACCAATAGATTAACAGTAGCCACTGGCAGAGGTGAAAGTGATTCTTGCACTGCTTCTATTGGAATGAGCAGCAGCCTGGAAAACAAGATGCAGAATATTTCAGAGACTGCTGGGAGTCATTGTGGTACAAGTAAACACATGGGTTGTGTTAGGGTAGTTAAGAATAGGAACAGGTGCATGTATACTTGCATACACACCAATGCTAGGAGTTTGGTAAATAAATTTGATGAATTTGAGGTATTGCTCAAAACACCAAAGGCAGATATCATTGGGATATCAGAGACGTGGTGTCACACAGATATAAGGAATGCAGAACTCCAATTTGGGGAGTACCATGTGTACAGAAAGGATAGGAAGGGAGGAGGGGTTATGCTATTAGTTAAGAAACATAAAATCCAAGGAAGTGAAGCCAGTCGACATCTCTGGACAGTGTAGTGTCGAGTCAGTTTGGTGTGACATTAGCATTGGGAAATCAAAATTGAGAGTAGGAGTGTGCTATAGGGCTAATGACTGATGAGTATAATAAGAAACTGTACAGGGAAATAGTGGGCCAGTAAATCAAAGAGTCTTATAATGAGCGATTTTAATTTCCCAGATATTGACTGCAATTTGGGGGGCTGGTCACACAAAATTGAGAGTAGGAGTGTGCTATAGGGCTAATGACTGATGAGTATAATAAGAAACTGTACAGGGAAATAGTGGGCCAGTAAATCAGAGAGTCTTATAATGGGGGATTTTAATTTCCCAGATATTGATTGCAATTTGGGGGGCTGGTCACTCAAACACTAGCAAGGCTTTTGTGGATTTATTGGATGATTGTTTTCTACATCAGCATGTTTGGGAAGCAACTAGAGGGAGTAATACTCTTGATCTGATTATCAGCAGTGATTCTTCATGCATTAAGAATCTGCAGATAAAGGAACCACTAGGTGGCAGTGAACACAGTGTGCTGAAGTTGGATTTACTCAAAGAGGTAACTACCATCAGGGGTAAAGGGAAGGGTTTTTGCTTTCGTAAAGGTGACTATGATGGTCTGAGACAGTATTTAAATTCTATACAGTGGGACCAACTGATGATGTTACCAACAGCAAATTCAAAATGGGAAGCATTCAAAGAACGTATCTTGGAAGCTACTAGGCTTTACATGCCAACTAAGAAATATTGTTTGAGGTTAAGGCCTAAATGGATGTCAGATGAACTAATGAGACATATGGCAGAGAAGAAAAATGCATGGGATACATATAAATTAATGGGTTACATGGAAGCCTATGATAGATATAAGCTGGTCTGTAACCAAGGAGATTAAGCAGGCAAAGGATGCAAAGAAAAACAGAAAAGAGTTTTTTACCTATGTAAACTCTAGAAGGAAAGGGATGAATCCGATTAATCCACTGTATGTTGATGGTTGAACAGTTAAGGATCCTGCTCAGGTGGCTAACAAACTAAACGAGTATTTTGCATCTACATTCACACATGAGTTATTCAGGCAGGGGAATGCCAGAGATAAAGTAAACTCTGGCAGTGAGCTAGATGATTTTGTAATAACTCTTAATGGGTTACATGGAAGCCTATGATAGATATAAGCTGGTCTGTAACCAAGTCACAAAGGAGATTAAGCAGGCAAAGGATGCAAAGAAAAACAGAAAAGAGTTTTTTACCTATGTAAACTCTAGACGGAAAGGGATGAATCCGATTAATCCACTGTATGTTGATGGTTGAACAGTTAAGGATCCTGCTCAGGTGGCTAACAAACTAAACGAGTATTTTGCATCTACATTCACACATGAGTTATTCAGGCAGGGGAATGCCAGAGGTGAAGTAAACTCTGGCAGTGAGCTAGATGATTTTGTAATAACTGAGAGGAAAGTGGAGGAGAAATTGTTGAGGATAAATATAAAAAAGGCACCTGGGGTGGATGGGATCTATCCAGTTATATTAAAGGAGGCAGCGAAGTATGCAAACCCTTAGCCATAATTATGAGAGCTTCTTTGGACTCAGTGGAGGTACCCATAGACTAGAGATGTGCAAATGTGACCCCAATTCACAGAGGAGGATCAAAGGCTGACACGAGTAATTATAGACCTGTGAGTTTAACTTCTGTTCCAGGAAAATTAATGGAGGCACTGGTTAAAGAAGCACTGCAGGATCATCTAGACAAGACTTCAATTATAGCTTGGACACAGCATGGTTTTGTTAAGGGGAAGTCTTGCCTGACCAGTTTGATTGGATACTATGATGCAGTCACAAAAGAACTGGATTCAGAAAATAATTTTGATATTATATACTTGGATCTTGGAAAGGCTTTTGATACTGTTGCACATGGAAGACTGCTGCACAAATTGGAGCAGTGTTGACATTTTAGGCAAATTGCTGCTATGGATAAAGGGATGGTTGAGGGGGAGAAGACAGAGAGTAGTAATCAATGGACACTGCTCATCGTGGACTAATATTATTAGTGGAGTTCCTCAGGGTTCAGTGTTGGGTCCATTGTTGTTTTCTGTATTTATAATTGATATTGATGATGGTATGTCAAGCTTAATGTTCAAGTTTTCCGATGATACAAAGGTTGGCAGTGTTGTTAAGGCAACCCTGCCAGCATAGCATCAGTAGTGATTGATGCTATGCTGCTGCAACAGGATCTGGAAAGGTTGAGCAGGAGCTGAGAGGTGGCAAATGAAGTTTAACATTGACCAATGTAAAGTACTACATATGGGAAACAGTAACCCCAGAGCAACGTATCAGCTCTGTGGTAATACACTGACAAGGTATATTCGAGTCAAACGGCACCTGGAATTTCTCTCAACTCCGCGTGTGTTTCGCTGTATCGAGGACAGTACACTGTCAAGCCAGAGACTTGAAAGTGTGTGGGTAGTGTCTGTGCAGTGTGATATGTTGTGCCCATTGTTTGACTGGCTTATTGGCCGCCAGGCCCCTAGTGGGTCCTGACATTGGGTATACCCTGCCACATGAAGGCTAGCCTGATGTATCCAGTATCACAACAAATTGCTCTGGCAGGTTGTGCCGCCTAGTTTCCTGGGATTTCAGTGGCTAGGACCTTAAAAAAAAAAAAAAAAAAATTATGCATTTGACATTAGTGCTTAATGGGATTGCTGTTGGAGTTGAATTCTAAAGAGATGTGTTAAAGACCTAATAAGTCAGGCAAAATTTTTGATGTTATTAAATTTAGATGTGAGGCCATACGCTAGATAAAAGCTATAGTGTTTGTTGTTTTAGAGAGTTAGACGAAACTGGTGGAATTAGACGTTGATTAAAATTTGGCAGCATTTTTAAGGGTGTACCTTGGTTGATTTAGTGAGAGATGGGGGAGACTGAAGACTGGGGGGGGAAACAGATAGAAGAATAGGGATGATAGATTGGCATCCCAAAGAGGTCAGTGGAGACGAGCCCCAGGAGGCGAAGTATGGGGGGTAGGCAGGAAGGAGAGGAGAACAGAGATGTCTCCCCCCTGCCTGGGGGATGGGGTTTTAAAGGGAACCAGGTTAGAGTATCCAGTCCAGATCGCCAATGGCATGTTGGCAGCAAAGCCGCAGAATGTCTTCGTCAGTGTCATGTCCAAGCAGTGTCTAATCTGGTATGAAGGTCAAGCTGCCCATCCCGCTCCGGGGGTGGGATTTGTTAGCTGGCAGTGGGGAACCCACCAGGCGAAGGGGATGGGAGAGAGACACATTTGTTTCATTCATAATCTGCATTCTCAATCTACTTGCTTTTTTTTTTTTTTTTTTTTTTTTTGCAGGCCAGGGAAGAATGCAGTGATAGTGTTTATGTGGTTAGTAAATGTTTGTTAGTACAGTATATGTAAAGTAATGTAAGTTATTTTTAACTTTATATTCTTTCGGCCAATTACATTTGCTCTTCCACTCATTTCCATTCACTCTCTCTTTCCCTCATGCTAGGTCACTCTTTCTTTCACCAAAACTGCCATTTATTCCCTTTTACCATAATTCCTAGTTCACTCAGTGCCCAGCCTATTCATTCTGTCTTTCATTTTCATTCATTATTTCTACATTGGATCTCCTTGCTACTAGCTTACTGATATTTTTCAGTTAATTTGCTTCCCTGGCTGCGTATACATCTCCCTCCCCCGCATGGTTACTTATTTGGTGTGGGGCCCTAGGTTCCTACACATGGCAGGGTAGTCCTGGGGAGTTTTGTTATATCTGGTTTCTGTCAGGGTGCAGAATACTGCTGTCCTAACAGTTTTTAAGTCATCGTCTGGGCATGGTGGGAAACTTGGGCAATTTTACTATTGATTATTGTCTAATTGCTGGGGGGCTGAATTGTCATTCTTTCATACTTTCTGTGTGAAAGATGTAAAAGCTTTATAATCTTCTGTGATGAACAGATGTTCTTCTACCCTGGGAAGGGGACCAATCTGTGCTATTAGCTCTGTTCTGGGGATGTCATATATTATACATTCATATAGAATGTGTGCCCAGTCTTCACTTTCACCACAGGTGCAGTTTGGGTCATCGGTCAGGCCTAAGGAGGTTAGTTTTGCCTTTAGGGAGCCATGACCTGCCAATATAAATGTTGTAAAAAGTCCAGGGGCCCATTTAAGTGGCCCCTTTGACACCCGTGGCAGAAACCGTTTGGTAACCAGACCTCTGGTTTCCTGCTCCCACTTTTGTTTGCCATAGCTCATGGAGCTTTGTGGCTATTCTTGTTCTTTCATGATTGAAGATGTTGGTTGTGTCAAGGGTTATCCCCAGAAATTCTGTGGGTATGCCCATTTTAAATCTATAATATAAGCCTCTTTTGGCTACTTCCAGGGAAAATGGGAGAGTTCCAGCCAGCAACTGTAGTGCAGGTGTGCTTACTGCGCGACATGCTCTGGTAATAGTGAGTAGTATTGTCCTTTGTATTGATTCTAATTTATTCCTATTTCTTACTATGGCCGAGAGGATGAACCATGCACCGGCTTCATAGGTGATAACAGGTAGGAACATTGCACAGTATATGACTGCCAGGGTCTTTCTTTTGAGCCCCCAGTCTGTTCGACTGATCCTGGCAATCATACCTGCATAATTTCTCACTTTCTTTGCCAAGTAGATCAAATGGGAGTAAAAAGTTAGTTTTGAATCAGAGACCACTCCAAGATATTTTAGTTTTGTTACCATTTTTATAGTGGTTGTGTTAATTTTGATTTGTGGACGTCTGCTTATGTCCAAATCGACTTTTAGAAGTATTTGTTTGGTTTTTTCAGGCGATATTTTGAGCATGTGCATTTGTGCCCACTCCTGCAGCTGCAAGAGGGCGGCGTTTGCTCTTTGCTCTACAACCACTCGTGAGTTACCTTTTACAATGAAAATCATGTCATCTGCAAAGGCCAGCCTTTCCATGGGGCCCAGATCCAAGGCCAGATATTCGTCCAGAACAATGTTCCAAAAGAAAGGGCCAAGGATTGAACCCTGCGGGCAGCCTTTATTCAAGGGGTGTGTCAATTTCTGGAACCTTGTGCGTATTGAGACACTTCTGTCTGTAAGGTAGCTGTTTATTACCTTATAGAGGTTTTGTGGGGCATTTGCCTGGCAAAGTCTCCTAAGGACAATAGGCCACCAGAGTGAGTTAAATGCCCCAGCAAAGTTAATGGAGATTGCCAGCATATTAGCATTAGTAGAGGCATATGATGCAAGAAAGCAAGCTTATGCAGCATCAGCCAGGAAAAAAAAAAAAAAAAAAAACTTCCCCTTCATCCTTCCGTTCGTTTGAAATACCTGTCCAGCTGAGCCTTAAATTTATTTAGGCTATCAACTTCCACAACAAGGAATGGAAGTCTGTTCCACCAACCAACTACCCGCTGGCTAAAGGCAAATTTCCGCACATCTATCCTACAACTGTCTTTCCTCAATTTGAATTTATGCCCTCTCAGGTGATTATTCTGAGCAAGAGGCAGAATTCCATCAGCATTAAGCATGCTCAAACCATTCAAGGCTTTATACACCTCTATCTGATCACCTCGCCGGTGCCTAGTCTCCAGACACTGTAATTTGCAAAACTTAAGCCTTTCTTCATAAGAGCAACCCTTTGTTCCATTCACTAACTTTGTTGCCCTTCTCTGTACTCGTTCCAGCAGCTCGACATCCTTTTTGAAATGAGCATTAGCATTAGTATTAGTAGAGGCATTTGATGCAAGAAAGCAAGCTTATGCAGCATCAGCCAAAAAAAAAAAAAAAAAAAAACCCACTTCCACTTCACCCCTCTGTTCGTTCAAAATACCTGTCCAGCTGAGCCTTAAACTTATTTAGGGCTATCAACCTCCACCACAAGGGATGGAAGTCTGTTCCACCAACCAACCACCCTCTGGCTAAAGGCAAATTTCCGCACGTCTATCCTACATCTGTCTTTCCTCAATTTGAATTTATGCCCTCTCAGGTGATTTTTCTGAGCTAGAGGAAGAATCCCATCAGCATTGAGCATGCTTAAACCATTCAAGGCTTTATACACCTCTATCAGATCACCTTGCTGGTGCCTAGTCTCCAGACACTGTAATTTGCAACACTTAAGCCTTTCTTTGTAAGAGCACCTTTGTTCCATTCACTAATCTTGTTGCCCTTCTTTGTACTCGTTCCAGCAGCTCTACATCCTTCTTGAAATGAGGCCTCCAGACCTGTATACAGTACTCTAGGTGTGGCCTGACCATTGCCTTATACAATGGAATAATCACCTCCTTATCCCTGCTGGAAAAATTCCTGTATATCATTGACAATACTCCATGAGCTACTCTTGCAGCCCATCTGCACTGCTCAGAGAACTTCACATCTGCCTGCACTACCACCCCCAAGTCCCTTTCATTCTCTACCACTGTCAGTGTAGTACCACAGAGTTGATACGTTGCTCTGGGGTTGCTGTTTCCCATATGTAGTACTTTACATTTGTCAATGTTAAACTTCATTTGCCACCTCTCAGCCCATCTGCTCAACCTTTCCAGATACTGTTGCAGCAGCATAGTGTCAGTAGTGTCCTTGACAACCCTGCCAACCTTTGTATCGTCTGCAAATTTAGACATTAAGCTTGATATACCATCATCAATATCATTTATAAATACAGAAAACAATAATGAACCCAACAATGAGCCCTGAGGGAGTCCACTAATAACATTAGTCCACGATGAGCAGTGTCCATTGATTACCACCCTCAACCACCCCTTTATCCATAGCAGCAATTTGCCTCCAATGTCACACTGCTCCAATTTGTGTAGCAGTCTTCCATGTGCAACAGTATCAAAAGCCTTTCTAAGATCCAAGTATATAATATCAAAGTTATTCCCTGCATCCAGTTCTTTTGTGACTGCATCATAGTATCCAATCAAGTTGGTCAGGCAAGACTTCCCCTTAACAAAACCATGCTGTGTCTGTGCTATAACTGAAGTCTTGTCTAAATGATCCTGCAGTGCTTCTTTAACCAATGCCTCCATTAATTTTCCTGGAACAGAAGTTAAGCTCACAGGTCTATAATTACTAGTGTCAGCCTTTGATCCTCCTTTGTGAATTGGGGTCACATTTGCACATTTCCAGTCTATGGGTACCTCCCCTGAGTCCAAGGAAGCTCTCATAATTATGGCTAAGGGTTTGCTTACTTCCTTTGCTGCTTCCTTTAATATAACTGGATAGATCCCATCCACCCCGGGTGCCTTTCTTGTGTTTATCTTCAACAGTTTCTCCTCCACTTTACTCCCAGTTATTTCAAGATTCTGTAGCTTACTGCTAGAGTTGAATACACCTCTGGCATTCCCCTTGCTAAATAACTCAATGTGTGAATGTCGATGCAAAATATTCATTTAGTTTGTTAGCTACCTGAGCAGGATCATCAACAGTTGACCCATCAATATCAAGTGGACCACTCTGATTCATCCCCTTCCTTCTAGAGTTTACATAAGTAAAGAACTCTTTTCTGTTTTTCTTTGCATCCCTTGCCAAGGATTTCTCGTAATCTGCCTTCGCCTGCCTAACCTCCTTTGTAACTTGGTTGCATATCAGCTTGTATCTATCATAGGCATCTGTATCATGTGTTAATTTGTAAGTATCCCATGCATTTTTCTTCTCTGCCATATGCCTCATTAGTTTATCTGACATCCATTTTGGCCTAAATCTTGAACAATATTTCTTAGTTGGTATGTAAAGCCTAGTAGCTTCCAAGATAAGTTCTTTGAATGCTTCCCATTTTGAATTTGCTGTTGGTAACATCATCAGTTGGTCCCACTGTATAGAATTTAAATACTGTCTCAGTCCATCGTAGTCGCCTTTACGGAAGCAATAACCCTTCCCTTTACCCCTAATGGTAGTTACCTCTTTGAGTAAATCCCACTTCAGCACACTGTGATCACTTCCACCTAGTGGTTCATTTATCTGCAGATTCTTAATGCATGAAGAATCACTGCTGATAATCAAATCAAGAGTATTACTCCCTCTAGTTGCCTTCCGAACATGCTGATGTAGAAAACAATCATCCAATAAATCCACAAAAGCCCTGCTAGTGTGTGAGTAACCAGCCCCCAAATTCCAGTCAATATCTGGGAAATTAAAATCTCTCATTATAAGACTCTCTGATTTACTGGCCCACTCTATTTCCCTGTACAGTTCCTTATTATACTCATCAGAGTCATTAGGCCTATAGCACACTCCTACTCTCAATTTTGATCTCCCAATGCCTATGTCACACCAAACTGACTCAACACTGCACTGTCCAGCGATGTCGACTGGCTTCACTTCCTTGGTTTTTATGTGTTTCTTAACTAATAGCATAACCGCTCCCCCCTTCCTATCCTGTCTATCCTTTCTGTAGACGTTGTACTCCCCAAATTGCAGTTCTGCATCCCTTATATCTGTGTGACACCACGTCTCTGATATCCCAACAATATCTGCCTTTGATGTTTTGAGCAATACCTCAAATTCATCAAATTTATTTACTAAACTCCTAGCATTGGTGTACACGCAGGTATACCTGCACCTGTTTCTATTCTTAGCTTCCCTAACACAACCCATGTGTTTACTTGTACCGCAATGGCTCTCAGCAGTCTCTGAAATACAATGCATCTTGTTTTTCAGGCTTCTGCTCATTTTAATAGAAGCAGTGCAAGAATCTCTTTCACCTCTGCCAGTGGCTACTGTCAATCTATTGGTCTTTTTCTCCCCCCAAGCTAGCAGTTTTCCGACCCACCTAACACTGCCTCGATAGCATCAGCAAATATTCTTGCACCCTTTCTATTTAAGTGTATCCCATCCCTGTAGAAGCACTCTCTCCTGTTAACAAGTACAGTCCAGGCCTCCAGACCTGTATACAGTACTCAAGGTATGGCCTGACTATTGCCTTATACAAGGGAATAATCACCTCCCTATCCCTGCTAGAAAAATTCCTGTATATCATTGATAAGACACCATGAGTTACTCTTGGAGCCCGTCTGCACTGCTCAGAGAACTTCATATCTGCCTGCACAACCACCCCCAGGTCCTTTTCATTCTCTACCACTGTCAGTGTAGTACCACAGAGTTGATACATTGCTCTGGGGTTGCTGTTTCCCATATGTAGTACTTTACATTTGTCAATGTTAAACTTTATTTGCCACCTGAGGACACAGCATGGTTTTGTTAAGGGGAAGTCTTGCCTGACCAATTTGATTGGATACTATGATGCAGTCACAAAAGAACTGGATGCAGGGAATAACTTTGATATTATATACTTGGATCTTAGAAAGGCTTTTGATACTGTTGCACATGGAAGACTGCTGCACAAATTGGAGCAGTGTGGCATTGGAGGCAAGTTGCTGCTATGGATAAAGGGGTGGTTGAGGGGGAGAAGACAGAGAGTGGTAATCAATGGACACTGCTCATCGTGGACTAATGTTATTAGTGGAGTCCCTCAGGGTTCAGTATTGGGGCCTTTATTGTTTTCTGTATTTGTAAATGATATTGATGATGGTATATCAGGCTTAATGTCCAAGTTTGCAGACGATACGAAGGTTGGCAGGGTTGTCAAGGACACTACTGACACTATGCTGCTGCAACAGGATTTGGAAAGGTTGAGCAGATGGGCTTCGAGGTGGCAAATGAAGTTTAACATTGACAAATGTAAAGTACTACATATGGGAAACAGCAACCCCAGAGCAACGTATCAACTCTGTGGTACTACACTGACAGTGGTAGAGAATGAAAGGGACCTGGGGGTGGTGGTGCAGGCAGATATGAAGTTCTCTGAGCAGTGCAGACGAGCTGCAAGAGTAGCTCATGGTGTATTGTCAATGATATATAGGAATTTTTCTAGCAGGGATAAGGAGGTGATTATTCCCTTGTATAAGGCAATGGTCAGGCCACACCTAGAGTACTGTATACAGGCCTGGAGGCCTCATTTCAGGAAGGATGTAGAGCTGCTGGAACGAGTACAGAGAAGGGCAACTAGATTGGTGAATGGGACAAAGGGGTTCTCTTACGAAGAAAGGCTTAAGTTTTGCAAATTACAGTGTCTGGAAACTAGGCACCAGCGGGGTGATCTGATAGCGGTGTACAAAGCCTTGAATGGTTTGAGCATGCTCAATGCTGATGGGATTCTTTCTCTAGCTCAGAAAAATCACCTGAGAGGGTATAAATTCAAATTGAGGAAATACAGATGTAGGATAGATGTGCGGAAATTTGCCTTTAGCCAGCGGGTGGTTGGTGGGTGGAACAGACTTCCATCCCTTGTCGTGGAAGTTGATAGCCTAAATAAGTTTAAGGCTCAGCTGGACAGGTATTTCGAACGAACAGAGGGGTGAAGTGGAAGTGGTTATTTTTATTTATTTATGTTACTTTTTTTTTTTTTTTTTTTTTTTTTGGCTGATGCTGCATAAGCTTGCTTTCTTGCATCAAATGCCTCTACTAATGCTAATGCTAATGCTAATACCTCTCAGCCCATCTGTAAAACACAGAGGAGATATAATTCTCCTCTGTGTTTTTAACTGTTGTTAGTAGTTGGTGCATGGCATCATCCTCTGCTTAAAACCGTACTGATTGTTGGAATGAAAACCTGCTCCTTTGTAATATTGAGTTAATCTGCTATATATTAGTCTTTCATATATTTTCCCTAGTAAAGAGTAGGGCTATTGGTCTGTATGATTTGGGATCAGTAGGGAGTTTTTCAGGGTTTTTGAGAATTAATCTTAACACAGCTTGTTTCCATATTTTTGGGAATATACCTTCTGTCATACAGTTCTTATATAGTGCTATTAATTTATCTGGTGCTATTTCTGCAAATTTTTCGATAATCTCAACCTCTAAGAGGTCAAAACCTGGGCATTTATTGTTTTTGGTTTTAGATAGTGCTATTTCTAAGTCTTGTATGGTGAACAGAGGTTCAATATTGGCATTGTCATATTCAGTGTTTTCTTTTATAATGTTTAGCTGGGTGGGGGAATGATTCTCAGTTTCAGTCCGAATGATACTGTCTAGGATGTTATTTACAGAATCCACCCAACACAGGGTTGGGGTTCCATCTGGTTTGACTCAATAGTTTCTAAGACATCTCCTGTTGGAGCTTGTTGGTCACTATTCTGTAGACAACTCCCTAGGGGTTATTGTTTCCAGTAGTTATTATTATTATTATTAGCCATATGGTGCAAGGAAGCCTGAGGCTTATGCTGCACCAGCCAAAAAAAACTAAAAAAATTTCTGAACTACCCCAAGAGAAAGAGAGAGAGAGAGAGATAAAAGGGAATCACCAAGGAAGATAAGAATGATGATATCCAGCTCAGGACCCTGGGTGTGCCAAGCCCACACTCACCAGATGTGAGCCCCTGGGGTTCCAACCAAGTGCTTCCAGCATTCCCTTTTCTTGTCTCTTATGAGGGCTGTATACTGATTCCTGAGAGTTCTATAAGAATCTCTCAGTGCATCCACTTTATTTTGTGGCCAAGATGTTCTGGCTCTTTGAAAATGTCTCCTCACCTAATGTACCCTACTTCTGAGTATAGTCAGTTCAGGGCACCACCAGAGAACTGTCTGCTTCCTTGGTTTTTTCCATGGGATAGACGGGGCTGCTGTTTTTGTTAAAATGTTTGTCATAGTCAGTGTTTGCTTGTCCGGGCTACAGTTGCCTGATCTAGACCACTCATTTTCCTGTTTTTGCAGCTCAGCTGCTGAATGTTCTTAAAAAATCTGCCAGTTTGCCCTTTTAAAGTTATACCTTTTGATATCCAACAGGGAATGTTGGGTTGTTTGGAATTGCCTGCTTAGTTTGAACAAAATGGCTCTGTGATCTGATGTGGTCCAGGTTGGCTGGACACACCAGTCTGTGATTTTATAAGCTATTGAATTGGTGGCAAGAGTGACATCAATGTCACTCTCCCACATGGTACTGCTAAAAGTTGTGAGGTTATTTGGTTGGATTAGCACTTGGAAGGGTAAGGTGGCTATATAGTCTGAAAGTATCTGGCCATTATGTATGCCTGCACTGTCTTCCGTACGGCTATGCCATAAGGCTGACCGGCAGTCGACATCAGCACACACTATGATATTTGCAGTAGGTAGCAAGTTTGTGACTACTTGTAGGTATTCAATGGTTGGGTTTATATCTTCCCCTGGTCTGGAATATAGTGAAATAATGTAAAACTCTCCTACAGCACTGGTGATATGGGCACACACTCCCTCTGGGGAGCAGAGGTGACCCACCTTTGTGACTGTAAGGTCAGTATTTTTAACTATTATTGCTGTAGCAGGGACACCTGAGGTGTATTCTATTATTTTATAGCCTCTTGGGTATCCTTGAACACTACCCATATGTGTGTAGGGCTCTTGGAGTACCAAGATATCTATATTATTTCCTTCCAATTTGAGTTTGATATGATCTACAATGGCTCTTGCTCTTTTGAGCATTCAATTGGACAAGATTTGAGCCCTAGTCACATTTATGTTTTCAGTCTGGCCCATAGTTGGTCCTAGATTGTATAAATTTTACCATTTTTTTATAACAGGGGCATTTATCATACCTGATACTATGTGCATAGTCAGTCAGCTGTGCTGCTTCACAGGTAGCACATTTTGGCTGCTGATTGACAGTGGTAGAGAATGAAAAGGACCTGGGGATAATTGTGCAGGCAGATATGAAGTTCTCTGAGCAGTGGAAATGGGCTGCAAGAGTAGCCCATGGTGTCTTGTCAATGATATACAGGAATTTTTCTAGCAGGGATAAGGAGGTGATTATTCCCTTGTATATGGCAATAGTCAGGCCACACTGAGTACTGTATACAGATCTGGAGGCCTCATTTCAGAAGGATGTATAGCTGCTGGAACGAGTACAGAGAAGGGCAACAAGATTAGTGAATGGAACAAAGGGGTGCTCTTACGAAGAAAGTCTTAAGTTTTGCAAATTACAGTGTCTGGAGACTAGGCACCAGCGAGGTGATCTGATAGAGGTATATAAAGCCTTGAATGGCTTGAGCATGCTCAGTGCTGATGGGATTCTTCCTCTTGCTCAGAATAATCACCTGAGAGGGCATAAATTCAAATTGAGGAAAGACAGATGTAGGATAGATGTGCGGAAATTTGCCTTTAGCCAGTGGGTAGTTGGTTGGTGGAACAGACTTCCATTCCTTGTTGTGGAGGTTGATAGCCTAAATAAATTTAAGGCTCAGCTGGACAGGTATTTCGAACGAATGGAGGAATGGAGGGGTGAAATGGGAGTGTTTTTTTTTTGGCCGATGCTGCATAAGCTTGCTTTCTTGCATCATACTAATGCTAATGCTAATAATTAGATTCTAATACAATCCACCCCAAAACTGGAGAAATGCTGTCTCTCTAATCCACAAAGGAGGTGCGAAATATGTGATGAGTAACTATACACAAGGGGGTGCGGTCGGCCAAGATTTTCTTTTCATGCATGACAACACTACTGCACACAGAGCTGAAGTGGTGGAGAAATATATATTGAAACTGAAGATATCCAATGACTTCTGTGGCAAGCACAATCACCAGACTTAAATCTGATTGAATATGTGTGAGATGCTCTTGGGGAGCATGCCGACAGCTAACTTCATAGTCATTTGGTCAGCTAAGGTCTGTGCTGGTGGAAAATGAGATTTGTTGCCACAGAATCTTATAGACACCCTTATATATGGCTCACTGCTGTTGGGCCTGTTTAGTTGTTGGAGGGGGCTCATATGCTATACTGATGTCATATGACCATATTTTCAAGCATATTGTATATTGACTTCTTTAATATGACTTCTTTTTTGGTAATTCATATATAACCCTTATAAATGTCCCTTATACCTGAATGAAATTTCTGGCTGTCTCCTCATTTCATTGTTATTCTATGGTACACTACCATACAAAATTTTATCCTACTTCATCACAAGCTGCATGAATTACACCGCGTTTTCTACATGTTCTGTTAATATTTTCGAGCAGTGTTAACAGTAACAAGGACACTCAGCTCTGTTATTTTGACACAAAATATGCATAAATGGTACTGTTGTTTTGTTGAATCTGGCTACTTAATTACCAAGAAGCAGCTGTCACCAGGAAAGATGCTCACAACGAGATGGACCACAATTACTGGAAATCCCACATTGAAAATTAATGCAGATCTAATGCCTTGGCAATGCCAGTGAATGGATGGGTGAAATGAGAGGTGTGTGTGTGTTGTTTTTTTTTTTTTTTTTTTTGGCTGATGCTGTATAAGCTTGCTTTCTTGCATCATGTGCCCTTGCTAATGCTGTGCTACAAAGTGTCTAATTTGACAGCACTAGTAAGTCCTGCTGTTACAGAACTATAACATTGTGTCTGCTAGAGCTATAACATCTTGCCAGTGGTAAAGCAGCAGAATTATTTCAGACAGGTTTCCACAATATATCATTTATCATTATTTGTTTTGCACACATCATCATTTGACAGAAAATTACAAATATTTTCCCACACAAGTGTTTCAAGATTTAAATTAATTTTACAATGCAGAATTAATTTAATCCAGAATTAATTTAGCAATTAATTTAATCCAGAAAACTATGGCCAGCAGTCTCACACTGAACGACCAACTTTTGGTGGTCGTTCAGTGTGAGACCGCTTCCTGGCTTTAAACAAAATAACAACTTTCAATTAGACCCTTCCCAGTACCTGTCCACACCTGACCACAACTATTCATTTACCATCTGTAGTGGACTAAACAGTTTTTTTTTTTTTTTTTTTTAATGAAAACCCCAAACAAGAAATTATACCAAAATTGGCAGATGAGTTAAAATGGATACTCCACATTGATATTTATAGTTGAATGCAAGCTCCAAATCCCACAGCTCAAAAACCCAAGCAGGGAATGTAAGGAATTGGATTGTTAAAAATAAGTGATATGATGACCTCATTACCATTTCTTAGAAAAGATACTGAGTTTATAGGAAGGCAGGGCTGCAGGGAAAGCTGTTATATATTCAGTTCTAATTAAAAAGTTCTACATATGAATCTCTCAAGCTGTTAAAAATGCTAATGAGGGATCATTGGATTCCGTTACCAGAATCCAATGATCCCTCGAGATGAAAAAATACAGAAAGGTGCTGCTGAAGAAGAGGTGAGTATAGATCAGAGTGACTTTGATTTCTGTGATAGGGTAGATCATAAAGTCTGTGGTGAAGGATATATTCAGGATCATCTCTACAAGAATGGTGCATTACCATGATGTAGCCGTTAGACAGCTGAATGAGTATGCAGCTGACATATGTCATAAATTGCATGTGTTCTGTGGTTGATTTGCCTGTTTTGCTGGATGAAAAATCCAAGTTTCTAGAAAGAAAGACCTTGCTGTCCAACATCTGAGACTGACCAACTCAGTCATGCAGCGAAAAAAAAGCACATAAAAATATTTCTTATCATTGAGGGGATTTTAACCCTGGCCTTTTCCACCTCGTGATTATAACCACTGTGCTACCTGTGTAGACTGTACATATTTCTAGACTGTAGCAAAGCTTTTGATACCCTTCCTCATGAAAGGCTGTTATATTAACTGGTAGAACCTGGATATACAATGCAGGATCACAGACTGGCTAAAAGATAAGAGACAAAGGGTTATCTTAAATGGTCAATCTTTAGGGTGGACGAGTGTAACAAATGTCCCTCAAGAATCTGTGTTGGGCCTCTCCCATTTATAATTTTCATAAACGATGTTGATGAGAGTATCCTCCAGGGTAAGCTGCCAAGGGTTGCTGATAATTTCAAGGTGGGAAGAGTGATTAAAAAGTCAGGCCACGTTACTTCAAAAAGACTTTGATTGGTGGTGTATATGGTCCAAAAAAACAGCAACTAAAATTTACTGCTTATAGATGTAAAATTATGCATTTAGGGACCAGAAATCTTGGTGTCACATAAGTAGGGGATGAAAATAAAAGTGGTTCAAGATGAAAAAAAAAAAAAAAAAGACTTAGATGCTATGATTTAATCCACATGAAATTTTCTATGCAGTGTAAACATGCGGCATAAGACACATGGTGTTCTATGATTTATAGAGCCTTTATTAGTTGGGAGAAGGAATGTCATTATCTCTCTTTACAAGGACCATTTCCTTGTAAAGAGAGAGAATGGTTCTTTACAAGTCTGCATTTGGAATATTGTATTCAAGTCTGGAGAATGCATCTGGAACTTCTGGAGAGGATTCAAAGAAGGGCAACCTGCAAATAATGAATGCAAATCGATACATATGAAGAATGACTTAGCAGGAGTGGACTGCAAAGTTTGACTACTAGACATCTCAGGAAGGAGATCTAAAATGAATGAGGAAGGTCTGTTCTCCCTCCCAGGGGGCATAAAAATCTCAGAATAAGAGAAGACTGGATCTCATTCACCTATGGGCAGCAAGTTTTTGAACAAATTGTCTCTCAATGTGGCAGAGACAATGAGTTTGGCTAAATTCATGCTAATATTGGATGGTTAACTTCTGAAAATGGGAATAGTCTAAATATCTTGTTTGTTTGTTTTTGTTATTTTTATTGTATTTGTTCATATCTTTATTTTTCGGTGATGCAGAAAAAGTTTGATTCCTTGTATCATTTGGCTAATAAAATGTGTGACTTAATTCATTAATTTATACTGGTAGAGAATGGAGTAAAAAGTAGTGTCCATTAAAGTGCCCAAAGTGGGTGAGCAAGACCCTTCTTGTCCTCTCCCAAAGTGGAGAGGACAAGAGGTCATATTTTGCTTTTAAATGCATTTCCTGCAAACAGAAGCAAATAGGTTTATGTTTAAGCTGGAGTATTTGACATCCTCCGTATTTTGTTGGAATTCATGGCAGTTTTGTTGTAGAATTTAACTATTACAACTTGAATTTAATGTATTCCTGAGCTGGCTTCTGGTTTTCATTTACCTACTTTAGTTTAATGGATCCCTTAGCTGATGAGGGTTTTCATTTACCTGCTTTGGTTTTAATTCTGGTTTTAGGAAAGGAGGGCAACAATATCCATATTGTCTTCAGGATACAGATCCAAGATATGATCATCTGTACTTTTCTTTTCTTAATTTAACTCCGTTGCATTCTATATCATACTGATAACAGCCGTTATGCAGATACTTGGGGTTTTATTTATATTCTGCTATTTTTTTTTTTTTTTTTTATATTGAGATGAAAGTAGCAACTGCTTTTTTTCATATACTTGTGTTAACAATAGGGGACATATTGTATAAAGACTCTCGTGGTGAGACTTGTATATCAGTTTGTGTTGACACAAAATACTTGTGCAAACCATTTGAGCTTAAGCTTTTCCTTTATTATTTATTGGCATTATCTTTTCTCTGCCTTCTCTTATGGGATATTTTTTGTCTTGTTTTCTGGATTTTTCTTGTCTTGCTATTGTTAGCATACCCTTGAGCATATAGGATGTTCAACTCCATATATTCAATGGTATGTAATTGAATTCAAGTAATTCTTCGTTTCGGTTTCAGGTCAAATCATTCCTTGTTGTTGTTTCATTCCTCCAAACCAAGCACAGGTAGGAGAACCACAACTCAAAAGCATCACTTGAGAGAACCAAAGGAGTTCTTGGGGAATCAAACTGAGTCTGTGTAAAACATATGGCAGAAACACCATCAGGAAGCTCACTTTTCTTCTATGCTATGCAGTGAAGATATGATCCTCTGCCCCACAGAATACTGTAAATAAACTGGTGTCTAGAGCTCTGGGTTCTCAAATGGGCAAATTAATGGTCTAACTTATAAAAGCTATGGATCAGCATTTGCAAATCTTAATAACTCTCACTGTGAATACAGCTCATGAAAGCAAAGAGGTTTCATAAACCATGCATAGCAAGACATAATCACTTGAACATCTGAAGTACCATAGACAGGAAAATCCCAGTCAGAGACCTCTGAGGTTCCTGCTGTGCGCTAACCTGAAGACACTGACCAGTTGAAAAAGACACTTCCTGAATGCAGTACTTCACTCTTTTTCCTTATGGGATAGTACAGTGTGGTTTTAATCATTGATCTCCCCAAACTGGGTTGAAAAAGCTTTGATTTGAATCCCGTCAATGATGCTAGAAACTTTTATGGCTTTTTTCACTCCATAACTGAGTTAGTTGGTCTGAAGTGAAGATAGCAAGGTGTTTTCTCCTGGAAACTTAGATTTTTTTGTCCAGCAAAACAGGTAAACAGATCAGAACACACACAGATCAGTTGCCTTCCAAATCACCCCCCCCCCCGCCTTGACACAGATCTTTGATCCCATTGATATGCAGCATCAGAATGAATTACAGCTTCGAAATGAAATGAAGTGATACCTGTTAGCTGGTGTATCTCTTTTGTAGTTCCATGTAACATAAACATTATCTGTCAGTATGTCAGCATAACAAATTATATGTATTTGTTGTTTTACTTTGCACTTGTTACATTGTTTTGTTGTCATCTTTGTAAGATTCCTCTGGATAGCTGTTTATGAATCATTGTTATGCTTATTGAAGTAATTAAAGAATTTTATTATTGTTTTAATTTTATATTGAATTATTCAGAATTTCATATAATTCTCAAATGAATTATTTTTAGTTATTGGAGAGCATACAATATATTTTGGTGTTGGCAAATCAACAGTGATTAGCACGTTCCATTTGCTGAGTGTCATCTTCATCTGGTAATTTAGTACACTTTTAAATATTCATTTGCATCATTCATACATTAATTGTTTTTCTATAAAATTTTAAAATTGTTTACAATATATTATTACAATGCAGAATGTACTTAACATTTTTATTATAGTATAGTAAAGATCAGAGAGAGGAAATACTCATAAAATAAAGTGTCAGTTATTTTAACATTTATACACAATCATGCATACATTAATTGGTATCTCAAATTTATGTTACAGGAAGTTACATTAGACTCTGGAAAAAAGGAACATCGGTTCTTTTTTCCGGTGTTATGCGATTACTGAAAGACAGTAGGATTAATGAAGTAAATGGAACTCTAACAATAACTTCAGTGCAGGAATCCGATGCAGGGGAATATAACTGTCAATTAAGCACAACACCCAAGTTGGAATTGCTTCACAAACTTGAGGTATTAAGTAAGTATAGCAAAGGTTGAAAATAAGTGAATTTATTAAGTAGCAAAATATATTTATATAAGTTTTTAAAGATAATAAGTCATCAGGAGAGAGAGAGAGAGAGAGAGAGAGAGAGAGAGAGAGAGAGAGAGAGAGAGAGAGAGAGAGAGAGAGATCCTATCCACCTTTCTCTCTTAAATTTTTGCCACTTCAAATTCTAGTTACTTAATTTTAGTATTAATCAGGCCTAATGATGCAGGAAAGAAAATTTATTTCGCATCAACAAAAAAAAATCTCTGATTCAAATGCAGTTTTGCCATTTTGAAAAGTATTATTCCAATTTTATCTTAAACCTCATGAAACTCTACATTGGGATACAACTTTTCAAGGATCAGAAATGTATTTGATAATGAACTACACGAGATACAATCTTTCATTGCTTCCTAAAATTTTTTATTTCCACCCCTTTTTGTTTTTGCTTGGCAACATGAAAATATCTCCTTATCCATTTCCCTATTCCTGTAAGGACCTTGAACACCTTAGCATTAGAAATAGTAGAGGCATATTAACCCCGGGGCTCACACTGGTGAGTATGGGCTTGGCACACCCAGGGTCCTCAGTTGGATATCATTATTCTTCTCTTTCTTGGTGAACTGAATATCAAACTTTTGGTGTAATGGCAATCCTAAACGACCCAAGTAGTCTGATAATTTTAAGCATGTTGTCCTAACTTACAGACATTCTGTTGTTATTTTTCTCTTTTGGCACAAATAAATCAATATGCTTGTTTCTTTTAAATGTTTTTGCCAATATCTGAAAATCCTCACTACATACCTCACATCTAAGCACTGAGGTCATTTTCTGTAGATATATTGAAGAATGCAGTCTGTGGTTTTATCATACTAACAGTTTTTAAATCTTTTCCATTTTCATTTTGGAGGTTGATTACTATAACAGATTAAATCAGAAGGATGATTTTGCCTTAATTCTTAGGCATTTCTGCTGGCCAAGTCACGTGCAGAGTCTAAAATAAGAGGAGAATGTTCTTTTCTTTTGTTCATTGAGGAAGTACTTTGAAAAATGATGTTCTTATAAGTGTTAAACTAGCACAAATTTCATTCAATTGCAATTTGTGCTGTTCATTATTTTCAGATATTTGAAATTTTTTGTAGACAATTGCCAGTACTTCTTTATGCTGTTATAGATAAAGAAATAGATGAATCAGTAGATGTCTTGCAACATTATTTCTGTCAGTTTCAATGTGAGAGCCTGCCAGAGGTAATCCTCTGGTAGGCTCTCACATTGTAATCCTCTGTTGGGGAATTGACAAATTCACAAAGAAGCTTGCAATATATAAAATTATCACAAGTCACGTTTGGAATTTTAACATTTCTTATAGCAATGCTCATTGTGTTAGAATATTTTCAGCCAAGCTAGAAAAACAAAAACTGAATTCAGTATATAAAGCTTTGGAAATGGTCCTGACAGTGAAGTAGAGATAGCAGAATTGTTATAAACAAAACTGACTCTTCATTTCTTAAGCGGTACAACGTTTGCAACAGTATCTTTCTTGAAACCAACAAAGTCAGTTGATATCTAATAGAAAATCTAAACATAAATCCACAGACAAAAAAATTTTAGATAAGCTAATGTTTGAAAATATGTTGTACTGGTAAAGAATCCTGTGGTGTATATTTTAAAATAAAATGTGTGTGTTATCAGAAAAATTTAATTTCTAGTGTTGCATAGACTAAAAAACCTGCTGTTTGCTTTTTGAAGTAAAAAATATGTGTAAATGTCTAATATCCAATTTTTTAATGAAATTCAGTGTCTTATCACATTTGTTTTGTCCCTTTTTATACACACACACACACACACACACACACACACACACACACACACACACACACACACACACACACACACACACACACACACACACCAATACGCCCTCTCTTCATAAATAAAAATTTGGCCACCATAACTGGCATAGACTGCATCTTGAGTACTGCATACTGGTTTGGAGGCTTTATTTTAGCAATGATGTGGGTCTGCTGGTACAGGCACCTTGCAAGGTGATCTTACCTGGACTACATGTTTTTACACACACACACACACACACACACACACACACACACACACACACACACACACACACACACACACACACACACACACACACACACACACACACGGGGACATAAATTAAAATTGAGAAAAGTTGGTTGCAGAATAGATGTGTGGAAGTTTGTCTTCAGCCAGCAGGTAGTTGATAGTTGGAACAAACATCCATCTGTTGTTGTTGTGGAAGTGGGTAGTTTGAATAAATTCAAGGAAGAACTAGACAAGACTATAGGCGATGTGGAAACTTTTTTTTTTTTTTTTCTCTCCCTTCTTGATGTTGTATAAGCTTGCTTTCTTGCATCATTTGCTAATACTGATACTTCCATAATTGTCAAAAGTAGGTTTATCTATATAATAATTATAATCAGTTTTGATTTAGCATCTTTTCATATTTTTTTGATACTTTTGCTTACAGTAATATTCCTTAAGGAGTAGTTTAAATATCCTAAATTTTATTATGATCACCCCTTTTATTAAAAGTAAATAGATATAAATTCAGCACCATTAATATGCATATATAATGGAATTATCATCATAACCTTTTTTTTTTTTTTTTAGTTCCTCCTCACATACATCCAAATCCAAAAGATGGCCACGTTGTAGTGAAGAAAGGTGAACCTCTCTTCATTGCTTGTAATGCATCAGGTTTTCCAAAGCCTTCTGTTGTGTGGAGTGCTATTGTGAGTAGCTTAATAATATTTTGCTGTTTATGATATTCACAAAAAATATGGGGTAATGAGAATTTTGCAAATCAGAACTATTTTTAGACAACTTATTTGCTTAATTGTTGGAGTCCATTATATAAAGTCTTTATTTTAATGCTCGGATGAGAGCACACTGGAATGCCATTTCAGGTTGTCATATCCATTGGTAATGTACAAACATGACAGATAAAAATAAGATATTTTATTACCATTTGATAAAATTTCCCATTTTGAGCCCCACATGAATTGGAATTTAATTACTTTATAAAATTATCTTTCATTTTTGTTATACATCATCACAGAAGTTAATCTATCTAATTTTGGTACTGTCAGAATTTTTACATAGTAGTGGTTGTAAAATAGAATTTAATAGTTAAATAGAAATTAGTTACCCTCACTTGTGCAGAATATTATGTAGGTTAATAATCTGGTTAATATTCTGTAATTTTAAACAATAATAATAAGGGAGCATATACACCACTATATAAGTAACATTAGAATGTTTCATTGTTTAAAAGTTATTAGTAAGTTTGTGATAATAATAGAAAGTTAAGTTTAAAAGGGAGTGGGGGATTATTTAAATAGTAGGATAGGGAATTATAATTACATTGCTGAGAAATTTAAAGTTAAACCAAACAATAAGGGTATATAGATAATTAGTTGAAGATACAAGGGTATATAGAGGATTTGAGATCGCAAATTAAAACTGATAATTAGTGCTAGAAATAAGAGTTATGAAGAAGTGATAAACAAACAAAACTAGGGAATCTTGCAGATGTACCAACAAATGTTAAATACAGAACTCTTCTTTCTTACAAGTTAAATGGCATTAGTATTAATACTAGCAAAATGATGCTAGTTAGCAAGCCTTATACAGCTTCAGTCAAGGGGAAAAAAAAAAAAAACAACAGAAATGCTTTATTTGCTCATTCTGTTGTCCAGTGGTTCTCTAAATTTATTTAGACTACCCACTTCCACAGAGGTGAAAATTTATTCCAGTATTCAACTACTCTTTGGCTGAAGGTAAATTTCCACACATCTGTTCCGTAGCCATCCTTATTCAATTAAATTGTATTTTTGTTGTTGTCTCAGAGAGATTAAAGATGCCATCAGCATTTAATTTATTCAAAAAACCTTTTTAGTCTTTGAAAGCCTTAAACACCTCAGTCAGTTCACCACACACATAAAGAAGTCTAGTTTCCAGTTGGTGTATTTTATTGAACTGTAGTCTCTCTTGGTGAGAATACACTTTTGTTTCCTAATCAAAATTTGTTTGCTTTACTAGTGTTTGCTTTACCTGTGAAATCCTGTAGTATTACCCTTTTGTGCCCTAACCAAACTCACATTATTCTTGCACCACTTTCTATTCAAGTATATCCCATTTAGGCAAGGGTAGGCAAGCCAAAGCAGATTATGAGAAGTCTCTGGCAAAGAATGCCAAGAAAGGCAGCAAACATGTCTTTGTCTTTACTTATATTAACAGTAGAAGGAAGGGGTTGAATCAATCACATTGGTACACTTGATGTCAATGGTTTAACTGTTGATCCTGCTCAGCTTGCTCACAAACTGAACAGGTATTTTGCATCTACATTCACGCATGAGGGAGTGATTTAGTGAAACTGAGAGAAAAGTGGAAGAGAAATTGTTATAGCTTAACATAAAAAAGGCACCTGGGGTGGGGCACCTCCATAGCCAGGTGGGCAGGAGCAGCAGTGCGTAGCATATGCTTCTTGATTAGACCGGGGTTTGAGCCCATGACCACCAAATACGGAGGATGCGGAAAGGTCAGGAAATGACCACCGCTTATCCCCGGAGCAATATGGCCTTAGTTGCTAATGCTCCTAAAAACCAAATAACAAACAAACAAACCTGGGGTGGATGGAATCTACCCAATAATATTAAGGAAGGCAGAAAAGGAGATAAGCAAACCATTAGCATTATGAGTGCATCTTTAGATTAAATTGTGATCCCTGTGGGCCGGAGATGTGTCAATATATCTTCTATTCACAAAATGGGATCAAAGGGTGACATAAGTAATTGCAGGCCTGTTAGCTTAAATTCTTTTCAGTGAAAATAATGGAGTCTCTGGTTAAAAAAGTAATGCAGGACCACCTAGTGCAGCTATATTGCAGTCATAGAATGGATTTGCTAAGTGGTGATCTTGTCTGACCAATCTGACTGGATACCGTGATGCAGTAACAAAGGAACTGGATGCAAACAATAATTTGTATTTGAACTGCTGTACAAATTGGAGCAGTGTGGCATTAAGGGCAGGTTACTACTCTTTGATGAAGGGTGTTTGAGTGGAGTGGGAGAAGACAAAGTGGTTATTAATGGACAATACTCTTCATGGACCGATGTTATTAGTGGAGTAGAGTTCAGTGCTGGCCCATTGTTGTGTTGTACATTTAGTAATGATATGATGAAGGTATATCAGGCTTAATATCCGAGTTTGCAGATGACAGTAAAGGTATGCTACTGCAACACGATCTGAAAAAATTAGAAATGGCAGTTGAAGTTTAATATTGACAAATGAAAGGTATTGCATATAGGGAGCTATAATCCCAGATTAATGGAAAGATTAGTGGAAAAGACCATGGGGTAATTATGCAGTCAGATATGAATTTCTCTGAGCAGTGCAGCCAGGCTGTTATATCAGTGACATACAGGAATTTTGCTAGCAGGGATAAGAGGGTGAGTATCCCATTGTACAAGGGAATGGTTAGGCTGCATTTTGAGTATTGTGTACAGGTCTGGAAGCCTCATTTTAGGAAGACTGGATCTGATGGAACAGGTGCAGATCAGGGCAATGAGATTAATGAAGTGAACAAAAGGGTGGCCTTACCAAGAAAAGAAAGGCTTCAGTTTTTCAAATTGCAGCATCTGGAGACTAGGTGCCTGTGGGGGGTGATCTGATTGAAGTGTTTAAGGCTTTGAATGGATTAAGCAAGCTCTATGCTGATAGCATTCTTTGTCTTGATCAGACTACACTCGTATTAGTGCATAAATTCAAATTGAGGAAGGATGGGTGTAGGATAGATTTGCAGAAGTTTGCCTTCAGCCAGCGGTGTTTGATTGTGAGAACAGACTGCCATCTGTTGTTGTGGAAGTGGGTAGTTTGAATAAGATTCCAGGAAGAACTAGACACATTATTGGAGGGGATAGACAGGTGATATAGGAAGGTGTTTTTTTGGCTGATGCTTTATAAGATTGCTTTTTTGCAATCAAATTTGACAAATGTAACTACACTCCAACCTTTTCTTACCAGCTCTGTTATACAGGGTGTCTCAAAAATATTGGTACAAACGTTTAGGGGAGGTAGGTAACATCTAAAGGAATGTGAATCGCATAGGAACCCATAACCGGAAACATCACGGGAAAGTAGTAGCAGAGGCACAAGAAGCAGATGTTATGTTGTTATTTGGTTTTTATGAGCATTAGCAACTAAGGCCATATTGCTCTGGGAATATGCGGTTGTCATTCCCTGACCTTTCCGTATTTGGTGATCACGGGCTTGAACCCCGGTCTAATTAAGAAGCGTGTGCAATGCACTACCGCTCCTACCCACCTGACTACGGAGGCACCACAACAACAAGAAGCAAAAATGACACAAGACAGTAATTAGTAGCAAACATTTATTTGACATAATCTTAACAATGGAGAACGAGATGGATGCATTTCATGATGTTACAACAGATGCTCGAAGGTTCCACCGTGAGACGCAATGCATGTGTGACACCAATGCAGCATGGATTGGCAGACACGGTCGAACACACCTGAAGTTTCTTTGACAGCAGCAGCACAGACGAGTCTCGCCACGAGATCCATTTCCGTCTCCACAGGCGATTCATACACGATAGATTTGAGGGCCCCCACAGAAAGAAATCAAGGCTCAATAAATCAGGTGAGTGTGGGGCCCAGGCAACGGGTCCACCACTGCCAATCCATCAATGCCCAAAATGCCTGTTCAAATGGTCACAAACACACCTTCCATAATGGGCAGGCGCCCCGTCATGTTGAAACCAAATGTTGCATCTCACATTTGCTGGAACATCGTCAAGTAACCCTGGTAGAACTTTTTCAAGAAAGATCCGATATTTAGCGGAGTTCATGCGGGATGGTAACAGGTATGGGCCGACCAAGCAGTCACCAACCATACCTGCCCACACATTTATTGTGAAGCGATGTTGTGCCGCATAGGGATGCACACCATGTGGGTTGTCACGAGCCCACACATGAGCATTGTGCTGGTTGAATAAGCCTTCCTGAGTGAAATAAGCCTCATCCATGAACACAACATAGGCTGGAAAATTCAAGTCTTGAACACTTTCTTGGAGAAACCACTGCACAAAAGCCACATGTGCAGGATAATCTTGGGGGAGCAGTAACTGAACCCTTGGGAGATGAAAGGGGTGTAAGGAATCGTCGTGCCAGACACGCTGTACACTGCAACGAGACACTCCTAAGGCAGAGGCAACGGCACGTGTGCTGGTAGTAGGATTATTCTGGACGGCATTCAACACACTTTCTTCCATGGCGGGAGTTCGCCTCGAACGTAGTCTGTCCGCACTACTCCTGTTACCTCTAAATGACCCATAATTGCACAAATTTTGTTGCACACGTGCAAACAAATGGTGGTCCGGTACATGTCTGTCTGGGAAGCATTCTCCATAAATTCGTTGAGCTGCTTGTCCATTGCCCTCTGCTAATCCATACACTAGGTGCATGTCTGCCGGCTCATAGTTCGTATATCGATGCATGCTCTTCGTGCGACGACTACTGCTTGAATGAGTAAACCAGAAATTTTCCCTCTTGCGAACTGATGAACAGCGCTGTGTACTGACTTATGGTGACATTTCCGGTTATGGGTTCCTATGCGATTCACATTCCTTTAGATGTTACCTACCTCCCCTAAACGTTTGTACCAATATTTTTTAGACACACTTTATATTAGAGTCCCGATTATCTAAGGTAATATGGACCAAGGGAACTTAGGATAACGATAATCTTGGATAACATGGAAGGTGTGGTAAATTATTATTAAATAAACTGGATTTGAATACATTAACATGATGTACACTCTATTTTCAGCTTGGACCTACTTGTTGAATTTAATGACTTTTAAATTATACAATAAAACACTTAATTTTATTTGCAACTATTTTATTACAAAAATTATTAAAAAAAAATAGTACATGTATAAAAATTACAAGTCATAGACAAGAAAAATGTACACTTAGAGTCATTAGCACTACACCTTAATATCATATAAAAAATTCCTTAATTGTTTCTGTTTCATAGAAGCACCTCACTTTTTAGCTGCTATATTTTGTAGGTGCCTAAGTAACAAAATATTAGCGGACGTGGTATCTCCTACTGTACAATATAATGTAAAGCTGACTCAATGGCATTTAGATTTTCCATGTGTTTTTTTTTTTTTTTTGTAGTTTCTATGTACTTTTCATCATTTCATTTCCAGCTGTTCATCATAATTCATCATCATCATCATCAGCCATTTTAAATCCACTGCAGGATGAAGGCCTCTCCAGCAACTTTCCAGTTCCTTCTGTTTTGAGCACTGGCCATCCATTTACTACTCAAAAACTCATGAATTTCATCTATCCATCTCCGCCTTTGTCTTCCAGGTTTTCTTCTAGTCCCTCTTGGGTACCATTCTGTTATTTTCTTAGTCCATCTGTCATCATGTCTTCGAGCTATGTGTCCTGCCCAAGACCATTTTAGTTCTTTAGTTTTGATAAGAATGTCCTTTACTTGAGTTTGCTGCCTAATCCATGTGTTTCTCTTCTTATCTAACAGTCTGATTCCCAATATAATTCGTTCCATTCTTCGCTGTGTAGTTCTTAGCTTCTCTTCCATTCTTTTGGTGAGTGCCCAAGTTTCACTTCCATAAGTCATGGTGGGGAGTATACATTGATTCATTATTTTACGTTTCAGACAAACTGGGATATTGCTCTTCAGTATGTGGCTATATTTCCTGAATGCTATCCATCCAAAATTTATTCTTCTCTTGACTTCCAGCCATTTATCATTATTACAGCTAATAACTTGTCCCAGATAAGTATATGACTCCACCTTTTCAATTACTGCTCCTTCAATCATTATTTCCCTTTCCGTGGCATACTTGTTCATCATTACTTTTGTTTTATCCATATTCATCTTTAGTCCAAAATCCTTACTAACTGTGCATAACTGATTAAGATTTTCCTCTAATTCTTTGGGATCGTGGCTTATGACCACAATGTCATCTGCAAATCGTAAATGGTTTAGGTCTCTCCGTTCACATTGACTCCTTTCTGCGACCAGTCTAATCTTCTGAAAGCTTCTTCAAGGGCAGCAGTAAACAGCTTCGGAGATATTGTGTCTCCTTGTCGAACTCCTTTCTCGATTTTAAATTTGCTACTGTCTTTGTCTAGTCTAATAAAGGATGTAGCACTCTCATATATTTTCTTCAAAATCATAATATATGGAGTATCTATGCCTTGTCTTTCCAGTGCCCGAAACATTGCCTTATGCTGTATGGAGTCAAATGCCTTTTCATAATCCACAAATGCCAGGCATAATGGTGTTTTATATTCATTTGCTTTCTCCATTAGCTGTGATATTACGTGAAGGTGATCCATAGTTGAGAATCCTGTCCTAAAGCCAGCTTGCTCTTTCGGTTGATTCTCATCAAGTATTCTTTCTAATCTGTTAGTAATGACCCTTGTGAACAACTTGTAGATATGGGATAACAAGCTAATTGGTCTATAATTTCCAATTTCTGATTTATCTCCTTTCTTATGCAGCAAAACTATGACTGCATTATTCTACTGCTTAGGCATCACACCTTTTCTAATGCACTTTGTGAAGAGCCTTGCCAGTTTTTGTGTTATGTCTCTTCCTCCCAATTTTAACAACTCTACAGTAACTTCATCTTCCCCCGGGGCTTTCCGATTCTTCATTTTCTTCAATGCATGTTCTACCTCATCAGGAAGAATATCGGGTATGTCGTATGTGTTGCTACTTTGCAATCCAACTTCCCCACTGCTGGTATCATTCCCTCGCTCCTTGTATAATTCTCTATAGTAGTCTTCTACTATTTGAATTATGCCTTCTCTGCTGTTTATAAGTACACCATCGCTATTCTTCAGTTTCAGTATCATTTGTCTTTCTGTATTACTGCTCATGGCTGCTGATTTAAATCCTTTGTTTTCCCTTAATGCTTGTTCTAATTTTCTTGTGTTAAATCTTCTTATGTCCTCTCCGAGTCTCTTTCTAATGGCTTTGCATAACTCAGTATACTCAATTTTCTCCCTGTCAGTGTTTTTCTTGCTCTTCATTTGTCGTCTTTGGTTCATCATGACAAGTGTTTCTTGACTAATTTTTTCTTCTTTGGATTTCTGTGACTTTGGATTTCTGTGACATCAGAATTCATCCACTCTTTAATATCCACTGTAGTAAGAGTGTCCAAAATAGGAAGGTTATTGGCTAGTTCTAAAAGGGTTTCCTTACTTCTTTCATCTGCATTTGCCTTCTCATTCTCGTTGGCTTCATTTTGGGAGCATAAAATATTTTCCCAGGATTTAATAAGAGTAGATGTTTTAATATCAATCCAATAATGTCCTTGATGTTTATTTTTTTTAAGATTCTCAACAATATCGGTCCCTGTTTCAAGATTTTGAAGCAGATGTTTTAAGATATGTCACCTGTAGTTGCATTTCAAAGCCTCCAAAACACCTTGATCTAGAGGTTGAAGAAGGGATGTCACATTAGGTGTTAAAAACAGAGCTCTGATATCACCAAAAACTAGTACAATTTTGTCTGAGTGGGATGGAGCATTGTCTAAGATCAAAAGTACTTTATGGGGAAGTTTCTTTTCGTTCAAATATTTTTTTTTTTTTGTGCTAGGGACAAATTCTTCATGAAACCATGTTTTAAACAAACTTGAATCCATCCATGCATATTTTTGATTTGCTTCGTTAATCTGTAAACATTTTTTTTTTTTTTTTTTTTTTTTTTTTTTAAAGCTTGGGGATTCTTTGACTTTAGCATTAGCATTAGTAGAGGCATTTGATGCAAGAAAGCAAGCTTATGCAGCATCAGCCAAAAAAAAAAAAAAAAATCCACTTCACCCCTCTGTTCGTTCAAAATACCTGTCCAGCTGAGCCTTAAACTTATTTAGGCTATCAACCTCCACCACAAGGGATGGAAGTCTGTTCCACCAACCAACCACCCGCTGGCTAAAGGCAAATTTCCGCACGTCTATCCTACATCTGTCTTTCCTCAATTTGAATTTATGCCCTCTCAGGTGATTTTTCTGAGCTAGAGGAAGAATCCCATCAGCATTGAGCATGCTTAACCATTCAAGGCTTTATACACCTCTATCAGATCACCTCGCTGGTGCCTAGTCTCCAGACACTGTAATTTGCAAAACTTAAGCCTTTCTTCGTAAGAGCACCCCTTTGTTCCATTCACTAATCTTGTTGCCCTTCTCTGTACTCGTTCCAGCAGCTCTACATACTTCTTGAAATGAGGCCTCCAGACCTGTATACAGTACTCTAGGTGTGGCCTGACCATTGCCTTATACAATGGAATAATCACCTCCTTATCCCTGCTGGAAAAATTCCTGTATATCATTGACAATACACCATGAGCTACTCTTGCAGCCCGTTTGCACTGTTCAGAGAACTTCATATCTGCCTGCACAACCACCCCCAAGTCCCTTTCATTCTCTACCACTGTCAGTGTAGTACCACAGAGTTGATACGTTGCTCTGGGGTTGCTGTTTCCCATGTGTAGTACTTTACATTTGTCAATGTTAAACTTCATTTGCCACCTCTCAGCCCATCTGCTCAACCTTTCTAGATCCTGTTGCAGCAGCATAGTGTCAGTAGTGTCCTTGACAACCCTGCCAACCTTTGTATCGTCTGCAGACTTGGACATTAAGCTTGATATACCATCATCAATATCATTTATAAATACAGAAAACAATAATGGACCCAACACTGAGCCCTGAGGGACTCCACTAATAACATTAGTCCACAATGAGCAGTGTCCATTGATTACCACTCTCTGTCTTCTTCCCCTCAACCACCCCTTTATCCATAGCAGCAATTTGCCTCCAATGTCACACTGCTCCAATTTGTGTAGCAGTCTTCCATGTGCAACAGTATCAAAAGCCTTTCTAAGATCCAAGTATATAATATCAAAGTTATTCCCTGCATCCAGTTCTTGCCAGTACAGACTTTCCAATGAGAATTAGTTTAAGCTTATGCCGTCCCCCATAAGGCCTCCATAGCCGAGTGGGCAGGAGCGGGAGTGCAGTAGCACACGCTCTTTGAGTAGACTGGGGTTCAAGCCCCTGACTGCTGAATATGGTCGATCTGCCAACCCGCACTGGACCAGCATGGCAGATTATGGTCCATTTCCCTCAACATGAATTGTTGAGGAGGCTTCCATCCTGCAGTGGGTTGATAATGGCTGCACTTTACTTTTTTTTACTTTTATGCCCTCTCTCCCAATGAATTTGAACATGCCAGTACAGTCATTCTCTCCTTGCTTCATTTACACTGACAGTGGTAGAGAATGAAAGGGACCTGGGGGTGGTTGTGCAGGCAGATATGAAGTTTTCTGAGCAGTGCAGACGGGCTGCAAGAGTAGCTCATGGTGTATTGTCAATGATATATAGGAATTTTTCTAGCAGGGATAAGAGGTGATTATTCCTTTGTATAAGGCAATGGTCAGGCCACACCTAGAGTACTGTATACAGGTCTGGAGGCCTCATTTCAAGAAGGATGTAGAGATGCTTGAACGAGTACAGAGAAGGGCAACAAGATTAGTGAATGGAACAAAGGGGTGCTCTTACGAAGAAAGGCTTAAGTTTTGCAAATTACAGTGTCTGGAGACTAGGCACCAGCGAGGTGATCTGATAGAGGTGTATAAAGCCTTGAATGGTTTGAGCATGCTCAGTGCTGATGGGATTCTTCCTCTTGCTCAGAATAATCACCTGAGAGGGCATAAATTCAAATTGAGGAAAGACAGATGTAGGATAGACGTGAGGAAATTTGCCTTTAGCCAACTTCCATCCCTTGTCGTGGAAGTTGATAGCCTAAATAAGTTTAAGGCTCAGCTGGACAGGTATTTCGAACGAACAGAGGGGTGAAGTGGAAGTGGTTATTTTTTATTTATTTATTTATTTATTATTTTTTTTTTTTTTTTGGCTGATGCTGCATAAACTTGCTTTCTTGCACCAAATGCCTCTGCTAATGTTAATTTATAACCAGGAGCTGATTTTTCTTTTCTAACTGCAAGTTTTTTGGATGGGAGCATTTTATAATTCAGTTTTGTTTTGTCACAATTGTAAATTTGATCCAAATTCAACTTTTCTTCTTGAATAATTTTTGCTAATTTAGCAGTAAATGTTTCTATTTCTTCCATACTAGCTGATAATTTTTCCTCAGTGATGTTCAGATTTCTAACTCCAAACCTTTTTCCCAACGATCCAACCAACTAATACTTACGATAAATTGTTCTTTCCCTTCATTAAAATGCGTATGAAAATCTAAGGCCTTAACCTGTAAAATCAGTCCATAAATCAGGCTTCCTTTGTCTCTCATCTGTGTGAACCACAAAAAAAGAGCTTCAGAAGTCTGTTCAAATTTTCCTTTCTTCATTGTTTTTCCTATTCAAAATTTCACTATCACGTATAGATGCTCTTTGTGAACACTATTTTTCAATTTCCGCTCTTTCTCCACCAGTCACCTACAGTAAATTCACTAACACCTAAGTCACTATCCACATTTTTTATTGTTTCTTCTTGATCCAAGCATTTGATTGCATTTAACTTCTTATCTAATGACAGCAACAAGCTTCCGTTTTCCACTCATAGTGCTTACACTAACCCTAATAACATAGATGAAACATGACAAATAAAAAAATTACAAAATTAGAGAGTAAAATTTTTAAATATTTTTTATTAAATCTTTAAAATGAGAGAGCAAAAAGTCACAAAATCAACAAAGGTGAAAGATCAGATCAAAAGATCAAATGTAAAAGACCTTTTATGTTTCTTCTCTTTACTGAAATACGCACTCTTGTCTTTGATGACAAAGTATACACAACTTTTTGACAGTTCACCTCGGATAATGCGGAATCTTGGTTAAACGAGTCTCGGTTAATCACGACTCTACTGTATTTAAAAGCAGTTTAGCTAATTGTGATATGTGGAGAGATATCATTAATCCAGTATGTTTCACTTAAAGTGAAAAAAATTCATATTATTATAATATGATTAGCTAACAGAACATCAGTAAGGATGTGAAGTTGATTAAGTGAAAATCTGATGAAAGAAAAAAAAAAGTTAAATGTGATATCTTTACATTTCTGATCAGGGCCTATCTTAGGCCTAGGCAAACCAGTCATGTGCCTAGGGCCCGTACTCTGAGGGGGGGGGCTGTAAGTGGCAAGGGACACAGCCAAAATATGCAGTATCCAGTAGCATAATGACGAGCATTGGTGCCCGTGTTCCTTATAAAATGAATCAGGTTCTGCCAACCAAATAAAGTATACTTTCCAATTGTAATGTAGCTTCTAGTCAAAATGCATGCATTGTCAGTATGTTCAGATTTGTATTGATTTTCAGAAATCATATATTTGTTTTAAATTTTTATATTGGTTGTGTAATCTTAATTTTCTGAAGGCCCCCATGCCCTATTTTTTTTTATTAAAGTAGGGCGTAGGGTCCCCAGAAAATATTTTGCTTAGGGACCAAATACTCCAAAGATAGGCCCTGTTCCTCATGTGAACTAGACAGAAGAAACTTCTGCGCAATAATTGATTGCCGTCTGCCTTTGTCTATTTTTCTTTATGAAGGTATCCTTAATTTTGGAACAAAGCTGATCAGAAATAATAGGAGGAAATCTGAATCCTGATATTCGAGTATCTTGGAATAAGGCAACATGACACTAACAACACATATGTAAAAAAACACTGATATAACAGTTTTGTTTTACATCTGTGAAATAATCACACCAACAATGCTAAAACCCTAAAACTTACAGAGGTGGCCACGTAAACATTACTGTCATAAAGTTTAATATTTCCTAAATAATTCTCTATGGGTAAAAAATAGGTAAAATTATGTCATCTCCAGACACTATTACACCAGGCAGAAAACTAGCGTGATATAACATCATCATTCTGTAATATTAGAGTAGTGTTGCTTCATCTTGTTTTTTATTATTATTATATAAAAAGACTTTTTATCCTTTATGGGGTTTTTTATTGCCCCATGACGATACTGGAAAAGTGCATGGGAACTACAGAAGAGTTTCTGGAGTTCCATGCAAGTGTTCTCTCGTGGAGAACACTTGCTAGTGGAGGCTCTTTGGCACTGTGCTGGTGGTTGACACAGTTATTGGGATTGTTATTACTTGTTCCATGGGTGCCTCCATAGCCAGGTGGGTAGGAGCAGCAGTGTGTAGCACATGCTTCTTGATTAGACCGGGGTTTGAGCCTGTGACCACCAAATACGGAGGATGCGGAAAGGTCAGGGAATGACCACCTCATATCCCCGGAGCAATATGGCTTTAGTTGCTAATGCTCCTAAAAACCAAATAATAACAACAACAACAACTTGTTCCATATGCCACATCTATGACTCTGACCTAAGACCTAAGTTTGCAGACGATACAAAGGTTGGCAGGGTTGTCAAGGACACTACTGACACTATGCTGCTGCAACAGGATCTGGAAAGGTTGAGCAGATGGGCTGAGAGGTGGCAAATGAAGTTTAACATTGACAAATGTAAAGTACTACATATGGGAAACAGCAACCCCAGAGCAACGTATCAACTCTGTGGTACTACACTGACAGTGGTAGCGAATGAAAGGGACCTGGGGGTGGTTGTGCAGGCAGATATGAAGTTCTCTGAGCAGTGCAGACGGGCTGCAAGAGTAGCTCATGGAGTATTGTCAATGATATATAGGAATTTTTCTAGCAGGGATAAGGAGGTGATTATTCCCTTGTATAAGGCAATGGTCAGGCCACTCCTAGAGTACTGTATACAGGCCTGGAGGCCTCATTTCAAGAAGGATGTAGAGCTGCTGGAACGAGTACAGAGAAGGTCAACAAGATTAGTGAATGGAACAAAGGGGTGCTCTTATGAAGAAAGGCTTAAGTGTTGCAAATTACAGTGTCTGGAGACTAGGCACCAGCGAGGTGATCTGATAGAGGTGTACAAAGCCTTGAATGGTTTGAGCATGCTCAATGCTGATGGGATTCTTCCTCTTGCTCAGAATAATCACCTGAGAGGGCATAAATTCAAATTGAGGAAAGACAGATGTAGGATAGATGTGCGGAAATTTGCCTTTAGCCAGCGGGTGGTTGGTAGGTGGAACAGACTTCCATCCCTTGTCGTGGAAGTTGATAGCCTAAATACGTTTAAGGCTCAGCTGGACAGGTATTTTTAACGAACAGAGGGGTGAAGTGGAAGTGGTTATTTTTTATTTATTTATTTTACTTTATTTTTTTTTTTTTGGCTGATGCTGCATAAGCTTGCTTTCTTGCATCAAATGCCTCTACTAATGCTAATGCTAATGCTATTGCTGTCGAGGTAATGCGGTATTATGTGCCGATTGAGGTGGTCTGTGACTCTCCACAAGGTTCTAATCGGCCTCTGCTTTGGTTGTTTATTTTCCTCTTGGAGCTCTGTTTGTATTGATGTTGTCCCTTGGTGAGTTATTATTATTATTGTTGCTCTTATATTATTTCTCCCTGATTGGGGGATTCCACTCTGTGACGGGTACTGCTACCAAGTACACAGGGCGGTTGTAATGACTGGTGTTACTTTTGTTCAAGGAAATCTCTGACTATCCTACAGGTGTTCATGATTGCAACTTTCTGGAGTTCCTTGTAGGTGTTTGCTGCGAGACCTATTGCTGCTAGACTGCTATGTACAGTCTTTGGTACCATACCAGTGGTTAACATGATGATCGGGATGGTCGATACTTCTTGGATATGCCAAATCTCCTTGACCTCATGTCTCAGGTTTGTGTACTTCCTAATTTTTTCCTCATGGGTTTTCTGGACATTGTTAGGGTTGGGCACCGCTATGTCAATCAGGTAGGTAGCCTTTCCATCTTGTCCACAAGGGCTATGTCCAGTCTGTTGTGCGGGATGGTCTTATCCGTTATTATAGTGCGGTTTCAGTACAGCTTGTGGGTTTGGGTCTCTAGTACTGCCTGGGATTCGTACTTGTAGTATGGTACACTTTCTTTGGGCAACTGGTATTTCTTCACTAGCTTCTGATGTAATCCTGGCTACTTGGTCGTGTCTATGAGTGTACCCAGTCTGGGTGATCACCTTACACCCTGCGGTAATGTGTTGGATTGTTTCTGACACCAGGTTGATCTCCAGTTTCATATTATTATTATTGACATATGACACAAGGAAGCAAGCTTATGAAGCATCAGTCCAAAGGAAAAAAAAAAGAAAAAATGTGCATTGTGTGCCATACTACTCCTATTCAGCAGCAGTATGACATACACTTGGTTAACTCCAAGAAAGGAAAGTATGAATATTGCTCTTGATAAGGATGGCTTTTCTAGTTGTCATATCGCTGCAAAAGTTGGTTGTAACCAGCAGTGTACTGTGTCAAGGTTACTTAAAAGAAATATGAAACTGGAGATATCAAATGGAATTCTGGAACTGGACTGAAATGGAAAAGTCTTCAGTACAGCACAATACAGAGTTTTGAAGTGTCTGTCTCCATGATTATCAAGGAACAGAAAATTGTGTGTTTCAATATGATTGTGTGCTTTGCCATACTGTAAACATTATATAATCATTTAATATAGTTGCTAGTATGTTAATTTTAACTTGGGCTGTTATTTATTTATTTTTTTTATCTTTAGGGGAAGAAGTTCATGCGAGATTGCAATACTCAATCCTTATCATCACCAGGAAATAGTCCCTATTTAAACCTGCTTGAAATTTATGCTAAAATTTATGCTAAAAAGTCATTAATCATGATAAAATTGCAAGAAATCATTATTCATGTCTGGTATGATGAACTGAGAAGCAATTATATCAAGTATGTGATACACCCAATTCCAGACAGTATGCAAGGCAGTAATTAAAGCTCTTAGTGAGCCAACAAAATACTAATTGGATAATTCTGCAGGAAGAATCTGTAAATGAACCCAAATTTAACTTCCACTGATTGGATGGTAAATGCTACATTCAGTTTAGATCTAACTTTTATATAATATTTTTTTTCTAACTCTCGATCTAACTTCTGTCTGTTATAGAAGACCTATTGGTATCAAAACCACATTTGTTTGCTGCTGGTATATTTTTTTCTGTTTTATTACATAATGTCAATTTCAAACATTGGATGAAAAGGCATTTATATGGCCTGCAGTATATTTCTGTGATTAGTTGTAAATAAACATATCTAAATAGTTTTTTCTTTAATTTATTTTCTTATCTATAAAATGCATAATCAGTGTATAGCAGATTTGAGGCTATAGGGCAGTTATTTCAGTTATAACACATTTTTCAGGAGAAAAATTACAGTGATGTAATTTATGTGGCCATCACACTAAGTATATTAATCTAAAACACATGAAAAAGCAAGTGTCATCATTTGACTTCCATTAATTGATTATCATTAATTTGGAAGTAAGGTTTTTAGAATGCTCTTCCAGAACCATACTTCCAAATGTTTTGTTCACTATAAAACTGGATCTGTATCTCTATATGCAAAGAATCTACAGATTCAGATTTCTTGTAGCTGGCTGGTATGCAGTATAGGTGTTGCTGCTATAAGTGTGTTTTACATTTTTGGAAAGCAGTCTAAAATTGCAAGAAACTTTACATGCTGTTTAACTATATGCAACACTCTCCTGATAAATTGTTGCTGATTTCACTATTCTGTGCTTCATTTGATTAACTGTAAATATCCATTACGTAACTATTTATTTCTTAATTCAGTTAACTGTTAATAATTATATAGTGATTTTATCATTTTGAATTGTTCAGCAGTGAAATTATTCGGGTGATATTTTGTTTTCATAATTTATTGTTCAGTAATTTCATCATTTGGTGGATTTTGGTTTGGAAATTTTACTATTCGATAAATTATTTATTTTTTTGCTCAATTTCTTTTCAGTGACTTTTTTCAGTTGGGCTCTTCATGATCAATGAATTATAAAAATTATATGGTATTCATTATCTTTTATGTTTATTGTTTAGAAAGGCCAGCTTCCTGATGGGCTTACAGAAATAAAAGGTGAAAATATAAATATAGCTTCTGTGGAAAGTGAAAATTCAGGAATTTTTCAGTGTACAGCTAGCAATGGAGTGGGAAATGCTGAAAGTGCAGTCATTCAAGTCAAAGTTCTGTGTATGTATGTAAAGGTATTTTGTCAGTTATTTTGTTACAAACATTGAATGCTATTTGAAATTATTGAATATTTTATGGATATTCACATTCTGAACAACTCTAAAATTAGTATCAGTATTATATTGGTAATGATATAAAGGAGCAGACTTTTTCTGCTTAACATTGGGGGGGGGGGATCTGTGATTTATATCTTCCCTATCACCAAAACGTGGTTAGTCAATTCTGTTTTGAACTTTACCAAATTTATTCTAGTGATCTAAAACACACTGCATGAAAATGTTGTATAACGCCTTCTGTTATCTCCTAAAATTTTATATTTGGGGCTCCATGGTTCTTTTGTCTTCTACCAGTGAAAATGCCATGCCTTATGTCAGGTTCCCCTTCACCAGTTTGGTTGTGTCCTTCATTCAGCCCTCTCTCGAAGTCCTGCCTTTCTTATGACCTCTAGACCCGAAACACAATATTCTATATGCAGCCACACCAATGTCTTATTATAAAGAGGCAGTGACATCCTTTTCCCAACTTGTGAAGGTCCTATATATCATAGACAGAATACCATGTACCTTTCTAGCCACTTGTTTGCACTGCTTGGAAAATTTTGTCTTACTGAATTGTAACCCCCAAGTCTTTTTTTTTTTTGTCCTGGAACACTTAATTCTACTTCCTTAGCTTTTAAGTAACTCATATTGTCTCCAGGTGTAAAACCTTACCTTTAGAAGCATTAAACTGCAGCTAATATTTTTTTTAGACCATATAAGCATTTTCTGGTCATTAACAATTTCTGCCTTTAAATCATCAGTCAACTTTGACAACTTTCCCTGTACTCCCACATTAAGGAAGATGAGAAATAGAAGTGGCCTCAATACTGATCACTGAGGAATAGAGGGACTCCACTTGCTACACTGGTTCCGTACTGAGGAATATCTGTATATGACTGCTTTCTGTCTCCTTTCTTTTAGCTAGCTCTTGATTCAGTGAAGAATCTCAATGGGGAGCCATATTAAAAGCTTTGCTGAAGTTAAAGTGAATAATGCCAGAGTTGTTTTTAACATCCAATTATTTAATTTTGTTATAATAGCTAACTAGATTAGTCAGACAAGGTTTTCCCCCTTCATAAACTCATGCTGTGATCCATTTAGTATAGATGCCAGCTCTGTTGATCTATGATAAGTAATCTGTCTTTTTGACTCAATTTTACACCTTTGCCTGATTATTGTATTACCACAGAGTTCGACTTTTTTTGAAAAAGCAGTTTCTCTCCCCCTCACCCATTTTTTTTCCTTTTTGCAAAAAAATAGTAAAAGTATTAAAATGGGAATGTTTCTTAATTTTGTTAAAGAATATGGCTGTGGAAAATACCTCAGAATTGCTTGCTGTAATTGTTCAGTTGGGGGAAAAAAAAAAAAAAAAAAGGGCAAACTTTATTATGCAGATTTTCATTTCCAATATGATGTACATGGGTCATACATGATACCCTCTTTCAATTTAGAAAGCAGTAAAAGTGAATAAAAGAAAAAGTTTATCAAAAACTAATATAATTAAAGATTTATTTTCAAAGAAAATAAATTACATGTTTGCTACTCTTAACTCGCATTGCCAATAGAGTTTAGAAATATGAGCCAAAACACTGCCCTCATCTTGACAATAATTAGTCACAATTACAAAAGATCAGTAAGATCTTTTGTAATTGTGACTGATCATCATGTACAGAGACAATGAGAGTGGCACTGCATCATGAATGTCAAATGAAGTTGATGTGGTAAAACTTTAACCCTGCAGTGGTGGCACAACACCTGACAAGTGCCTCTCAGAAATAGTGTCCATGGTATTACCCTTTAATGATAAAAAATCCTGAATTTTTTTCTGAGCTTCCTAAATATAATCAAATTTGTACTGCAGCTGTTCCTGAATTTTTTAAAGATTTTTGCAGAGTAAATGAATGTTAACACCTGTCATGTCACCTATTTTCTTTGTAACTGTTTTCTTATAGGGTAATGTGGGACTTGATAGATGCCAAAATAACTATTAACTATCAAGTTTTCAATTACACGTTTGTCTAAAGTCCAAGGTTACTGTATTCCTTTCTTATGAGTTAAATAAACATCTACAGTTTCCCACCCCTTCATTGCTGAAAGATTTGTTATTGCTCTCTTATAGATAAAGATGGGAAAAGGAAAAATTTTGGATGCTAGTCTGTGGGAAGTGAGAAATGTTTGTTTCAAATTTGGTGTGCATAATTTATTTCACCAAAGGTGAAATAAATTTTGAAAAAATTTAAAAATGGAATTGAATAAAAGTATCTAATATATAACACATATTAAAAAATTTAGAAGTATTTGTTATATATATAATAAACAGAAATATATATGCATGCAGCTGTTTAAAATTCCATTTTCTTAATGACCATTTTCAAGTTGAAAATGGACAGGTTCGTGTTTTTTTTTTTTTTTTAATTTTTAGCAGAACTAATACATTTCTTGATTTTTTTTTTAAATAACAATAAAAAATTACAGGATTTTTTAAAATATTTCATTGTTTATTAAAAAAATGAAAAGTTACATACAACAAATATTGCATACCATTCAGAAAAGGTGAAATGCTGGTAATAGCAAAGTATAATTCAAAAAAATACCAAATTTTTTCTAGAAATTAAAAAAGAAAATTGGTACATGTCAGATGCCGTACTACCATTTTTGTAAGTCTGGTTTGTGCCACCGCTGCCAGATTAACATAAGCTGTTTTATTCAACATGTGCTAATAAAAAAAAAATAACAAACAAACAAACAAAAAAAAAGTTAGTGCAAGGTTTACACATTGTACCATAGAAGTGAATAAGCTGTATGATTACGTTTTCAGTGAGTTTTGATAAGGCTTAGTTTAGCAACCAACTAACATTCTATTATAAAACCCTAAGACCAAAGGTCTGCTAGCTCCAATTAGAATTTATAGATAGCAAGTGGATTAACAGAAGTGTTAAATTTAATATTATTTAACTTAAATAATAATACTTGGGAAACAAATTTGTTATTGTATAATGCAAGTTTCCGGTACTTCTCAGTATTATTAAAGTGTCAGAGGATATTTAACTAGGTGAGGAAAATAAACAAAAGTTAGATCTTCTCTTTCTGGTGTAGTTTTGGAAATTCTCTTGACAGCCAAGTCTGAACAGTAGTGCCATTGTTATAAACAAAACTTTTCACTTAACATTTCTGAAGAAGTTCAAAGTTTGTAATCAATCAGAAGCAGTCAGAATCAGTTGATTTCTAAAAGACAATCCAAACAGAATTCCACAGAGAGAAAATATTAAGTATACTATACTGGTAAATAATTCTGTATTTCAATATAAAAAGTGTATATTTTTCAATGAAATTTAAACTAATGCAGTGTGGAGACTTTAAAAAAACCTCCTACTTTTCTTGGAAGAACTGCTTTTTGCATAAAACCTGTTTTTTGCCTGTTTCAGCCAAAAAAACTTCCTGTTTTCCTCTTGTCTACAAATAACTAATATCTAGCTTTTTGAAAGTAAAAAGTTGGCAGCTATGCATTATGCATACCATTCCTATCAAGATGATTGATTGCATTACTTTTTTGTCATTTGTATCTCTGCATTGTGGGTTGAGGAGCCATTAGTTCTCCAGTCGAGTGCAAATCATTGTACACTCTACTAATATTCTTGTTACCATCCCCAACAGGATGATGCACTCTCATATACCATCCACTCCTGAAGTTTTTACCTTTGCTCAACTTCAGTAGTTTTTCCTGTATATTCTTCTTTGAGATTGATGTGTCACATGATTTATAGCAGTCTGAGTCCTTGTCACTATTCTCTCATGGTTCAAATGGTCATTCAGGTGTAAAGATTACTGCAAAGTACCCATTCAGCTTATCAGCCACTTTCTGAATTATCTGCTTTCTAAGACTTTTTTTCACTTTAATCAAGTAAGGTCCTATTGATTTATTCTTTTATTTTTTTTTGTTCCTGGAAAAGAATTCCTTGTCTTCATTTTTAGCTCTCTTTGCTATTGATTTCTCTTATTCAGCTTTCTCCTATTTTGTATCATCAGTGGATTTATTACTTATTTGTTTATAATACTTGTATAAATTAGTATCTCAAGATAATTTGTAAGTATCCCATTCTTTTTATCTTTTGTTCAGTAAAACTCATCTTAACCTCACTTTTCATTCATTTAGGCATCTTTCTTTCTTTTGTGGAACTTCTGCGCCTCCGTAGCCAGGTGGGAAGGAGCAGCAGTGCGTAGCACACGCTTCTTGATTAGACCGGGGTTCGAGCCCGTCACCACCAAATACGAAGGATGTGGAAAGGTCAGGGAATGACCACCGCATATTCCCGGAGCAATATGGCCTTAGTTGCTAATGCTCCTCAAAGCCAAATAATAACATAACAAATAACAACGTGGAACTTCTCCACTGAAACAAATGGATTTTCAGCTTCCAGCACGAATCCCCTGAATTCTTCCCATAATAAACTCATATTCAACAGTGTATGGGTGTTTCTCCAGATAACAGAACCTAAGAAGTACCTCAATCTACACTACTCCTCTCTATTGAAATTGAGGTCATCCTCTTTTTCTTTCACCATAGAGATCTCTTTGAAACTACCCATTTTATGACATTTTGGGGTCTACCTGCTATGATTTCTGTACTGTCAAATTTTGGATGAAGTTTGGATTTTTGATGAGAACCAATGGAGCCACTGTTTAAAGAAGTAATGCAGGACCATCTAGAGAGGAATGCAGTTATACTGCAGTGACAGCATGGATTGTTAAGGGGCAGTCTTGTTTGACCATACCATTCTGATTGGGTACTATGACATATTAAAAAGGAACTGGATGCAAAAAATAATTTTGGGATCATACTTAGATTTCAGAAAAGCTTTTGATACTGTTCACATAAAGGACTACTGTATAAATTAAAGCAATGTGGCATTAAGGGCAAGTTACTGATATTGGCCTGCTGGCCCATTGTTGTTTTTTATATTTAGTAATGTTCATGAAGATATATCAGGCTTAATGTTTAAGTTTGCAGATAATACAAAGTTTGGAAGAGTGGTTAATGACAGTAGTAGCAGGTATGCTACTGCAACAAGTTGTAGAAAAATTAGGCAGATGGGCTGAGAAATGGCAGTAAAAGTTCAACATTAACAAATGCAAGGTACTGCATCTGGGTAGCAGTAATCTGAAATTAACAGTACCAATTGTGTGGTACTACAGTCAGGCTAGTGGAAAATGAAAAAGACCTGGGATAATTGTGCAGTCAGATATGAAGTTGTCTGAGCAGTGCAGACAGACTGTTAGGACAGATCATGGGGTTTTGTCAATGATATTCTAGAATTTTGCTAGCAGGGATAAGGAGGTGATTATCCCATTATACAAGGCAATGGTTAGGCTGTTCTTGAGTACTGCATACAGGTCTGGAGGCCTCGTTTTAGGAAGGAAGGATGTAGATCTGTTGATGGGTGAAGAGAAGGGCAACTAGATTGATGAAGGGAATGAAAAGGTGGTCTTATCAAGAAAATATTTCAGTCTGTAAATTGCTGCATCTGGAGACTAGGCACCTGTGAGGTGATCTGATCTAGGTGTTTAATGCTCTGAATGGATTGAGCAGGCTCATTTCTGATGTCATTCTTTCTCTTGCTCAGGCATAAATTCAAAATGAGGAAGGATGGTTGCAAAATAGATGTGGAGGTGCACCTTCATCCAGTGGGTTATTGAGTTTTGGAACAAACTTCCATATGTTGTTGTGGAAATGGGTAGTTTGAATAAATTCAAGAAAGAACTAGATAAATTATTGGAGAGAATGGGCATGTGATGTGGGTAGATTTTTTTTTTTTTTTGCTTGCCTGGTATTTTATAAACTTGCTTTCTTGCATCATATCCCACTATTAATACTATATCGGCATTGGTTAACCTAATGAAAAGCTCAAATTCATTTAATTTATTTATAGTACTCCTAGCACTTTCAATGTAGACAAATTAAGTTTTGTGTATTTTTTGGCTGTTTACAACCCTGACCCTATCTATTATAGTTGCTGAAATATTTTTTTTCTTGGTACTGTGTGACTGATGGTGGTTTTTGTACCTATTCATTGTTTCTCTGCATGAGGTAATATGTCAGACACAACTACTTGTAGAGAAGGTGTAAGGGCGATTTTAGCCACGTCACTAATCTATATCATTCTGATGACTTCCCTTCTGTTAGTTGAATTTCGTTAGCAGTTAAATTGTACGTTTAAATAAATACGTATAACGACTTAGATTACAAACGTAATATAATTAATTCTATTTAACATAATTAATAACATAACATAATTAATTATAATAAATTAATAGAATCATGACTCAGACCAGAGCAGCAAAGCAAAAGGCTCAAGCTAATGGAAGTGCTGTGGCTCAGAGCAGAACTGAGGGGGGCAGTTGTCCTCTGACTCACAGCCTTATAAAATGCACTGTTTGCAGAGCAATCGGGTACGGGACATGATACTGCCAAGGGGGATGTCTTTGTGTGTGCGCGATGCAAGGAGTGTATCGATATCAGGCAACAAGCTGCTCCAAGGAAACCACATGCCAAATTGGTAGAAGCACCGAGGGGAGATGTTGTTTTATTACAACATTCTGGATTAGTTCCAAAATTTGCCAAAAAGGGGGAGTTTGGAAAAAACGCCAAAGTATCTTTTGCAGCGTGCAGAGGATATGAAGTATGCCAAAGATGCATATGAGAATTTTGATAAATAAATGTCAATAATTTTAAACAACCAATTTTTTTTTTTCTTTTAAAACATGTTGCAAAGATTGGATTTCTTGACGTAACTCTTTGGCATTGATATTGCTGCTCCCGTTTTCGCCAGTGAGAATTTCTTCGCACATTTCGTTTTTTTGCACTTTCAAATAAATTCATTAAGTTTCCTGATTTTAGAATAAGATGAAAAGCCGAGGAACCCCAGGGGTTCACATCTGGTGAGTATGGGCTTAGCAAACCCAGGGTCCTGAGCTGGATATCATCAGTCTTCTCTCTCTCTCTCTCTCTCTCTCTCTCTCTCTCTCTCTCTCTCTCTCTCTCTCTCTCTCTCTCTCTCTCTCTCTCACTCACTCTCAGGGTAACTCGGGAATTTTTTTTTTGGCTGGTACAGCGTGGGCTTCAGGTTTCCTTGAACGATATGGCTAATAATAATAATATTTCATTCATCTGACCAAATCTTTCTTGTAAGCTAATGATAGCTACATCGATCATTATATTAAAAAATTCCGTTTCAAACCATTTGGTTGCATCAATAGAGCCTTCATCTGATGAAGTTTCGTAGATAAACTCGAGCTTTTTTCTAGAAACTTGCACTTCTAGTAACACTGACGGTACTTCCAACTCAGTTTCAATGTCTGTAGCTTTATCCAGGCAGAATTTAAATAAATCTTGATGTTCTAAATTCGTTAGTTGACAAAGAGATCCATCAATATAATTGCAGTGGTCATTTCAATTGTACTACTTTGCATGGATTTACTTACTTTATTTACAATACTCAATGGTTCATACCAAACAACTACACTGATAATAAACACTTGAAATAAGTAATTTCTATTAATAAACCTTGTATTTCAGACTGCAATTCTGCATCTTTTCCTTTGGCCTGTTCCTTGATTTCATTTAATGCAGTTGTAATATTTTGTAATTGATATCGTTTCAGGCGACAACTCAGCGTTGTTATGGGCCTATATGAGAGCTTGAAGGACAGGGTGGATGCCCTCGAATGATCTAAATAGCTTACAAAGTACCCATCAAGCTCTCAGCTGCCCACATCAACGCCAGAGCTTGCACTTGATCATAACATAACACAGAGGCAACCCCCAAGACAGAATGCGTTGGTCCCAAAGGAACTAGTTGTTCTCGCTGACTCTATTCTCAGGGAAACGGGGAACATATTGTTCAAAAAGGATAGGTGGAACAGGACCAAGATATGTCTGCCAGGGGCAAAGGACGATGACGTTGTAGAGCGGATATCATCTTTTAAGGGCACAAAAGTGATTATGAGAAATCATTGGCAAAGGGTGCAAAGAAAAACAACAAAGAGTTCTTTACCTATGTAAACTCTAGAAGGAAAGGGAAGAATCAGATTGGTCCACCGGATATTGATAGTTCAAGTGTTGATGGTCCTGCTCAGGTGGCTAACAAACTAAATGAGTAATTTGCATCTACATTCACAGATGACGGGTTATTCAGGGAGGGGAATGCCAGAGTTGAATTAAACTGTGACAGGGAGCTAGATGATGTTGTCATAACTGAGAGGAAAGTGGAAGAGAAATTGTTGAAGATAAACATATAAAAGGCACCCGGGGTGATGGGATCTATCCAGTTATATTAAAGGAGGCAGCAGAGGAAGTAAGCAGACCTTTAGCCATAATTATGAGAGCTTCCTTGGACTCAGGGGAGGTACCCATGGACTGGAGATGTGCAAACGTTACCTCAATTCACAAAGGAGGAACAAAGGGCGACACAAATAATTATATACCTGTTAGTTTAACTTTTGCTCCAGAAAAATTAATGGAGGCACTGGTTAAAGAAGCACTGCAGGATCATCTAGACAAGACTTCAGTTACAGCTCTGACACAGCGTGGTTTTTTTTAAGGGAAAGTCTTGCCTGACCAATTTGATTGGATACTATGATGTGGTCACAAAAGAACTGGATGCAGGGAATAACTTTGATATCATATATTTGGATCTTAAGAAGGCTTTTGATACTGTTGCACGTGGAAGACTGCTCCACAAATTGCAGCAGTGTGGCATTGGAGGAAATTACTGCTATGAATAAGGGATGGTTGAGTGGGAGAAGAAGACAGAGAGTAGTAATCAATGGATACTGCTCATCGTGGACTAATGTTATTAGTGGAGTCCCTCAGGGTTCAGTGTTCGATCCATTGTTGTTTACTGTATTTATAAATGAAATTGATGATGGTATATCAAGCTTAATGTCCAAGTTTGCAGACGACTCGAAGGTTGGCAGTGTTGTTAAGGACACTAATGACAGTACGCTGCTGCAATAGAACCTAGAAAAGTTAAGCAGATGGGCTGAGAGGTGGCAAATGAAGTTTAACTTTGACAAATGTAAAGTACTACATATGGGAAGCAGTAACCCCAGAGTGATGTATCAACTCTGTGGTACTACACAGTGGTAGAGAACGAAAAGGACCTAGGGGTAATTGTGCAGGCAGATATGAAGTTTTCTGAGCAGAGCAATCTGCAAGAGTAGCTCATGGTATCTTGTCAATGATATACAGGAATTTTTCTAGCAGAGATAAGGATGTGATTATCTCCTTGTATAAGGCAATGGTCAGGACACACCTTGAGTACTTAATACAGGTCTGGACTCCTAATTTTAAGAAGGATGTAGAGCTGTTGGAACGAGTACAGAGAAGGGCGACAAGATTAGTGAATGGAACAAAGGGTTGCTCTTAAGGAAGAAAGGTTTAAGTTTCGCAGATTACAGTGTTTGGAGACTAGGCACCTGCGAGGTGATCTGATTGAGGTGTATAAAGCGTTGAATGGTTTGAGCATGCTCAATGCTGATGGGATTCTTCCTCTTGCTCAGAATAATCACCTGAGTGGGTATAAATTCAGATTGAGTAAAGACAGTTGTACGATAGATGTGCGGAAGTTTGCCTTTCGCCAGCGGGTAGTTGGTTGGTGGAACAGACTTCCGTTTGTTGTTGTGATGTTGATAGCCTAAATAAATATAAGGCTGAGCTGGATAGGTATTTCGAACGAATGGAGGGGTGAAATGGGAGGGGGGGGTGTTTTTTTTTGGCTGATGCTGCGTAAGCCTGCTTTCTTGCATCATATGCCTCTACTAATGGTAATGCTAATTCAGAGCAAAGCAAACAGTTTTAAATGGGAATCTACATTATCGTAAGTTCTTGTAGCATTAAAACTAGATTTAAAATAAAATAGGCAAACTTTCATTTTTTTTAACATCTTGAAAATCTGATTATAAACTGAACAAATTTATTGAAATATAAATAAAGCAATATTGAACTTTTTTATATACTTAAAGTATTATTTTTAAAAACAACCACTTTTTTTATATTTAAATTAAAACATTATCGAAATTCATTCCCCGTACATTCCATGGCCCGGGTGGTCGCCGGATCCGCTCGTCCCTAGGTACTGGCCAGCGGGTGGTTAGTGGGTGGAACAGACTTCCATCCCTTGTCGTGGAAGTTGATAGCTTAAATAAGTTTAAGGCTCAGCTTGACAGGTATTTCGAACGAACAGAGGGGTGAAGTGGAAGTGGTTATTTTTTTTTTTTTTTTTTTTTTTTTGGCTGATGCTGCATAAGCTTGCTTTCTTGCATCAAATGCCTCTACTAATGCTAATGCTAACATCTCGGCGTTCTTGTGGGCCTATATGAGAGCTTGAAGGACAGGGTGGATGCCCTCGAAGAAACTAAATTGAGGGGCCCATCAAGCTCTCAGCTGCCCACATCAATGCCAGAGCTTGCACTTGGTCATCAGGCAACACAGAGGCAGCCCCCTAGGCAGAATGCGCTGGTCCCGAAGGAACTAGTAGTTGTTGGTGACTCTATTGTCAGGGAAATGGGGAACATGCTTTGTAAAAAAAGATAGGTGGAACAGGACCAGGGTATGTCTGCCAGGGGCAAAGGTTGATGACGTTGTAGAGCGAATATCATCTTTTAAGGGCACAAAAGGTGATATAGTTGTACGCGTTGGCACTAATAATATTAAGAGTAGGAGACTGGCAGAATTACTTAACAAGTACAGGTCACTGTTGAACAAAAGCCGAGAATTAGGGTTGAATTTGAAAGTGTCTGCAATTCTGCCCAGACACGATAGGAGGGAGTATATGATGAGAGCCTTGTCGATCAATTCGGCCCTGGAAAGATTGTGCAAGGCTCAAGGGGTAGAAGTTTTTTCAGCCTGGACTGTACTTGTTAACAGGAGAGATTGCTTCTACAGGGATGGGATACACTTAAATAGAAAGGGTGCAAGAATATTTGCTGATGCTATCGAGGCAGTGTTAGGTGGGTCGGAAAACTGCTAGCTTGGAGGGATACATACAAAGACTAATAGATTGACAGTAGCCACTGGCAGAGGTGAAAGAGATTCTTGCACTGCTTCTATTAGAATGAGCAGAAGCCTGAAAAACAAGATGCATGGTATTTCAGAGACTGCTGGGAGCCATTGGGGTACAAGTAAACACATGGGTTGTGTTAGGGTAGCTAAGAATAGAAACAGGTGCAGGTATACCTGCGTGTACACCAATGCTAGGAGTTTAGTAAATAAATTTGATGAATTTGAAGTATTGCTCAAAACATCAAAGGCAGATATTGTTGGGATATCAGAGACGTGGTGTCACACAGATATAAGGGATGCAGAACTGCAGTTTGGGGAGTACAACGTCTACAGAAAGGATAGACAGGATAGGAAGGGGGGAGCGGTTATGCTATTAGTTAAGAAACACATAAAAACCAAGGAAGTGAAGCCAGTCGACATCGCTGGACAGTGTAGTGTTGAGTCAGTTTGGTGTGACATAAGCATTGGGAGATCAAAATTGAGAGTAGGAGTGTGCTATAGGCCTAATGACTCTGATGAGTATAATAAGGAACTATACAGGGAAATAGAGTGGGCCAGTAAATCAGAGAGTCTTATAATGGGAGATTTTAATTTCCCAGATATTGACTGGAATTTGGGGGCTGGTTACTCACACACTAGCAGGGCTTTTGTGGATTTATTGGATGATTGTTTTCTACATCAGCATGTTCGGGAGGCAACTAGAGGGAGTAATACTCTTGATTTGATTATCAGCAGTGATTCTTCATGCATTAAGAATCTGCAGATAAATGAACCACTAGGTGGCAGTGATCACAGTGTGCTGAAGTGGGATTTACTCAAAGAGGTAACGTAAGGGCAACTACGATGGACTAAGACAGTATTTAAATTCTATACAGTGGGACCAACTGATGATGTTACCAACAGCAAATTCAAAATGGGAAGCATTCAAAGAACTTATCTTGGAAGCTACTAGGCTTTACATACCAACTAAGAAATATTGTTCAAGGTTTAGGCCAAAATGGATGTCAGATGAACTAATGAGGCATATGGCAGAGAAGAAAAATGCATGGGATACTTACAAATTAACACATGACACAGAAGCCTATGATAGATACAAGTTGATATGCAACCAAGTTACAAAGGAGGTTAGGCAGGCGAAGGCAGATTACGAGAAATCCTTGGCAAGGGAAGCAAAGAAAAACAGCAAAGAGTTCTTTACTTATGTAAACTCTAGAAGGAAGGGGATGAATCAGATTGGTCCACTTGATATTGATGGGTCAACTGTTGATGATCCTGCTCAGGTAGCTAACAAACTAAATGAATATTTTGCATCGACATTCACACATGAGGAGTTATTCAGCAAGGGGAATGCCAGCGGTGTATTCAACTCTAGCAGTAAGCTAGAGAATCTTGAAATAACTGGGAGTAAAGTGGAGGAGAAACTGTTGAAGATAAACACAAGAAAGGCACCCGGGGTGGATGGGATCTATCCAGTTATATTAAAGGAGGCAGCAAAGGAAGTAAGCAAACCCTTAGCCATAATTATGGGAGCTTCCTTGGATCTTAGACTGGAAATGTGCAAATGTGACCCCAATTCACAAAGGAGGTTCAAAGGCTGACACAAGTAATTATGGACCTGTGAGCTTAACTTCTGTTCCAGGAAAATTAATGGAGTCACTGGTTAAAGAAGCACTGCAGGATCATTTAGACAAAACTTCAGTTATAGCTCAGACACAGCATGGTTTTGTTAAGGGGGAGTCTTGCCTGACCAACTTGATTGGATACTATGATGCAGTCACAAAAGAACTGGATGCAGGGAATAACTTTGATATTATATACTTGGATCTTAGAAAGGCTTTTGATACTGTTGCACATGGAAGACTGCTACACAAATTGGAGCAGTGTGACATTGGAGGCAAATTGCTGCTATGGATAAAGGGGTGGTTGAGGGGGAGAAGACAGAGTGGTAATTAATGGACACTGCTCATCGTGGACTAATGTTATTAGTGGAGTCCCTCAGGGCTCAGTGTTGGGTCCATTATTGTTTTCTGTATTTATAAATGATATTGATGATGGTATATCAAGCTTAATGTCCAAGGTTGCAGATGATACAAAGGTTGGCAGGGTTGTCAAGGACACTACTGACACTATGCTGCTGCAACAGGATCTGGAAAGGTTGAGCAGATGGGCTGAGAGGTGGCAAATGAAGTTTAACATTGACAAATGTAAAGTACTACACATGGGAAACAGCAACCCCAGAGCAACGTATCAACTCTGTGGTACTACACTGACAGTGGTAGAGAATGAAAGGGACTTGGGGGTGGTTGTGCAGGCAGATATGAAGTTCTCTGAGCAGTGCAGACGGGCTGCAAGAGTAGCTCATGGAGTATTGTCAATGATATACAGGAATTTTTCCAGCAGGGATAAGGAGGTGATTATTCCATTGTATAAGGCAATGGTCAGGCCACACCTAGAGTACTGTATACAGGTCTGGAGACCTCATTTCAAGAAGGATGTAGAGCTGCTGGAACGAGTACAGAGAAGGGCAACAAGATTAGTGAATGGAACAAAGGGGTGCTCTTACGAAGAAAGGCTTAAGTGTTGCAAATTACAGTGTCTGGAGACTAGGCACCAGCGAGGTGATCTGATAGAGGTGTATAAAGCCTTGAATGGTTTAAGCATGCTCAATGCTGATGGGATTCTTCCTCTAGCTCAGAAAAATCACCTGAGAGGGCATAAATTCAAATTGAGGAAAGACAGATGTAGGATAGACGTGCGGAAATTTGCCTTTAGCCAGCGGGTGGTTGGTTGGTGGAACAGACTCCCATCCCTTGTGGTGGAGGTTGATAGCCTAAATAAGTTTAAGGCTCAGCTGGACAGGTATTTTGAACGAACAGAGGGGTGAAGTGGAAGTGGGTTTTTTTTTTTTTTTTTTTGGCTGATGCTGCATAAGCTTGCTTTCTTGCATCAAATGCCTCTACTAATGCTAATGCTTACTCCCTGAATTAGCCCTGGACTCTTAAGACATTTTAAGAAAAACTAGCAAAAACTCTTGTACCTCCTTTGTTCAAATGAATTCCAATTTTACAAAACAAATCTACTATTAATTAGGGGATGTCATGCTGGGAAAATTTTTTTTTCCCAATTATCCGTGAATAGTCGCCAATTTTTAGAATTAAATTGAAATAATAAATGAAATCTGAATATTTCTTTTGATATGTTCAGATTTTATATATTTTTATGGATCTACAAAAAAAGAAAGGCATTTAGATTTTAAGTAAATAAATAACTTGATATTTTAAAAAACATGAATTTATTTGTTCATCTCTTATTATTTTCTTTCAGATGCTCCAGAAATAAATGTTATAAAAGATTGGGTGCATGCTGGAGAAGGTAACAGCATAAAATTATCATGCTCTGTTCGAGGCGAACCAGTACCAACTGTCACTTGGCTCCATGGTGACAATACCACTGTTTATGAGACAGATTCAGTTCGCCTGAAAAATTCAGGCAATACCTATACTTTGCATATAAGGAAAATCTCAGTTGAAGATTTTGGTAGTTATGTGTGTTTGGCTAATAACTCTCTTGGTAAATCTTATGAAATTTTACAAGTATCAGGTAAGTATTTGTGCTTTCTATATGATGTTATTTTGGGTATCAGTGTTAGAAGCTATGTTAAATTATATTTTACATTGTTAGGAATATAATAAGAGCATGTTTATATAAACAGGAATGTTGCCAGCATTTCTTTAGTGTTGGATAGAAATTTTATATTTTCCAGTGATTAGGTCAGACATTGAAAAATGCTAAAAAGAAATGTTAAAATAATGTTTATGGTGGAAGGAGAGAGAGAGAGAGAGAGAGAGAGAGAGAGAGAGAGAGAGAGAGAGAGAGAGAGAGAGAGAGATGGTTTTTCTAATGGAGATGAGTGGAAAAGCATGAAAACATTGCAGTACCAGCCCCGATTCTTCTATTCTACAATAATAATAATACTTCAGCAGAAAATAGAAAATTAAGAGTCAAGATAGGCCAATTGACCCAATACCAATGGGGTAATAGGAGTAAGAAATTATTATTATTATTATTATTAGCCATATGATTCAAGGAAGCCCGAGGCTTATGCTGCACCTGCAAAAAAAAAAAAAAAAAAAATCTGAATTACCCTGAGAGAGAGAGAGAGAGAGAGAGAGAGAGAGAGAGAGAGAGAGAGAGAGTGAGTCAGAAGTAGAAGGGAATCGCCGAAAAAGAGAAGAATGATGAAATCCAGCTCAGGATCCTGGGTGTGCCAAGCCCATAATCACCAGTTGTGAGCCCCTGGGGTTAAATTGATTGGTTGGAAAAGTGAAGAGCATCCTCAAGAGAGGCAGTGTCCACAGCAAACATGAGACAAAAAAATCAGAGAATACGACAGTACTTGGACTCACTAAAGCAGAACCTCCTCACACTCATCAAAAGACTATGCCAATACAAAGAGCGCTTCCAGAGGAAAATAAACAACCAAATCTTCCATGAGGACCAATGAGGCTTCTTCAGGAGTCTTGGAGAAGACGGGAAAGAAGGGAAAGGATCACCCAACAGGAAGATGATTGAGGAGTTCTGGGGCAACATTTGGAGCAGGGAAGTAAGACATAACAGCCGAGTCCCCTGGATAGAACCAGAACTCAAGTAAACCATGGATGTACAAGAGATGAGAGAGTGGGATATTCGTGAAGAAGTAGTAAAAAAGACAATCAGGAACTCTCACAAGTGGTGAACTCCAGGAATAGATAACGTCCACACCTACTGGTACAAAAAGATCACTTGCACAAACAAGCACCTGGCAGAGCAGTTCACCCAAATGATAAGGCACACAGAGAGAGACAATCCCGAAGTTTCTCATTCAAGGAATCACATATCTGACCTGGCAAAATACAGACCAATCACCTGGATCCCAATGATGTACAAGATCCGGACGAGCTGCATAACCAAGAAGATAGCAGACCACTTGGAGAGCTAAGTGGTCTGATATCCAAGTGGTCAACATAATGGCCAAGCAGCAGAAAGGATGCAAGCAGTTGAGCAAAGGATGCAAGGAGCAATTAACCATAGATGCCGCAGTTATGGAGCAAGCCTACAAGAAGCGCCGCAACATGTACACAGCCTACAAAGATTACCGCAGGGCCTTCAACTCCATGCTTCATAGCTACCTATTAGGTGAAATGGAAATTAACACAGAAGTGACACAGAAGCTTATGATAGATATAAGTTGGTCTGTAGCCAAGTCACAAAGGAGGTTAGGCAGGCAAAGGCAGGTTACAAGAAATCTTTGGCAAAGGATGCAAAGAAAAATAGCAAAGAGTTCTTTACTTATGTAAACTAAAGAAGGAAGGGAATGAATCAGATTGCTCCACTTGATATCGATGGTTCAACTGTTGATGATCCTGCTCAAGTAGCTAACAAACCAAATGAGTATTTTGCATCTACATTCACACATGAGGAGTTATTTAGGGAGGGGAATGCCAGGGGTCAGTTAAACTCTGGCAGTGAGCTAGATGATTTTGTAATAACTGAGAACAAGGTGGAGGAGAAATTGTTGAAGATAAACATAAGAAAGGCACCTTGGGTGGATGAGATCTATCCAGTTATATTGAAAGAGGTACCAGAGGAATGTATTGTCAATGATATATAGGAATTTTTCTAGCAGGGATAAGGAGGTGATTATTCCCTTGTATAAGGCAATGGTCAGGCCACACCTAGAGTACTGTATACAGATTTGGAGGCCTCATTTCAAGAAGGATGTAGAGCTGCTGGAACGAGTACAGAGAAGGACAACAAGATTAGTGAATGGAACAAATGGTTGCTCTTATGAAGAAAGACATAAGTTTTGCAAATTACAGTGTCTGGAGACTAGGCACCAGCGAGGTGATCTGATAGAGGTGTACAAAGCCTTGAATGGTTTGAGCATGCTCAATGCTGATGGGATTCTTCCTCTTGCTCAGAATAATCACCTGAGAGGGCATAAATTCAAATTGAGTAAAGACAGATGTAGGATAGATGTGCGGAAATTTGCCTTTAGCCAGCGGGTGGTTGATTGGTGGAACAGACTTCCAGCTTTTGTTGTGAATGTTGATAGCCTAAATGAATTTAAAGCTGAGCTGGACAAGTATTTGGAACGAAAGGAGGGGTGAAATCGGAGCGTGTTTTTTTGGCTGATGCTGCACAAGCTTGCTTTATTGCATCGTATGCCTCTTCCAATGCTAGTGCTATAGTGCATTGTAAACTGTAGAACAAACTTCCACATTAACCCCAGGGGCTCACATCTGGTGAGTATGGGCTTGGCACACCCAGGGTCCTGAGCTGGATATCATCATTCTTCTTTTTCTTGATGATTCCCTTCTACTTCTCTCTCTCTCTCTGGGGGTAATTCAGAATTCCCCCCCCCCTGGTGCAGCATAAACCTCAGGCTTCCTTGCACCATATGGCTAATAATAATAATAAATAATAATGTCGTTGTAGAAGTTGATAGCTTAAATAAATTCAAGGCAGAACTATACAAACATTTTTAGCGAGTGGATGGGTATAATGAGAAGGGGGTTTTTTTTTTTTTTTTTTGGCTGATGCTATATAAGCTTGCTTTCTTGCATCGTGTGCCTTTACTAATAATACTAATGCTAATTAGAGGCTGAACATCTACAAAGTCAATCCAATAGTGACAAACCTCCTAGGAGAAATGATGGTGAAATGGAGTACCACCATTAAGGTCGAGAATATCACAACCAAGCCAATCCCCATCAGGAGAGGAATCTTTCAGGTTGATGCCCTGAGCCCACTGTGGTTCTGTCTAGCACTTAACCTGCTATCCACCATGCTGAACAGCAGCAAGTACGGATATAACCTCAAAGAAGGAAGAAAGAACCTGTACACCCTCACCCACCTGATGAACATGGATGACATCAAGCTCTATGTGGCAACCGAGAAGCAACTCCAGCAATTACTCCGGATCACCAAAGAATTCAGCAATGATATTAGGATGGAATTTGTTCTAGACAAATGCAAGACCCACAGATTACACCAGGGAAAATTAATCAACTGATTCTACCAGCTGAAAATTGGTAAAGAGATGAAAGCCATGGCAGAGGTAAAGGCATACAAATACTTGAGATGATGCCAGCTCAGCAGTTACAGCACAAGGAGATGAAGGCCTGCCTGACAAAAAAATACCATCAGAGACTCAGTAGCCCGCTCAAAGCAAAGCTGAACAGAGGGAACACAGTTAAAGCCATAAATACCTATGCAGTTCCAGTGCTAACATACTCCTTCGGAGTTATAGATTGTACGAATACTGAACTGGAGGATATAACAAGAAAGACAAGAACAGTAATGATCAATAGCCACCAACACCACCCAAAGTCAGCCGTGGAGAGACTGACAATTGCTCGGAAAGAAAGAGGAAGGGGCCCGATAGACCTCATTGAGAACAGAAAACAGCGATTGCTAACCTGAAAGATTATTTTCAGAGACATACAACAGCACTCAACCAGGCAATAAGGAAGATAGACAAGTGGTATACTCCACTCAACCTCGGTGAGGAGTCCCCTCCCAACCAGGAGGCACAAATGAAGCTATAACGATGGGGAAAAAAAGACACCGTGGCAGGCACTACAGTGATCTCCATCAAGTTCAAATACATAAAATTGCATCCAATGCATTGCTCACAAACGTGACACTCTTCCCCAAAATGGAAGGATTCATGCTCACCATCCAAGACCAGGTAATCAACTGCAGAAACTATAGAAAATGCATTTCCAAGAAGCCTGGAGTGTCTGATGACACATGTTGACGATGCCACCTGGCCTCAGAAACGATTCAACACATCGCTGCGGGATGCAAGGTGATCACCCAGATTGAGTTAACTCATAGACATGACCAGGTAGCCAGGATAATACATCGGAAGCTAGCAAGGAAATACCAGTTGATCAAAGAAAGCATACTGTACTACAAGTACGAACCCCAGGCAATACTAGAGACCCCAACCCACAAGCTGTACCGGGACCGTGCCATAATAACGGATAAGACAGTCCCACACAATAGACTGGACATAACCTTTTTGGACAAGAAGGAAAAGGCTACCTATGTGATTGACATAGTTGTACCCAACACTGGGAACCTGCAGAAAACCCATGGCAAAAAAATCAGGTAGTACATGAACCTAAGACAGGAGATTAAAGATATGTGGCATATGTAACAAGGAACAACCATCCCGATCAGTATGTCTGCCACTGGTATGGTGCCAAAGACCCTACATAACAGCCTAGCAGCAATAGGTCTCCCAGCGAACACCACAGCCTAGCAGCAATAGGTCTCCCAGCAAACACCTATAAGGAACTCCAGAAAGTCACAATCCTGAACACCTGTAGGATAGTGAGAGAGTTCCTCAACCAACAGGAACACCAGACATAACAACAACCACCCCGTATACTTGGTAGCAATACCCAACACGAGGTGGAACTCCCCCCTTTCAAATCAGGGAGAATAATATTAGAGCAGTAATCGGAAGCTAGTAAGGATAATTTTTTTTTTTTTTTTTTTTTCTACTGTACAAGCTTGCTTTCTTGCAATATTTGCCACTGATAATGCTAAAAACTGGTATTATTTTTTTTCTATATAATCTTCTCTAATATCATCATACGTGTTACGGTGATTTGTCGGTATTGTTTATCTCATGTTTATAGAAGAGTGCATCTTGGTCTCCAATCTGCAACAGGATAGATATCTTCTACTGCAATGGGATAGATATAAGCTATAACCTATGGCAGATATAAGCTAGTCTGTAATTAAGTTACAAAGGAGATAAGGCAAGCAAAGGCAGATTACAAAAATCTTTGGCAAAGGATGCTAAGAAAAACAGCAAGGATTTCTTTACTTATATAGACTCAAAAGAAAGTGGATGAATCAGATTGGTCCACTTGATATCAGTGGTTCGACTGTTGATGATCCTAGTGCCTGCTTGGCAACCCAAAGGTCGCGGGTTCGAATCCCGCCTCAGGCTTGGATCAAAGTACTGTAAAAACTTTGGGAGGTGCACTATGGCCACAGAAGCCGATGCGCCAACAACTACCAAAAAAAAAAAAAAAAAAAAAAAAAAAAGTTGATGATCCTGCTCAGAGAGCAAACAAACTGAATGAGTATTAAGACATTAGGCATAATGCCTTATGCATAATGCATTAGGCATTTTCCTTCCTTAATAACTCCTCATTAAGCATGAGGAGTTATTAAGGAAGGAAAATGCCAGAAGGTTATCAAATTGTAGCAGGGTGCTTAATGATTTTGTAATAACTGAGAGCAAAGTGGAGGAGAAATTATTGAAGTTAAACATAAGAAAGGCACACCTGTGGTGGATGGGATTTATCCAGTTATATTAAAGGAACTAAGCAAACCTTTAGCCATAATTATGAGAGCATCCTTGGACTCAGGGGAGGTCCCCACGGACTGGAGATGTGCAAATGTATCCCCAATTCACAAAGGGTGATCGAAGGGTGACACGAGTAATTGCAGACCAGTTAGTTTAACTTCAGTTCCGGGTAAAATAATGGAGTCACTGGTTAAAGATGCATTGCAGGATCATCTAGACAAGACTGTGCTATTAATAATTTAGACACAGCATGGGTTCGTTAAGGGAAAGTTTTGTCTGATAAATTTGATTGGATACTATGATGTGGTTACAATGGAACTGGATGCAAAAAATTAATTTGATATCATATATTTGGATTTCAGGAAATCTTTTGACACTGTTGCGCATGGAAGACTACTGTACAAATTGGAGCAGAATGGTATTAAGGGTAAGTTGCTACAATGGATAAAAGGATGGTTGAGTGGGAGAAGACAGAGGGTAATAAATGGGCACTGTTCTTCATGAACTAATGTTATTAGTGGAATTCCACAGGGTTCGGTGTTGGGCCCACTGTTGTTTTTTATATTTATCATTGTTATTGATGAAGGTATATCAGGCTTAGTGTCCGAAGTTTGCAGATGATACAAAGGTTGGCAGGGTTGTTAATTACAGTAATGGCAGTGTGATACTGCAACGGGATATAGAAAATTTGAGCAGATGGGCTGAGAAGTGGCAACCGAAGTTTAACATTGACAAATGCAAAGTACTGCATATTGGTAGAAGTAACATCAGATGAATGTACCAACTATGTGGTATTACACTTAGGGTGGTAGAAAATGAAAAAGACCTGGGAGTAATTGTGTAGTCAGATATATAATGTTTTCTGAGCAATGCAGACAGGCTGCAAGAGCAGGTCATGGGGTTTTATCAATGATATACAGGAATTTGCTAGCAGGGAAAAGGAGGTGATTATCCCTTTGTATAAGGCAGTGGTCAGGCCACGCCTTGAGTACAGGTCTAGAGGCCTCATTTTAGGAAGGATGTGGATTTGCTTGAGCATGTATAGAGAAGGGCAAGAAGATTGGTGAGGGGAATGAAGGGATCCTCTTACCAAGAGAGGCTTAAGTTCTGCAAATTTCAGTGGCTGGAGACTAGGCACCTGCAAGGTGATCTGATTGAGGTGTATAAGGCCTTGAATGGGTTGAGCATGCTGAATTCTGATGGGATTCTTCCACTTGCTCAGATTAAGAAGCTAAGGGGGCATAAATTCAAATTGAGGAAAGACAGTTATAGAATAGATGTTCAGAAATTTGCCTTTAGCCAGCGGGTGGTTAAATGCTGCAACAAACTTCCATCTGTCTTGGAAGTTGATAGCTTAATAAATTGAAGGAGGAACTGGACAAACATTTAGAGGGAATGGTTGTGTTAATTTTTTTTTTTTTTGGCTGATGCTATATAAGCTCATATGCTTGCTTTCTTGCATCACATGCCTCTGTTACTATTACTATTGCTATTAATAATAATAATAAAAGTTGAAGAAGGGAGAGGATTGACTGACCTCATTGAACAAGAGAAGGTGTGTTTAAGAACCTGTGGGATCAATTCCGGGAAAACAGAGCACCAATCTACGAATCCATAAGAAAGATAGACAAACAGCATAACACTCAACTTCAACAAGGAGACCACACTAACACCAACAGAAGAAACAAAGACAGAAAGATGGGCAAAGAAGGCACACCATGGCAGATGCACACTAATCTGAGCTCCATGAAGACTACATAAATAAGATGGCTTTCAACATGCTATCCATCATGTTCAACCAGCTGTCTACCAAGCTCAACAACAGCAAGTATGGATATAACGTCAAGGAGGGAAGGAAGGAAAAACTTGTATATTCTTTCCAACCTGATGTACATGAATAATATCAAGCTCTACGTGGCAACCAAGAAGCAATTCCAGCAACCCTGGATCACTGAAAAATTCAGCAATGATATCAGGATGAAATTTGGTCTAGACAAATGCAAGATCCATGGATTGCATCAGGGGAAATTAGAGATTGGTAAAGAGATTGAAACCATGATGGGGGAGAGACCTACAAATACCTGGGGAGAATGATGCAGGCCCATGTTGCCAGTTGGTTAAAGTGCCTGCCTGGCAACCAAAAGATCGCAGGTTCGAATCCAGCCTCGGGCTTGGATCAGTGTAAAATGCAAACACTTTGGTAGGTGCATTATGGCCACAGAAACTGATGCACCAACAACTAACAAAAAAAAAAATAAAAAAAATAAAAAAAAAAAAATGCAGGCCCAGTGTTTAGAGCACAAGGAGATCAAGGCCTGCTTGACAAAAAAAAATACCATCAGAGATTCAGAAGCCTGCTAAAAGCAAAGCTGAATGGAGGAAACACAGTTAAAGCCATAAACACCTATGCAGTCCCAGTGCTAACATACTCCTTCGGGTGTATGTTAGCACTGGCACTTCCATAGATTGTACTAACGCTGAGCTGGAGCCACCAATGCTACTTGAAATCAGCAGTGGAGCAATTGACAATAGCTTGGAAAGAAGGAGGAAGGGGCCTCACCGAGCAAAAGAAGGTAGGGATAGATAACTTGAAGGATTACTTCCAGAAAAACAGAGCAGCATTCTACCAGGCCATAAGGAAGATAAACAAGTGGGATACCACCATTCAACCTAAGCGAGGAGTCCCCTCCCACCCAGATGGAAGAAACAAAGTTAGAAAGATGAAAAAAAAAAAAATTATGTACCAGGTACATAATGAGTTGCTGCTGCTCTACTCTTAGACTGATAATGTCACAGCAGCAGCCATTAAAAACATCTTTACTGCAAGAACTGATTATGAAACTGGTACAGTAAAATAAATAAAAAAAGTATTGCTGCATTATTTTTATTGAAAAAACAATTTCAGTACAATGAAATGCAATGAATGGAATTTTTGATTGTACTAGTGTACAATGAAATAATTCGTATAAAATATATTATAATAACACTAAAATTATTGGTCTATAACTAAAATAACATATATAATTTTGACACTCAAATGATTTTAATTCTCGAGTGAATACTCCATCGAGTGTCGTGTAGTATTTACTAAAGTATTTGACTTAATATCTAAATTGAAGACAGTCTTTCATAAATTTGCAAAACTTCTTTCCAGCTTCAGAATTTAATTCTAGATTGAAATCAATAGTGAGAACTATAGGTATACGATTCAGTGGCTCTTCCAATAATTTTGCACCTTCAAATGGAATACGGCATCAAATTCTTGTTTATGAATTTTTGAATTATATCTAACAACATCCCTGGAGTGATGTATATGGTAACGATGAAAATAGATTCACTATTGAATTTGCAGAAGATCCAATTTCATCTGATAATGCTGTTGCATTGCTGCTATTATGTTGTGCAAAGATATGTGGTGTACTGATGATAGTTGAACCTTCACGTTGATATATTGCAACACCACCACTACGAACATCCGACCTTTTAAATTGAGTCACACATTGGAATGGTTTAAGTAATATATGTTCATCATTATTATTTTTCAGGCAATCTAGTTCAGCACGAATTTCTATATTACTAATAGCTTTGCCATATGAAATCGTAGTAGGGATTTGTAATATATAAACTTTGCAATGAGGTCACTTGAGATAACGCCACGTATACAAGTTGCTGTTGATGATTTTTCTCATAATTATATACAACTTTGTCGAAGGTCCCTCCTTGAGATTTATGTATAGTCAAAGCACAAGCACATACTAAAGGAAACTGTGTATGTCTACGTGTTAGTTTCCTATTGTTCTTGAATGAAATCATAGTTGATCATCCTGGTGCCTCTGTAGCCAGGTGGGAAGGAGCAGCAGTGCGTAGCACACGCTTCTTGATTAGACTGGGGTTCGAGTCCATCACCACCAAATACGGAGGATGCGGAAAGGTCAGGGAATGACCACCGCATATCCTGGAGCAATATGGCCTTAGTTGCTAATGCTTCTAAAAACAAAATAAACAAACAACAAACTAGTTGATCATTTTATAATAGGTACAGATTGACTTGGTAAATGTTTATCTTTCACATATTGTTTATAAAGAGATTGAAGGTTATGTCCTATTTTTGACTCAGTAAATTTCATCCATACGCGTTTAACTGTTTCGTCGTCCTCAAATTCAAAATATACTTAAGTACCGATTGCACCGTTTACCAATCCATCGACCACATCTATATTTGTAGTAATCAATAATGGTAGAATGTATGGAAGTCCTGTAGTTTCAGTCACTGACACTTTGGACAGATAACTTGAGTAGTCGAGACCTGCTAATTTTCATAAAATGGGACAAATGCTACTGATTTATTGTAATTTTTCCTTGTAGAGGATCTGCCATCTCATTATGGATTTAAAATTTGTGGAATTTTAATTATTTTAAATGCATAATGAGATTGCAGATCCTCTACAAGAAAAAAATAAAAATTGCAATTAATTATTAGCACGGACATTTTATGAATTTTATTTTGCATACTTGCTAATTGTTCTAAAGAATGAAATCCGTGGTATAAATTTTCATGCGGGTCCCAAATATATAGCTGGAAAAGAAAGTTCTTCTGCATGTACATCAAATTGGAGATGATTTCTGACCGGCGGTGCTATACATAAATATTTATCTCCAGACTATAATAATGTTTGTTGTTGAATTAACAATAGTTCATCATTGTTGACAGGTTCCACAATTTCCTCTGAATGTTCTTGTTGACTATCATCATTTGTCCCCAAGAAATCATCACTCATTTTTATGCCGTAGAATTTATACAAAGGTGAATTTATCAAATACCGTAACCATATTTTCACTATTTTCTTTTGCACACATCCTTGTAGATATGATGATTTATGTATGAGTCTTTGCTTTATATGTACATTAATGGCATAATTGTCATCTAATTCTCTAGGTAATTGACGAACTATCATATTTATGTTAACTGGTACATTTATTACTTGTCCAATGATCCCATATTGTCCATGTTCATAACGTAAACGACGAATTTGCATAAAGGGTAATCATGGTGATATCAAATGCTCAGTTGCAACATCCAGTGGAGGCAAATGAGTAGGATATGTTGGATATATAATCCATTTGATGTGGCCAGTTGGTATCCATCCCTCTTCTAATGAAGTATGACATGTATTACACGTCATGAAAGTACTCACTTCTTGTAAATGAAATTCATTTTGAAGTAATTCATATGAAGTTGTTGGGAATGGTTTAAAATCTAATGGAAACCATAAACGATCACAAACATTACAACAAAATCCAAATGGGTTTTGTACACTAGTTTTTCAAACTCACTGTCAGCTCGTGTAGACACTATAGGGATGTAATCAGGAATCTCATTTAGCCATTTCTAATTTGGTTTTTTTTCGTGCACGATATTCCTTCTTCATTCATTCCTTATAAAATTCCTTCTTTGAGTTTTAGATTCCTGATAAGCAGTGCTTTTTTTTAGGATGGTATGCAATGGTATGCCTTACTGGCACCTTTATTAACAGTGTGCGATGTTTGCACACAGTACATTTCAAAATTTGAAATATTCAGTAATTTTTTTTTTTCGCATGTTTAACCATTATTCAAATACATATGCTTAAAGTTATTTAACTAAATTTGCATTTTTCACTATCTATTGTTAAGATAATTTCTATATAAAACTTTATAACCATTTGTGGAATTTTAAATTACTCAGTTGGATTTTGTTTAACGAACTTAAAATAGTTTCGGTTGAGCGAAAAAAAATTTCGTATAACGAATGGATTAGGAGAGGCTCGGTACGCACTGTTCGCATTTCAGGCAATTTAGGCTGCTGCACGAATTAAGAGAGCTAAAGGGATTACACTTAGTGATACTTGTAGATCCTATCTGACCACCTGTCCCACATATCGAGAACTTGTGCTGGTCAAGGGGTATTCCTGATGTGGACAATGGGATCTCGTCAACCTTTCTACTGTGAGTGTTGAATTGTTTTTTTTTCTGTAAATTTTTCAGTATATTTTCCATATCTCTATTTACATGGTTACAGTACCACAATGACTCCCACATTTTGGACAGTTTCAAAAAAAAAAAAAAAATCAAAATTTAAGAACTAGTCCTCTTGGTCCTTGAGGTTGTCATAGACATTCTCTCAGATATGCCAGACAAGCTGTACTTACTACCTGGGAGTCTAAAACGCTGATGGAACTGATATTCGGGTGGCACTCAAGTCAAGTGGATCCAATTTCGGCAAAGTCCAGACGGTCTGTGACAGCCAAATCCTCTGCTTGCACCTTCACGATGGTGGGACTGTTAGTAATCCTGGGTATAGCCTCCATGCACAAGTACATGGCGGGTGACCACCGAGGTGTGAACCAACGTAAGCAGGGGTCGAGGTGTGGCGCCCACACCACATGGAGGAACGCTGCCCCTCTATGTTACCAGGCAGTACTAGGTGGTAGATTACTCTCATCAACCAGTGAAATACAACCACTTTGCTTATTGGAGGCATAAAGTGGTGGAACCCATGTTTAGTCTCTAGAGCTAAGTTCCGGTCAACCCTTCCCTCATGCAGTATGATTGATGACTTTTGAGGTTATGATGAACGTCGTGGTGAGATCCAATATTCCTTACATTTCGAGGGTACAGCTCTAAAACGGTGTTCACAGGCCAGCCACTAGTTAGTACACCGGACTGAACCTATTGGTAACTCTCTAGGAGGCTTCTGGATCAGCTAGTGTATAATCTTGCTACCTCTGCTCTGCCAGACAGTGACTGGAGGGAGTCAGAGTAGTGTGTATGTGGGGAGCGTTGTCGAGGCCACGTTATGTCAAGGATCTGGGTATATTCTTACCACGTGTACGCCATATCCAAAAATTTCATTACTTCATACAGCATGTCCCACCCACTTTTTCTTACTATTGAATGCACCATGAATTGTCAAACTAATAGAGCAAGCTTATCTGCAAAACGATCGAAACCTCCCAAGCACAACTTGGTTGATTGTCTCTTCTCCAATGGAGCCTTTATCTCATGGCTATTCCCAACCTCGTGTTCTTTGGCATTACAAGAATGCAAAATGGGATGACCTGCGAGACTTCTTTTCTTCTTTTCCTTGGTCGGATTACTGTTTCAAAACTTCTGATGTCAACATTTGCTCAGATCATGTCAGTGAAATTATTCTTGCAGGAATGGAATCCTTTATCCCACACTCCACTTTAAAATCTCATCTTTTTTCTAAACCTTGGTTTCCCAATGAATGTGCTAAGGCTGTTCAAGAGAAGAATGTTGCATAACGTAATTGGCTTGTTTCTAATTCTTCAGTTTCATTTTCTGCCTACACCAAAGCTCGCAACAATTGTAAAGCAGTTATTAATCAGTCCAAACTAGAGTTTTTGAACAGGCTAAGAGTAGAAAACTTGTTTCTTGCCCTAATGGTAGCCGAGCATTCTGGTCTCTTGCCAAAGCTATTGGCCGCAACCTTTGCCCATCTCTGCACCCACCTCTGTCCAAACCAGATGGTTCTGTTATCACTTCGGCCAAGGATAAAGCTGACCTGCTAGCATCCCATTTTTCTTCCAGCTCATGTATTAATGATCTTGGTAAAACACCTCCCACCATTCCCAACACGCTCCATTCAATGCCTCCTGTGGTCTTCCGTCAAAAGGATATCAGAAGGATTTTGATGAATCTCGATGCTAAGAAAGCTCCAGGTCGCGATGGTATTTCTCCACTTGTTCTCAAAACCTGTGCTCCTGAACTTACTCCTATTCTTTGCTGCCTTTTTTCACTTTCTTATTCCAAAGGTGTTTTTCCTTCTGCTTGGAAATTTGCTCATATCCAGCCAGTTCCTAAAAAGGGTGACAAATCCCTCCCATCCAGTTATCGTCCCATTGCAATTACTCTTTCTAAAGTAATGGAGAAATCAATTAACCGCCAACTCTTAAACTACCTAGAAATCTTCTGTCTGATCAACGATCGCCAGATGGATTCTGTCAGTGTCGATCCACTGGTGATGTTCTGGCTTATGTTACCCATTTATGGACTAATTCAATGGAAAGGTTCGGTGAAACACAGGTAGTTGCTCTTGACATCTCAAAGGCTTTTGATCGTGTTTGGCATAAAGGTCTTCTAAACAAGCTTCCATCTTATGGTTTGCCAACTGTTTATAGTAATTGATTATCCAGTTTTCTCTCTGATTGCTCACTGAGGGTGATGGTAGATGGCTCTCTGTCTTCTGACGTCTCCACTAATGCTGGTGTCCCCCAAGGTTCACTTCTTTTCCTCTTGTATATTAATGATCTTCTTCCATTGACTGGAAATCCTATCCATAGTTTTGCCGATGATAGCACATTGCATTCCACTTTCCATTTTGAGAAACCTTGTCCTGCTGAATCAGCTTCAACTTCTCAAAAATCTGCTACCAAATTCCTTAAATGCCAATCTTCAGGTAATTCTCCGGTGGGGCAAAGACAACTTAGTTGATTTCAACCCTTGTAAAACTCAGTCTTGTCTTATATCTCGCAAAAAGGATTCTTCTGCTCGTATGATTATCTTTAGTGACACTCCAATTTCAAGGCAAAATGATATATCTCTTTTGGGGATTACCCTGACTTCTAATCTCTCTTGGCACAAGAACATTACAAATATTGTTTCCTCTGCATCTAAAAAACTTGGTTTTCTCTTTCGCTCTCGGCGTTACCTTTCTTCCAAACAGCTGCTCTGTATAAATTGCAAATCTGCCCTGCATTGGAATATTGTTCCCACATCTGTGGTGGTGGCCCCAAAACCTCTCTCAGGCTTCTTGATTCCATTCAGAAGAGGGCAGTTAGGTTAATTAATGATTCATCTCTAACAGAGTCTCTCCACTCGCTTTCTCATAGACATACTGTTTCTGCTGCATGCCTCTTCTACAGATACTTCCATGGACACTCTTCTGAATCAGCTTCTATAATTCCCGCTCTCTCTTTCAAAACAGTCCGAACACGTGCCGCCACAAGCCAACATCCATTTACTGTCCAACTTCAAACCCACAGAACCAACTTTTCATCTTCCTCATTTATTCATTCAACTGCCGTTTTCTGGAACGACCTTCCTTCATACGTATTTTCTGAAAATTACAATCTACAGAAGTTCAAGTGCAATGTCAACAAATATCTTCTTTCGTCTTCTCAACCTCCAACCCAAGCACGGTACTAAGTACTATAGGTTCTAATACCTCTCGTGTTTGGGGTTCATATAAAAAAAAAAAAAAAAAAAAAAGTTCAAAGAACTAATGACAATATCGATAACAAGAAAAGGAAAATGAGGATAATGAAGGTATTAAACCTTCTCATCATGAAATGTTGGCAGCTTCACACTACAGGCCAGACTTCGTCGTGGCCTGTAGTGTGAAGATGTTCCTGAGAATACAAGGTATGTTAAAACAAATGCGGAAATTTTTTAAATGGTCAATATACAGTAAATACAGCGTACAACAAAAGATAACCAAATATTTTGAAAAATAATTTTTAAGTGTACTAATATTGTGCTCATCATGTCGTATGAAAAAAAAAAAAATCGTATCTTAATTTGTTATGTATTAATAAATTGTTTTGAAATATTAGAAAATTTATTTACCATCTTTTACTGTATTTCTGAATGTTGAATTATTTTTCATTGTGGAAAAGGTCATATTTCTTTATAATGAATTTTTGCAAGGAACAATTGACTTAGTTATATAGAGGTCCGACTGTAGATTTATTTTATTGGGGATTATCTCACTTTTGCAGGTGTTCTGTTCATCTAAGAATTACCACTCACTTCGGAAAACTCGTGTACATTTTTCTTGACTCCTCCACCTTCGGAAAAGCCATTTCCTAGGGACTCGTATTGGTTCCCCACTAACTTTTCTGCGACTTTTGTTACAATGTAAAAGTTTGTTCAACACAATTTTGTTTGTATTTGTGCATTTTCAATTCAGACAGCAACAGTTTAATTTATTTGCCCATGCGGTAACGAGATTGTGAGTGAATTAGTATTAAAAAAAAAAAAAAAAAAAAATATCTTGAACCGTAAAGTACAAAATTAAAAGAATTACTAGTTTCTTCTCACCCTCCATAGTTAAGAAATTAAAAACAAGTGAAAATGTGAGTGAAGACTTAAATACGGAAACTGTGTCAAACACTGCTTTTGTTTCTAATTGTATCTGCATCCAACAGCAAGGGATGACTGACATAAATGACTGGCCAAGTTGCTGGACTTTATCAAAAAATGACTTCTGTGCGAAGTATAATTGGCTTAATTATCAAAATAAGAGTCTTGGCTGTGCATTATCTAAACAAATTGGAACTCTTGGAGTGGAAAAGAAGATGGGCATGAAGATTTCTAAGGAATGGGCAAATAATGAAGTTACCTATTTTGGCAAAAGCCGACAGCAACAGCTATTGTCTTTAAGAAAGAAAATTTTCCATCACAAGGAAACAGTGGGACATAAAGCTGCTATAAAACTGCTTGCAGAAGCTGAGAACGAGCCCCTTGAAAAGCTGTGTTTAAAGAGTTTATCGCACAAAAAATTAATAACAGCAAAAAATTTTCACACCACATATAAGGTAGCCAAAGAAAATCAGTCTTTTCGTAATTTTGAATCAGAGATTGACCTACAAGAATTAAATGGAATTGACATAGGTCATATTCTTCATTCAACAAATGCTTGCATTTGTTGAACCACATTAGTGATGAAATGAGAAAAAATTTGGTTAATAAAATCGTTAAAATTTCATTGATAATTGACGAATCGACCACGGTGAGTAGGAAATCCGCTTTGATCGTTTATGTTCGAACTTGTATATTTGACAGTGGAATGAGTTCTCCCATAAATTTGTTTCTGGACTTGATCGAACTCGAAAGTGTTATGGCAAAAGGGATATTTGATTCTCTGCTCAATTGTCTTCAGTCATACAGTGTGACGGAAAACTATTTAAAAACTCACTTAGTTTGTGTCACATGTGATAGTGCAGCTGTTATGATGGATAGTAAAAGTGGCATTATGAAACTAATGAAACAAATTCCCTTCTTTAACAGTGTGGCATTGCACTAATCACTGATTAAAACTATCAGTTGGTGATACTGTGAAATCCATTGCATGTATCGATAGATTTAAAGCATTTATTGATAAAGTTTATGTCATGTATAATGCGTTGCCAAAAAAATGCCAGAGAATTGAAGGTGTGCCCCAAATTGCTGGATATTGAACTATTAAAAATTGGCAGAATTTTAAGCACACAATGGGTAGCATTGAGCTTCCTGTCTGTTTCGGCTGTTTGGAATAACTGTGGGGTGCTAGTTAATCATTTTCAAGAAGCAAAGAATGACTCTATGTGGGACCAAAAGGAAAGATGTACATATGAAGGATTGCAGAAGAAAATTAAGACTACAAACTTATTTGTAGTCATAATTGTATAATTATGACTATAAATGTAACTTGTATAACAAATTTATGCTTAATAATACTTAATATACTTAATTTGTTGTTCTTATTCTAAAAACATTGTTACTGAAGTAACAATATCAGGAAATAATTTTTAAGCTTACTTTTCATATCCTTTTAATTTTAAATTTTTCCTGATAGCAAAGAATGAGCACCGGCATCTATTTTTTTTTACAAAAAAAGCACTGCTGATAAGTATCAGGCATAGTAGAACTCTGTGGTTGAATTTCATTATGATTCAGAATAGTTTGAATTTCTGATTTTCTTTTCTTCCGTTCACGATATAATTCATTATTTCAGCTCGAGTTTTTTTGGGTGCATTTTGAGAACTCCCAGGCATAACAAAACACTCTTGTTGAATTTCATCTGGATTCACATTTCTGTCAACTCCCCTTTCTTTCATGATATTCCTTCGAATGCTGGGCTGTAGATTTTGGCACAGCCACTTGTGTATTAATCATTATGCTGATATAACGGTATGTCGTAGTGTGTCACTGCTCAATTGTACTTGTTGTATACAATTGAGTTTTCTTGGTCACATGTGTTGTACTTGTTGTGTCACTTCAAGCAACAAGTACAATGCATGTGTATCAGGTTTCTTGGCAATTTCTAGGTAACATAACACTTTTTTCCAAATAACACTTTTAAAAATGTTTTTAACATCAAAAAGCACTCCATGGTAGAACTACAATGACCTCCATCAAGACCACATAGATAAAATGCCTTCCAATGCATGGCTCACGGGCGGGACACACTTCCCTAAGACTGATGGATTCATGCTCATCATCCAAGACCATGTAATCAACACCTGGAACTACAGGAAATAATTGCCAAGAACCCCAGAGTAACAGATGACATGTGTTGTAATGCCACCTGGCCCCAGAAACAATCCAACACATACTTGGGAACATGGTTGTGTCTGTGAGTGTACTTTGTCTGGATGATCAACCTGCATCCTGCAGGTTGATCATCCAGACAAAGTACACTCACAGACACAACCATGTTCCCAGGATATTACATCAGTAGCTAGTGCAAAAATACCAGCTGATCAAAGAAAGTTTACCGTATTACAAATATGAGCCCCTAGTATAGTGTGCGAGTAGAGACTCGCAGACTATACTAGGACCGTGCTATAATAACAGACAAGTTTATCCCACACAACTGACTAGACATAACCCTCATTGACAAGAAGGAAATGGCTATCTACTTGTCTGATTGATATAATAGTGCCCAATACCAGCAACCTCCAGAAAATACATGAGGAGAAGAAGATCAGGAAGTACTCAGACCTAAGATAGGAAGTCAAAGATGTGTGGCATATGGAACAAGTAATGACTATCCTAATCACTGTGTCAACCACTGGATTGGTGCCAAAGAGCCTCCATAAGAACTTGGCAGTAATAGACTTCCCAGGGAACACATATGTAACTCTAGAAAGCTGTGATCCTGAACAAGTGTAGGCTAGTAAGAGATTCCTTAACCAACAGAAATAATAACAAGTAATCAGATGTAAAGAACCACCCCATGCTCTTGATCCCTGTACCTGTCATGGGGCAGAAAAACCCCCCATAAAGATGGTTTTTTTTTATAATAATAAATAATAATAATAAAAAAAATAAATAAAAAGATTTTTACACTAATAAAAAAAAATGTTTTGGAAACTAAGCTCCACATTAGTTCTTGGAGAGTCATGTATGTGAGGTGTGATCTCAGAGGTGTGAACTAACATTTGGGAAATGATGAAACTTACTGGTTATTTTGATGGATTTGAAATATCCTTTGAAATAGTCTCTTTGGCATTTTGTACTGATTTCAATGATTTTGTAACTTCTTGAAGCTTTCCAGATAGGCTGCTTTTAGAATTGCTAATAGTTATAGTTGCTCTGTTCCATTCTGAATGAAATCCTCAGTCATGGCAAACCTGGGACCTTAACCCAACAGTAGTATTGCTAAGTTTTGTAACTTGAGCAATATTGTATACAAGCAGTTCCCGTTTTACGAGTTTTTGCTTTACAAGTTCCTGGGTTTACGAGTTTTTTTTTTTTTAAGTATCAACAAAATCAAAAATATGAACATTAATTGCAAAAAATGAATGTTAAACATTCATAAATATTGCATTTAAAACCACGCACCTAGCTATACAATACATTGTACTCTGCTTTACGGTATTAATCCTTTCCAGAGACATCATTGTATTGTGAAAATATCGTAATGTGGACCCAATAACACATTGTTTTTTGGTAATTCGTTCCGTGACCTCAGAAGTTGAAATTTTTGCTATATAATTCTCTAAAAGGTCATTTTTATAGTGTAAATTGTATTAGTTACCAATTCAAATCATTAAAATGCACTACACTTTCATTGTTATCATATGTTCTGTTATAAGAACCAATTTTGAACGGCTTTGTGATATTTTTTTAAAGCACATTTCTGGAGGTCACGACCATAAAACAATAAAAACAATTTGCACTTTCCAGTTTATTGGGCTTTTCTGTTAGTGCAATCAATTATAAATGTTATTGCATTTTTGAAAATACCGATAGCTGGAATTGTGTGTGTTTTTTTTTTTTTTTGTTATTATGGTGAAATGTGTTTCTCCTTTACCGAAATCTTCAATCGTATAAAAAACATAAATAAATTTTCAGAATCTTCTCTTCATTCCTTTTTTTTTTTTAAGCTTCGTAAACTTGTTACATTGTGCAAATCGTGTTAGATGCAATTTGTGCGTTCCGTTAAAAAATTGCTTGTGCATGCTATTGAAATTTGAGAAGAAAGAGAAAAATATCACAAAAATATCATCTTGGAAATAAACGCCTCTTGAAGCATTTCTGAAGAAGACTACTCCTTGTGCAACAAACCAACGAGTTCCGAGCCAATAATGAGTGATCAATGAATGTGCATTTAGTTGATGATGATGATGAAGAATAAACATTCTTTAACATTTGTAAGTCATAAATGAAATGTTGTCAGCGATGAAATTAGTTAGCTAATTTGTTTGTTTGATTTATCAATGATTGATTTATCCAAAGAAATAAAAACGTAGCCTGTAAAATCTAACAAATTATAATAATAGAAAATTTGCTTTATTTTTCAGGCTACATTTTTTTTTTTTTTGGATAAATCAATCATTGTTTAAACGTAAACTAATTAACTAACTAATTTCATTGTTGATAACGTAACTCCTATTTTTAACATTATGTCTATGGGAAATAAATTCCTGCTTTATGAGTTTTCGGCGTGTGCGCTAGGAACGAATTAACTCGTAAAGTCGGGAACTACCTGTAGTTTGAAAGACCCCAAACTTTAATATTAATATTTAAAAAAGGAATTAATTGTTTTATATTGTGCTTATGTTACACTAATCATTGATCTTTTACCAGTGAATTGCAATACTTAAATTTATTTTTTTATTTTTATATTTTTTAATAATAATTCAAAATTATGGAAATGCTGTTTTTGTTGACTAGAAATGCTCGTTAATTTTAATGAAACAAAAACGTTTATTAATTAAGATTTTGTTTAAAATTTTAAAAATACGTTACAACCATAAAAAAGAGGCATGAAACTATTAAGCAGCCCTACCAGGTTTTAATTTTTGGGGATATTTATTGCATGAAAGTTTGGCTTTATTCTAGAACTACAAATTTATACAATATTTGCATGCCCCTCCACAAATTTCCTTCTGACTTGACAGGCCTTGGAAAAGTCAGTCATGAAAAAATTTAAAATTTTTCAATTTTTGCACCCTTTATTTTCAATCTGTTATGAACACAATTGTGATTAAGCCACTTTTTAATTAAAAATGTACATACAGTAAGTGCTGGTTATAGTCATCACATTTGCAATTTGAATTGTGATTCTAATAAATGGGGATTCTAATAAGCGAAAATTGACGAATATGATCCACAGGCTATAAAAATAAATTTACACTTTATTACCAAAAGTTTATTACCAATTAAAGGATGCGTGAAAATCGGAAAAATATTATCCACAGGTTAGCAAAATAAAAAATAAATTTATACTTATGTACATAGTTTAATTAATATGCATATTCAGTGTTTTTTTTTGTAAAAAAAAATAGGTGTATTTTTTTTTACAAAAGTAATTTAGTATATTACACACAGTTTATTGAGCATAAATTTATTATATATTATTTAAAAATAAGTAAATCGTGTGCATAGTTTCATAATAAAGTTATTATAGAAAATTACAATTTTTATTAAGTTCTCATCTGACACAATACTACACAGCAATAGACACTCACCGTTTGTATCTACTGCTGAATGACTCCATAGCAGCCACGAATCGACATATTTTTCTAGATCGAAGCATGTCAGCGGTGGACCTACAATGTTAAGAAACAGTAGTACAACTTGCTTTTGTCATCAACAAAGCTCTGGTTGGGTTGATGATCAGATTCATTTGTGGAAATCCTCATTCACGTTCACTCGATGAAATTGGTGTTGAACTCAAGAGTGTTCAACAAATGCTTCAATTCTTCCGAAACAATTTTTTTCAATTAAGTATTCCCAAAATCCATGAATTGTATCTCTTTCATTTAACTGAAGCCTAATTGACAATTTTCTAACTTCATTCTCACCAAATGCCACTTTAGCATTAGCATTAGTAGAGGCATATGATGCAAGAAAGCAAGCTTATGCAGCATCAGCCAAAATAAAAAAATAAAAAAAAAACCACTCCCATTTCACCCCTCCGTTTATTCAAAATACCTTTCCAGCTAAGCCTTAAATTTATTTAGGCTATCAACTTCCACAACGAGGGATGGAAGTCTGTTCACCAACCAACTACCCGTTGGCTAAAGGAAAATTTCCGCACATCTGTCTTTCCTCAATATGAATTTATGCCTTCTCAGGTGATTATTCTGAGCAAGAGGTAGAATCCCATTGTCATTGAGCATGCTCAAACCATTCAAAATTTTATACACCTCTATCAGATCACCTCGCTGGTGCCTAGTCTCCAGACACTGTAATTTGCAAAATTTAAGTCTTTCTTCCTAAGAGCAACCCTTTGTTCCATTTACTAATCTTGTTGCCCTTCTCTGTACTCGTTCCAGCAGCTCTACATCCTTCTTGAAATGAAGCCTTCAAATGTGTATACAATACTCAAGGTGTGGCCTGACCATTGCCTTATACAAGGGAATAATCACTTCCTTATCCCTGCTAGAAAAATTCCTGAATATCATTGACAAGACACCATGAGCTACTCTTGCAGGCCATCTGCACTGCTCAGAGAACTTCATATCTGCCTGCACAATTACCCCCAGGTCGTTTTCATTCTCTACCACTGTCAGTGTATTACCAAAGAGTTGGTACGTTGCTCTGGGGTTACTATTTCCTATTTGTCAATGTTAAACTTCATTTGCCACCTCTCTGCCCATCTGCTCAACCTTTCCAGATCCTATTGCAGCAGCATAGCGTCAGTCACTACTGACGCTATGCTGGCAGGGTTGCCTTAACAACACTGCCAACCTTTGTATCGTCTGCAAACTTGGACATTAAGCTTGACATACCATTGTCAATATCATATATAAATACAGAAAACAACAATGGACCCAACACTAAACGCTGAGGAACTCCACTAATAACATTAGTCCACGATGAGCAGTGTCCATTGATTACCACTCTCTGTCTTGTCCCCTCACTCATCCCTTTATCTAGCAGCAATTTGCCTCCAATGCCACACTGCTCCAATTTGTGCAGCAGTCTTCCATGTGCAGCATTATCAAAAGCCTTTCTAAGATCCAAATATATAATATCAAAGTTATTCCCTGCATCCAGTTCTTTTATGACTGCATCATAGTATCCAATCAAATTGGTCAGGCAAGACTTTCCCTTAACAAAACCATGCCATGTCCGAGCTATAATTGAAGTCTTGTCTAGATGATCCTGCAGTGCTTCTTTAATCAGTGCCTCCATTAATTTTTCTGGAACAGTAGTTAAATTCACAGGTCTATAATTACTTGTGTCAGCCTTTGACCCTCCTTTGTGAATTGGGGTCACATTTGCACATCTCCAATCTATGGGTCCAAGGAAGCTCTCATAATTATGGTTAAGTTTTGCTTACTTCCTTTGCTGCCTCCTTTAATATCACTGGATAGATCCCATCCACTCCAGGTGCCTTTCTTGTGTTTATCTTCAACAATTTCCCTTCCACTTTACTCTCAGTTATTACAAGGTTATCTAGCTTACTGCCAGAATTGAATACACCTCTGGCATTCCCCTCACTGAATAACTTCTCATGTGTGAATGTTGATGCAAAATATTTGTTTAGTTTGTTAGCTACCTGAGCAGGATCATCAACAGTTGACCATCGATGTTAAGTGGACCAATCTGATTCATCCCTTTCCTTCTAGAGTTTATATAGGTATAGAACTCTTTGTTTTTCTCTGCATCCTTTGCCAAAGATTTCTCATAATCTACCTTCGCCTGCCTAACCTCCTTTGTAACTTGGTTACAGACCAGCTTATATCTATCATAAGCTTCTCTGTCATCTGTTAATTTATATGTATCCCATCCTTTTTTGTTCTCTGCCATATGTCTCATTAGACTAGAGCTGTGAAGCAACATGCACAGATTAGTGGGAGTGCTGTGGCTTGGGGGAGAAACGAAGCAGGTGATTCTCCATCACAGTCTCAAAAAATGTGCAAAATGTGAAATTTTTGTGGAAATTTCTGGAACAAGACAGGACAGGATCTAGCCAATGAGGTTGTCTTTGTGTGTGCTATGTGCCTAGAGTGTCAAGAAATTAGGTGCCAACTCAGCGTTCTGATAGATGTCTATGGGAGTTTGAGGTGTGAGGTAGATGCCCTTGAAGAAATTGATATGAGGGGCCATCATGCTCTCAGCTACCCAACTCAACACCAGTGCTCACTCCTGTGCATCACGCAACACAGCAGCAATCTCCAAGGCAGAATTTGCTGGTCCCACAGGAACTAGTTACTGTTGGTGGCTCTGTTGTCAGGGAGATGGGGAATACATTATGCAAAAAGTATAATTGGAACAGGACCAGGGTATGTCTGCCAGGGCAAAAGTTGATGATGTTGTAGAGCAGATATCATCTTTTAAGGGCACAAAAAGGTGCTATTGTTATACACATTGGCACTAATGACATTAAGAGTAAGAGATACGCAGATTTAATTAACAAGTACAGGTCAATGTTTAAAAAAATTTGTGAGTTAGGGTTGAATTTGAAAGTGTCTGCATTTCCGCAAACACATTATAGGAGGAAGTATATGATGAGAGCCTTGTCAATCAGTTCAGCCCTGGATAGATTATGCAAGGCTCATGGGGTAGAATTTTTTTCAGCATGGTCTGTGCTAGTTAACAAGAGAGAGACTACTTCGATAGGGATGAGGTACACTTAAATAGCAAGGGTGCAAGAAAATTTGCTGATTCTATCGAGGCAGTGTTAGGTGGGTAGGAAAACTACTGGCTTGAGGGGATACACAGACAAAAAGATTAACAGTTGCTGCAGGCAGAGGCGAATGTGATTCTTGCACTGCTTTTATTAGACTGAGCAGTAGCCTGGAAAGCGAGCTGCTGAGGATTTCCAAGACTGCTGGGAGTCATAATGGAACAAGTAAATACATGGGCTCTGTTAAGGTAACTAAGAGTAAGAACAGTTGCATGTATACTTATATGTAAACCAATGCTAGAAGTATAGTAAATAAATTTGATGAATTTGAAGTGCTGATCAAGACATCAAAGGCAGATATAGTTGGGATATCAGAGACATGGTGTCACACAGATAGAAGCAGCGCAGAATTGGAATTTGGGGAGTACAGTGTGTACAGAAAGGATAATCAGGATAGGAAGGGAGGAGTGGTTATGCTGTTAGTTAAGAAACACAAAATCTAAGGCACTGTCCATCCATATCAAATGTATATGGGTGGACAATGCAATGTTGAGTCAGTTTGGTGTGACATAAGCACTGGGAAAGGGAAAATAAAAGTAGGAGTGTGTTATAGGCCTAATGACTGATTAATACAACAAACAGTTTGAGTAGAGAGTGGGCCAGTAAATCAGAATGCCTTGTAATGGGGTATTTTAAATTTCCAGATATTGACTGGAACTTGACCATCATGGGTAAAGGGAAGGCGTTTGCTTTTGTAAAGCTGACTACGGTGGTCTCAGACAGTTTTTAAATTTTATATAGTGGGATCAACTGATGATGTTACCAATGGTGAATTCTAAATGGGAAGCCTTCAGGGTCGTAATCTTGGAGGCTATTAGGCTTTTCATACCAACTAGGGTAACTAAGAGTAGAAAAAGGTGCATGCATACTTTCTTGTATACCATTGCTAGAATTATAGTTAATAAATTTTGAGGTTGAAGTGCCGGTCAAGACATCAAAGGTGGATATTGTTTGGATATCAGAGACGTGGTGTCACACAGATATAAGCAGTGCAGAATGGGAATTTGGGGAGTACAATGTGTGCAGAAGGGATAGACAGGACAGGAAGGGAGTTTCTGGTTATGCTATTAGTTAAGAAACACATAAAATCTAAGGAAGTGCACCCAATTGGCATTGGTGGACAATACAATGTTGAGTCAGTGTGGTGTGACATAAGCACTGGGAAAGGCAAAATGAGAGTAGGTGTGTGGTATAGGCCTAATGAATATGATGAGTATAATGAGCAATTGTGCAGAGAAATAGTGGGTCGGTAAATCAGAATGTCTTATAATGGGGAATTTTAACTTTCCAGATATTGAGTAGAACTTGCGGTTTGGTCAGTTGCACACTAGCAAGGCTTTTGTGGATTTATTGGATGACATGTTTTCTACAGCAACATGTTCGAGAGGCAAGCAGAGGGAATGAAACTCATAATATGATTACACTGCCCAACATGATTTTTACCTCCAGAAAATAAATGGTTGTTTCTGGTCAAATTTTATGTATAGAATTTAAAATCAATCATAAAAATTTCCTATCATGTCTCAGTTTTAAGATATAGATAGATAACTGGATTCTGTATAAAGATATCATTACTGTTTGAAATACAATTTTTAAATATATTAATTTTTGGTTAGTTTTGTTTATTGGGCTAAAAGTTAAGCAAGTACATCATTACTGTTCTTGCAATATAGTATATTTTGATTTTGATTTTGATGCACTTTTCCAGACAAGTCAGTATTTTTATTAATTTTATTACACCATTCAACTGTTCAATATATAGTGTATGATAAACTATGCTACAAGAATTCACCCTCTGTTCAAATTTACCAATTGCTTTTATTGTTTTTAGGTTAATGCATTATTAAAATGGAGAAGGCAAAGCACAGAACTTGCATCAATCACCCAGACAACTTCTGCTATGTTTGTGGATACTTCACCCAAAAAACTCAGAGGAAGAAAATATACAATGTCACAAAAGTTGCATATTCATTGTACTTCAGCTGCAAGATCAGTGACCAAGAAAAAAATTGGGCTCCACATATCTGTTGTATTACTTGTACAACGTACTTAAGGCTATGATTGTATGGCAAGCTGAGAGCATTACTTTTTGCCATCCCTATTGGGTGGTGTGAGCCCAAGAATCATTTCGACGACTGCTATTTCTGCATGACAAAAATGAAAGTTATTTCCAAAAAGAGCAAGCACTGCATCAAATAACCCATCAGCAATTAGGTCAGTGCCACACGGTAAAGAACTGCCAGTACCTGTGCCACCAAAATCTTGGGGAAGTAGTGATGAAGGTACAGAAGAAATTGTTTTACCAGATGTCACAGAACCATGTACTTCACATGATTTAGACTACCAGCTAGAAAAAGAAAAGGCCCCACGCTACACTGAACAAGAAGAATTAAGTAACTTAATCAGACTTGGGCTTACCCAAAGAGAAGGCTGAATTACTTGGATCCAGACTACAATAGTGGAATTTACTTGCTAAAGGTACGAACATTACAATGTACCATAAGCGAGATGAAGAGTTTTCAAGATATTTTTCAATGGAAAACAACACGTGTCTGCAAAGACATCATTGGTCTTATGCACGAACTAAACATTGATCATAATACCTCTGAATGGCGTTTGTTCATTGATGCGTCAAAGCTAAGTTTGAAAGCAGTATTGCTTCATAATGGAAATACTTTACCATCAATTCCTCTTGTTCATGCTGTTGGCCTGAAAGAAACTTACAATAGTATGTCCCAGATTCTTGCTGCTATATGCTACAATGACTATGGTTGGAATAGTTATGGTGATCTCAAAGTGATTGGACTGCAAGGTGTTGGGTTGCAAGGTGGTTTCACTAAATACTGTTGTTCCTTGTGTTTGTGGGAGTCGTGCAACAGCCAAACACTATGTCGTACAACATTGGGATAAGAGAGATGAATATATTCTCGGCAAAAGCAATGTAAATTATGTTCTATTGGTTGATCCACAAAAGGTTTTTCTTCCCCCTTTAAACATCAAGCTTGGATGTTTAAGAATTTCACTAAGGCACTGGATAAAGAAAGCAGAGAATTCGCATATTTACTGAAAATGTTTCCAAATTTATCTCATGCAAAGCTGAAGGAAGGAATTTTCATAGGTCCTCAAATAAGAAAGCTCCTAAAATATGAAGAATTTCAAAGAAACCCGAATGATGTTGAACTGGGTGCATGGAGATCTTTCAAGGCTGTGGTACACAGATTCCTCGGAAAGAGAATTATGAGCAACTAGTGACAAACTTGCTGAAATGTTACAAGCACATGGGGTGCTGAATGTTATCGAAAATGCATTTCCTTCATTCCCATCTGAATTTCGTTCCTGAAAACTTAGCAAATGTCAGTGATGAAAAAGGAGAGCACTTCCACCAGGACATATCTGCAATGGAAAAAAGATACCAAGGTCGCTGGGACTCTACCATGATGGGAGATTACTGATGGATCCTTAAACAGGAAAGAAATCTGGAGTATAAATGGAAATCATTGAGTGGGAAACATGTCTAAGTAACCATATATTGTGTGTAATAATTACAACCATTTATGCTGATATTGTATAAAAACAAGGAATTTAAAAAATGCATATATCTTTTGATATAGACGTGACAGAAGTAAAAGATTGATATTTTCATAATCAGGACATTAATTTTATGATGCCATACCAATTCAATTTGTACAGCAGTCTTCCCTGTGCAACAGTATTAAAAGCTTTCCTGAAATCCAAGTATAGGATATCAAAATTATTTTTTGCATCCAGTTCCTTTGTAACCAACCAAATTGGTCAGACAAGACCTCCCTTTAACAAACACATGCTGTGTCTTATCTGTTATTGCAGTCTTGTCCAGATGATCCTGCAATGCTTCTTTAACCAGTGACTCCATTATTTTCCCTGGAACACAAGTTAAACTAACAGGTCTATAATTACTTGTGTTACCTTTTGATCCTCCTTTGTGAATTTGGGGATAAATTTGCACCTACAGTCCATGGGGACCTCCCCCTGAGTCAAAGGAAACTCGTAATTATGGCTAAGGGTTTTCTTACTTCCTTTGCTGCCTCCTTTAATATAACTGCATAGATCCCATCCACCCCAGGTGCCTTTTTTATGTGTAACTTTCAACAATTTGCTCCCAGTTATTACAAAATCACTTAGCTCCCTGTTAGAGTTTGATAAACTTCTGGCATTCCCCTCATTGAATAACTCCTCATGTGTGAATGTAGATGCAGAATACTCATTCAGTTTATCAGCTACCTGAACATTATCATCAATAGTCAAACCATCTATGTTAAGTGGACCAATATGATTTATCCCTTTCCTTCTAGAGTTTACATAAGTAAAGAACTCTTTGCAACTGTCTGAGACCACTGTAGTCACCTTTATGAAAGCAAAAACCCTTCCCTTTACCCTGATAGTAGTTACATCTTTAAGTAAATCCCACATCAGTACATTGTCACCCAGTGGTTCCTTTATCTGCAAATTCTTAATGCATGAATAATGACTGCTGATAACACTACCCGACAAAATTTTTTTCTTCGTCATACCTCTGGAATGAAAGTTCATTATTCTGAACAAATGTAGTACACCTAAAACCTCTCTCAGGCTTCTTGACTCCATTCAAAAGAGGGCAGTTAGGTTTATTAATGATCCATCTCTTATAAAATCTCTCCTCTTTTTCTTTCTTTCTCTCCCTCTCAGGTATTCTGGTTTTCCTTCATGTCTTTTTCTATAGAAACTTCAATGGGCACTATTCTTTTGAATAAGCATTTTAAATTTTCTCTCTCTTCCAAGACAACTCATAGAACTGACTTTTTTTCCTCCCCTCATTTATCCCTTCAACTGAAACAACCTTCCTTGTATTTCTGAAATAACCTTTGCATGTATATCCTGGAAATTATAATCTACAGAAATTCATGTCTAATAAGTATATTCTGTTTTCTCAACCTTTAACCAACACATGATACTAAGTATTATAGGTTCTGATGCCATTCATGTTTGGGAGGGATAAAAAAAAAAGTCACCAAAATCCCTACATCGTCTGCATTTAATGACTTGACCAAGTTCTTCAAATTGATTTACTATACTCATAGCATTAGTATATATATATGCATGTTTTTACTCCTATGTGGCCTACATATTTGTTTATTCTGTAATGACTCCCAGCAAGCCATTAAATCCTTGACATCTTGCTTTACAGGCTGCAGTATCTTCCAATAGATACACTGGAAGAACCTTGTGGGACTTTATTGTTGGAATATGGTTATGGACGAGCTTCTTGAACAGTGATGGTCTGGCTGTGACTTGGTCACCTGTGCTGACGACTAGATGTTGTTAGCGTGTAGGTGATTGAGGAAGCAGCTAGAAGAAATAGCTCGAGAAGCAGTGACAGAAGTGGAGACCTGGGTCGAAAAACATGTTAGAGGTGTCTACTAATAAAACCCATATGGCGATGCTTAAATGGCATCTAAGTGAAGGAAGACACCCGCCAGTGAGGTTGTTTTTGAGTCCGATTTCATATGCCCCTTGGTCAAGTACCTAGGGATAATTATTGATGAGCGCATGACTTTTTTTTTTTTTTTTTTTTTATCCCATGCCCGACACATTAAGGAAAAGGTGAGGCTAATATATATGAAATTGAAGAATATAGTGAGGGTGGAGTGGGGACAAGGGTAAGTCCCTTGACTTCCTATATAAATGTGTATACCCACCTGTTATAACATATGCCAGTGTTTC